>NW_006408520.1:27089874-27096328 GCF_000296735.1 Chrysochloris asiatica | reverse complement strand
GGGGTTATCTGTGGCCTTAATACTTAGATGGGTGTGTATTTTGTTATTTTTTATGCTTTCTGATTACCTCCAGGTAGATATGATCAGAAGTTGGGCTTCCCTTTTCACTCTTCTGCCTGAGAAATTTCAAGATACCACTGTTGGTCATTGTGACATAACTCAGGATTTAATTTTTAGCCTATTTCCTTTTTCAGTCTGCCTGTCCTGTTACACAATCTCCATTCAGGCCTTTTTCCTAGTGATAAACAGTTCAGTGCTGGCTGTGGCCATTTTGCACTGCTGTTTGGTTTTAAGTGGAAATTGTAACTTTAAATTTCAAGGAGATCTGTGTGCATGCATACTAGAACTCTCTGGTGGTGGGGGTGGGGTGTCTACTAGCTCAGGCACCCCCTCTAGTCACCTGAATGGAGGTGCACAGACAGCCAGAGACCAATGAACAGGTACAAAGCAAGAAAAAGAGTGACCACACCTTTATCTCCGCAGTTCTGTCAGGTGTCCGTGGCTGCTCTGATCCTTCCCCCACCTGGTCTCACCCAAGATGGCAGCTCTGGGAGCAGCTGACCACCTTGGATTAGTAAGCAGTGGATTTCTTGCTTCTGCTACAAATTCCCCTAGCTGTAAGCCTTCCAACCTTCTAAATATTCCTTCATACGTGGCTCAGAGTTCTGGGACCATCCCCTGAGCCTTCTTGTTCTGGTATTCTGTGTTGTTGCTGACAGAGCTCCTCACTGCACTTCTACCTGATCTGCCATCTTGTTTGTTCTGTCCAGTTCCATCTTTTTTATTTCATTAAAAATGAACATGCCCCAACTATTAGTTTCATACCCAAATTGCTTTATTGTCTTGTAATGATTTAAATACATAGTTACTATTGTTAGTTGTTTTAAAGTCAATTCCAATTCATGGTAGCCTTATGTGAGCAGAGTAGAACTGCCTCATCAGGTTTTCAAGGCTATAGCTTTTGACACAAAGCAACAGACCTGTCCTCCAGTGTGCTACTGGATAGGTTTGAACGACCAATGCTAGTAATGGAGCATGTAACTATTTGCACCACCCAAGAAAAACATTCATTGGACAAAAAAGACATAGTTCAAAATAAAAATGAAAGAAGCATTAAAATTAGAATAGTTACTTTAATGCCAATTGCTTGTAGGCTAGTTAAATGTCAGTATTGAAATCTAATCTTTATCTGCCATCTTGTAAATAGGAACAAATTTTCACCAAGTATGTGTTTGTATTTTATTGAATTGTAAACTGCAACTAACAAACGAAGGAATCCACATGTGTTAGATGCATGTACTGTTTCTAACAACACAAACTTAAGAATGATAAATTATCACTATACTTTAGTATTTGTTAATTTTACTACACTCTTTTGTTACATATATGTAGGTAAATCATTTGTTGTTTGTTGTTAAGTGCCGTTGAGTCGGTTCCGACCCATAGCGACCCTGTACAGGGTTTCCGAGGGTGTAAATCCTTACGGGAGTAGAAAGCCTCATCTTTCTCCCGCGGATTATAAATTCAATTTCAGTAAAGTTTAAAAACCATATATTTTATGATAAAGGGCTTTAAACTTAAGATGGCCAAAGCACTGATATTATATTTTGCTGTAAAGAGAATTTTAAGAGTGTTATTTTTCTGATATTAAAAGTTACTTAATAAAGACTTATTTCCATTAACTTGAAAAAAATTAAATTAAATTAAATGGGTTTATTGGGGACTTCTAATATGATACTCTACAATAAAGGAGAGAGGAGTAGCATTTCCCAAGAAGATCTGGATCCCCTTTTTTATAAAGCATTATTGAAGGAAGTACATTTCAAGGGATATGATTTGGAGAGAGATGACCAAAGCACGTATCTTTCTTTTTTACCATTAAATAATCACCCTAATGTTGATCCACCTGAAGTTTCCCTCTTCTTCTCTCCTTGTTATGGACTTCATCTCTGCTGTATTTATATTCCCCACAGTTATCAAATCCTCTCTTGACACTTGCTATTATGTCACCAGCCAGGTGCTGAAGTCTGTCAAGTCAGAGTACAAACTCTCTGTACTTAAAGCACTTGTCTCTGAGTGTCGCTAGTCTCATCACAGGTGTTGATTAGGTAGATCCCTTTCCTATTCACACCTGATTCCAGCCTGAACTAAACTCAACTCACAGGCATAGATACAACTACTCTCCAGCCCCCAGCTCATGTGAAATATAGAATCACATTTCCCTGAAGTGCCTATAAAATAGAGCTGAGTAGGTTGATTTACTTTGAAAATGTTCTCATTATCTAAAGGAAAAGTCAACCAGGATGATCACTGCTAGGAAATGTTCTAAGGGAAATGTTATCATCTAGATACTTACTTTTCTCTTCCAATAGAGTGAATTCTTTGGGAATAAGAACTACATACAGGTTGCCCCAATTATGATGTATTTGCCTTACAACAAACCACACTTCTTGTCAACAGTTGTTGGGATTTTTGTTGCTGTTGTTGCTGTTGTTTTGGTACATGCTATTGTTAGTAATGACAATAAGCTATCCCCACAGAAGACATCATGGTCAATTGGCATAACATAGTTCCCAAAGGTAATGTTCAATATCTTACTTGGGTAAGTTGTGTCTGGGATATTAAAGCTCATGACCGCTCACCTAAGGTGCCACTATAAGTCCCTCCATGTACAGAAGAAAGGTGAGTGATGAGAAATGAAGAGGTTTGGAATCAACTAGCCCAGTGTACTAATGGAACACGCTCTCCTTCACTATGAGGCCAGAAGAACAAGATGGTACCCAGCTACCACTACCAACTGATCTGAAAGGGATCACATTAAAAGGTCCCAGATACAGTGGCAGAACATGTGGAACAAAACTAAAAATTATTACAAGAAAACAAAAGACTGGGTTTACTAGTCAGACAGAGACTGGAGGAACCTGAGACTATGGCCTTCGACCACCCTTCAGGTCTGTAAAGGAACTCAACCTCATTATCCAATTTTAAGCCAAGTAGTAGACAGGTATGTGCAAGAAACAACAATACTAGTAAGGTATACTCACTACGAATGATGGAATTGTCGATCATTCAAAATCAAAAGGACAACATGTACCTAAGTGCAAAGTTGAAAAGGGATGGGAAGGTGGATGGAAAGGAAAAATAGGAAACACAGGGAGGAAGTGGGATAACCATTGTTCCATGGAAAGAATTGCAATCATTGAGATGAAACAAAGTGTGAGATTTGGTGAATATAAAATTTATGATCTTGTCTGTAAGCCTTCACTCAATTCACAATAAAAAATTGTAAAAAAATTTTTTAAAGATATCACCACAGACAAGTTAAGATTGGACTTATAAACGTACTGAATAATTGACATTAGTAATGAAAACTGTGCTTTAAAAAAAAAAAAGCCAGAACCTTATATCAGAACCTACTTACAATGAGTTGTCAGAAAGGTAACCTATCCCAAATCAGGGACTAATTATATAGCTCATCTCCATTCTCTTCACACCTAATATATTATACTCACTCCAATTAAGTTGATTCTGACTCAAAGTGACCCTGCATAGGGTTTCTGATACGGCAAATATTTACAGAAGCAGAAAGCTCATTTTTCTCCTGAGGAGTGTCTGGTGGGTTTGAACTGCCAAACTTGCTTATCCTACAGCACCTCCAAGACTCCTTCTGACGTATTAAATCCTTTTCAAATGTTTGAAGAAGGAATAAATTAATAATTAAGTAAATGGAGTAATCTGTTAGTAAATACTAGAAGGAGCAACTGAGTTCTTCTTGTTGTTAGTGCCATTGAATCAGTTCTGACACAGTGAACCTGTAATAGGGTTTTAAAGGAGTGCTGGTATATTTGAACTGCCCACCTTGAGGTTAGCAGTCCAATGATTATCCTACAGCACCACACCAGGACTCCAACATATTTCCAGCAATGCCAAAACTGATACCCTTCTATTAATATATATTATCATTAAATAATGACTTGCTTATTCATTCATAAAATATTTCATCTGTAATGTATTTCAAACACTGTGCTGAAGACACAAACATGAATAAGAAATAATTCTGTCTTCAAAAAGTTGACAATAGATTAAAATAACTTACATTTATTTAATGCTTCTTCAAATACTTTCATATTTGATAATCATAATAATCTACTGAGACCTATGTGTCACCTATCTACAATTTTATTTTTTTTTAAATTATGGGTAGACACAAAGAATCCTCATAAAATCATTGTAAGGTATAAAGAGTAATGATATAACAAGCTCTTTTGCAGACACCAGTTTAAGAATAAGGACGTAATTATTTTATTTCAGCTTCTCTGTTCCCCTTTTCTTTTCCCTAACAGGAAATGCTACTCTGAAATTTTACTTTATATTTCTCTAAGTTTTAATTGTACTTAATCCTATTTCTGGAGTCCTGGTGTGGCACTATGTGTTAATGCAAGGTTGCTTTGAACCTCAAGGTTAGCGGTTCAAGCTCACCAGCGGCTCCTCAAAAACCCTATACAGGATTGATATGAGTCTGTATCAACTTGACATCACTTAACAACAACAAATCATATTTGTAGTACCACACAAATATTATGTATTTTTAGATTTTTTTTTTTTTACTTAGTTCAAATAGCAACATACTTAAAGATTACTAGCATTGTAGTTTTGCCTTCTAGATGTAAATATTTAATCCATGTGGATTTCATTTTTATATACTTGGTGAGGTGGGGATCAAATTTCATTTTTTTTCATTCAGATAACCAATTATTGTTGTTGTTGTTAAGTGCTGTTGAGTCAGTTATTACTCATAGCAACTCTATACAGGGTTTCAGAGGAGCGATTGGTGAGTTTGAACCACCGATCCTGCCATTCAACCTGACCTTGCAGTTCAGCTCATTAACCTGCTTCACCATACCATTGAAATCCTTACCTAACTAATTTGCAATATCATAACAACTATAATCTATATATATATTTGTATTGTTCTGTTTCTTCACTCTCTTTACGATTTTGTTAATCAATTTCAAAGGAGTCTTGGTGTGGCATTATAGGATAGGCACTGAACTACTAACCTAAAGGTCAGTGGTTCAAAATGACCAGTCAACCCTTGGAACTTTATATAGGGCTTCTGTGGTGTCTGGCTACCACTCCCAACTACTCTGAAAGGGATCACATTCAAAGGTCCCAGATAGAGTCAGAAAAAACATAGACCAAAACTCAAAGCTCAGGCTTATTGGTCAGAAAGAGTCTGGAGGAACCTGAGACTATTGCCCTTGACCATACCTTCAGGTCTAGAATAGAACTCACACTCGAAGCCCAATTTTCAGCCAAGCAGTAGATAGGTATATAAGATGGACAGCAACCCTAGTAAGAGATGCTTACCAAGGAGTGATTAATCATTCAAAACCAAAAGGGCAACATTTTCCTAAGGACAGTTGAGAAGGGATGGAAAAGAGAGTGGACTAGAAATAAGACCACAGGTAGAAGTGGAACAATAGTTGTTACGTGAAGGTGATTGTGCATTTGATCATTAATCCATATTGAGCTTGTTTTTTTTATATAATGAGAGATATGGCTCTTGCTTCATTCTTGTGTAAAAGGATTTACCATTAGCTGAAGAGACTATCTCTTCACCATTTAATGGGTTTTGGCTTATTGCATGTGGATGGATTTACTTCTGGGTTTCCAATTCTGTCCCACTAAGCTATGTATCTATCATTGTAACAGTACCACTATGTTTGAGTAGTACATTTTGAGATCAGGAAGTGAAAGACATCCAACTTTTTTCTTATTCTTAAGTTATGCTTTGCTTATCTGAGGTCTCTTTCCTTTCCATAAAAAGTTAGTGATTATTTTTCCCAACCCTTAAAAGAACGATGTTGGAACCTGTATTGGGATCTCATTATATCTAGAGATTACTTTGGGTAGTGGTGATATTTTTGAAATGTTAAGACCATATATTCTTCCATTTATGTAAGTTTCTTTTGGTTTCTTGTAGTAGTGTTTTATAGTTTTCTTTGTCTAGGTCTTTTGTTTCTCTAGTTAGATTTATTCCTAAGTATTTCATTCTTTGGGTGACTAGTATAAATGCTATTGTGTTCCTGATTTCCATTTCAGAACTCTCTTTACAGCATAAAGGAATCCAGTTGGTTTTTGTACAAGGGTAAGTAAAAAATTATCTCTACTCCAGTTATATTAAAATGCCTGTTCATGTCTACAGCTGATGACACCACTGAGGGAATACATGAAATGATTCTGTTGAATAGATGAGTGACAGAGGATTGATGGTGTGACAATCATTTCCAAATCAACAATGGCTCAGCCTATGAAATAATCCATGACAAACTTACATTTCAAAAAGTTTGTGTGATATGGGTACCAAAAAAACTCACAGAGTTCTACCAAACATTCATGGAAGAGCTGTCACCAATTCTACTCAAATTATTCCAGAATATAGAAGAGGATG
>NW_006408520.1:27088198-27088711 GCF_000296735.1 Chrysochloris asiatica | reverse complement strand
ATTCAAATGGCATTTTTCAAAGAGATGGAAAAAACAATTACAAACTTTATATGGAAAGGAAAGAGACTCAGGATAAGCAAAGCACTGCTTAAGAAAAAGAATAAAGTTGGAAGCCTCTCACTCCCTGATTTCAAATTTTACTGCATGGCTACAGTAGTCAAAACAGCCTGGTACTGGTACAAGGAAAGATACACTGATCAATGGAACAGAATCAAGAATCCAGACATTAACTCATCCACATACAGGCAACTGATTTTTGACAAAGTATTGAAACATATCACATGAGAAGGGGATAGTCTTTTTAACAGATGCTGCTGGCAGAACTGGTAAGCGATATGCAAAAGATTGAAATAAGACCTTTACCTAACGCTTTATACAAAAACCAACTCAGCACAAAGACTGAAATGTGAATCCCAAAATTATGAAGGCCATCAATGAAAAAAATAGGGACAAATGTGAAGACACTAATTCAGGGAATGCACAGACTACCAAACATTTTGAAAACTACACAAA
>NW_006408520.1:27081599-27088063 GCF_000296735.1 Chrysochloris asiatica | reverse complement strand
TATGCACAGCAAAACGAAACACTGCCCAATCCTGGGCCAATCTCACTACTGTTGCCACACTTGAGTCCATCGATGCTGCCACTTGGCCAATCCATCTCGTTGGGGGTCTTCCTATTTTTCTCTGACCCTCCACCTTACCAAATATGATATCCTTCTCCAGTGACTGGTGTCTCCTGACATTGGCTGTCTTTTGAATATTGGTTTCCCTGTCATATCATTTTATAACAGATAAAATTTTATACTAGACACTTGGGGAGGAGAGAAAGGAATAGCCGAAAATATCACCATAGAAAGCTTGTAAGCCCGTCTTCTGACTATAACTGATTGGAATACCTAAAGTGGGGCTACAACGTGCCCAGTGAAGAAGGCATCTTGTGAAGCCTCTGCATTACGTAGGTGGAATCCTGAACCCCATCCAGAATCTTCTGAGGTGGGAAATTTCCACTTGAAAGGACATGCAGACCAGCCTGCAGAGGCTAGAACAGAAGATACTTCTTGAAAGAAAGACCAACAGGAAAAATACAAAACAATAATGTCAGTCCACTGATTACAACAAGAACAAGCAAGTTGGTCTCCCAGGAGACATCAAGGCAAGTGGTCGGGTCCCACAGGGCAAACCCCCTTCCAACACTAAGACTCAGCAGGAATACACAAGCAGACATGCGCTCTGATTGGTGACCATGTTCGTCACTGATAAGGGGCAGTGAGGGAAAAACAGCAATGAAGCTGCGAGCTAAGCCCTACAAAGTTCAAGAGACTCCAGTGAACCCAAGTAGAGACCTGGTTGGCCAGCAGTGTGGCAAGTCCTGGGGACTCTTTGGCCCAGAATCAGTGACATAGTCACAGAGGACTAGAATGGAGAGTGAAGCATCCAGCTGATTAGAAGAGAGGGCATATGGACAAGAACACCCACACTTGCAGATAATACCCACCTGACCTGGCTTCAATGACTGGATGATCAGAGCTCAACCAGAAAAACAAAGAAGAGGAAAAAAAGAGTAATCTGATACAATTTGATGAACTTGACCTACACCTATGGATGCAGTAGCTCAAAGAGGAAACAAATCTTTACAGAAAGGATCATTCACACCCCCTCCATATACAGAATAGACAGGGATGGGCATATTGGATGTTGGCTACCCAAAATGGGGATGCTACAAAAGCAAGAAGTGAGTGACTTACAAGCTGTCAAGAGGGAGCCTAGATCCAGAGAGCACAGAGGAAGGTAGAATCTCCACTGAGTAGTACCCAATCTGTCTGGGTGGGGCTGATGAAAGGAGATGGGGATAGGTCTCTTGTGGTACAATAGTGGATAATTGTTATCAGGACTGACCATGAAGGTTGGAAATATAAAGGTAGACATTTTGTAGCAAAAGGAGGGGAGTGATTGACTTTGCAGTCCAGGAGTGGAGGTCCCTGGACCATCAAGGGAGAAGAGAGGAGTGTGGGACCCTTCCCAGAGATACAGTGATGCCAGAGATTGAGGCAGAGAGGATGGTATGGAGAGATGAAGCAGCTGGGGACTCTAGACCCAGAGAGGGAGAGGGGCTTTGTGCTGACAAGAGGGCAGGCTTGTAGGGTATACCCTTTGGTTGGTTGATGATGTATGGAGGGGATTGTAACCATGGCAGTGAAACAATATACAATAGGATGAATGTAAAGCTAGTGTTTTCCCATGTAAATTATCACATAATTCACAATAAAATATTAAAAAAAAAAAAAAAAACTCACAGAAGAGCATAAACAGAATTGTTTGGCCATCTGCAAACAAAATTTGGACCAACATTTGAAGGAAGGCAAAAGTTTCTTTTAAAAAAATAGTTACTGGTGATGAGACATAGATTTATCACTATGAGCCTGAGAGTAAGTGGCAGAAGAGTACGGAATGTGGAATGGAAACATCCTTAATCAGCAATCAAGAAAAAGTTCAAAAGTCAACTATCAGCTGGAAAATTGATGCTGACTGATTACTGGGATTCTCAAAGGCCAGTATTGAATCACTATTAGGAAAAAGGTCCAACAAACAACAGTTCTCATTATAGATGCTCACTGAAAAGCTAAAATCTAAACCAGATTAAATGCAGAGGACACTGCTATCCAAGGGCTTTGTGATAGTGCATGACAATGTATATCCACACACCTCTGCCCACACAGTTGACACTCTGCAAAACCTTCTTTTTGAAGTGTTAAAGCATCCTCCCTATAATTATGATCTTATTCCATCAGAATTTCACCTGTTTGGTCCCTAAAAGCAGATCTTTGAGGATTAAGATTCACCTCTGATAAAGAAGTGCAGAAAAGTGGTATATTCATGGCTTGCAGCTCAGTCTAAAATATTTTTTAATAAAGGAATATGTAAGTTTGTTGACAGATTGAAAAGCATGGAGGTTATATACTAAAAAAAGATTTTTTTTTTCTTTTCTAAATGTTGATTAGAATAAATTCTACATCCAGAATGTGACTTTTGATTCATCTTTTTGTATTGATCTTCTACTCTGTCACTTTGCTGAATCTTTCAGAGTTCTAATGATTTGCTTGCTGAATCTTTAAGATTTTCTATGTGCAGGATTGCATCATCTGCAAATAGAGAGTTTTACTTCTTTGCCAGTTTGGATACCTTTAATTTCTCTTTACTGTCTGATGTTCTGGCTAATTTCCAACACCATATTGAATGTAGTTGTTGTTAAGTACTGTTGAGTTGCTTCTGATCCATAACAGTCCTGTATAGGATTTCTGAGGAGCAGCTGGGAAGCTTGAACCACCAACCTTGCACTTCAAACCAACTTTGCAGTCCCACACATTAACCCACAGTGTCACACCATGACTCCACAATATTGAATACAATTGGTAAAAAAGGGCATATTTGTCTGTTTCCGGTTTGCAAAGGGAATGCTTTCAGTTTTTCTTCATGGAGAGTAATGTTAGCTGTTGTATTTGATATATGCTTTCAATTATATTAAGGAATATTCCTTCTATTCCTTTTTTTTTTTTTTTTGAGTTTTTTTTAATAAGAAATGGATGTTAGTATTACTCAATTTCCATGTATTTGATTTTGTTTCCTTGATTTTCCCATTGTTAATTTTATAGCACTGTTATCTGCAAATATGCTTTGTAATATTTTGATGTTTTTTAATTCATTGAGGCTTGCTTTGTGATCTAACATATGGTCTATTCTGAAGAATGTTCCATGTGCACTGGAAAAGATGAAGTTAAGTTTGTTGATTATGTTTTTTATTTCTTCTGTGTCTTTGTTGAGCTTATTTCTCATTGTTCTAGTCTTCATTGAAAGTGATGTATTAAAATCTCTAGTATTATTGTAGAGTTGTCTTTCTTCAATTCTATTAGAATTTGGTTTATATATTCTGAAGCTCTTTCATTGAGAGCATAGATATTTATCATGGTTATGTCCTCTTGTTCAATTGACTCTTTAATCAAGAGAGAATGTCCTTCCTTGTTTCTTAGGCTGGTTTTTGCCTTAAAGTCTATTTTATCAGAAACTAATACTGTCACTTCTGCTAGGTTTGGGTTGCTGTTAGCTTGATATATTTTTCCAACTTTTATTTTTAATCTATTTTCATCTTTGTGTGTAAGGTGTGTCTCTAGTAGACATCATATTGAAGGTCCCTGTTTTCTTATCCATTCTGCTACTGTCTGTCTCTTTACTGGTGCATTTAAACCATTAAATTCAGTGTCATTATTGATAAGTATGAATTAATTGCAGTCATTTTACGGAATGTTTTGTTTTTTTTGTTTTTTTTTTTTGGTAGTACTGCTTATTTCTTTGTTTCACATTATTTTCGGTTTTGTGTTCATATTCTTTGTGCATTTTTGTGTCAATGTCTTCATTGTTGCTGTTTTCATGTTTACTACATCATTATGGTTTTCCTTTATCTTGATTTGATGTATACCATATTCATTTACTGTGAGGTTACCCTGTATTTTATTATTTTTCCCAGTTTACAACAATCTGTCTTATCTTGATCTCTACTTGACTTCTTCACCAATTAGATATTCTGAAACTACATTTTTCTCTCTTCTTCCTTTGCAGTTACCTTTATTACAAATTTATATCTTTGGGCTCCCTATTTTCAGTCTTGGAGGTATATTTCACTTTTGGATATTTCTACACCACTCATCTATCAGTTTGTTGTACTGTGGTGGCTTGTGAGTTGCTGTGATTCTGGAATCTATGCCATAGGTATTTTAAATACCAGCAGGGTCACCCATAGTGGACAGGTTTCAGATGAACTTTCAGATGAAGACAGACTAGGAAAAAGGAGTGACAAACTACTTCTGAATATTTAGTCACCAAAAGCCTTATGAAATGCAGAAAAACACTGTCAGATATAGTGATGGAAAATGAGCCCCTCAAGTTGGAAGACACTCAAAATGCGACTGTGAAGAGCTGCCTCCTCAAAGCAGAGTTGATCGTGATGAATCGAATGAAGGAAAGCCTGTGGGAGTAAAGCCCATGGGATCTTCATTTGCTGCTGGAGAACAACTCAAAATGAAGAGAAATAGTTGTAAGCATCCATTAATAATAAGACCATGGAATGTACAAAGTATGAATCTAGGAAAATTGGAAATTGTCAAAAATGAAATAACATCGATATCTTGGCCATTTTTTAGCTGAAATGGACTGATATTGGCCATTTTGAATCTGACAATCACATGGTTTACTATGCCAGGAATGAGACATTGAAGAGAAATGGTGATGCATTCATTGTCAAAAAGAACATACCCAGCTCAGTCGTGAGGTATATATAACCTTGTCTGCGATAGGATAATATCCATGTGACTAGAGGGAAGCCCAGTTAATACCACTATTATTCAAATTTACAGACCAACCACTAAAGCCAGTGAGGATGAAATAGAAGAATTCTACCAACTTCTTCAATCTGAAATTGATCAAACATGCAATCAAGATGCTTGATCATTACTGGTGATTGGAATACAAAGGTTGGGAGCAAAGAGGAAGGATTAGTAGTTGGAAAATATGGCCTTGGCGATAGAAATGATGCTGGAGAACACATGATAGAATTATGCAAAATCAAAGATTTATTCATTTCAAATACCTTCTTTAGACAGTATAAGAGATGATTATATACATGGAACTCAAGAGATGGAATACATAGAAATCAAATTGACTACATCTGTGGAAAGAAACGATGGAAAAGTTCTATATCATCAATCAAAATAAGGCCAGGGGAAGACTGTGGAACTTACCATTAATTACTCATATGAAAATTCAAACTGAAGCTGAAGAAAATGATAAAAAGTCCACAAGAGCCCAAATATGACCTTGAATATATCCCAGCTGATTTTAGAGATCATCTGAAGAACAGATTTGATGCATTAAACACTGAAGACCAAAGACCAGAAGAGTTGTGGATAACATCATACATGAAGAAAGCTAAAAGGCATTAAGAAGACAAGAAAGAAGGAAAAGATCAGAATGCATGTCAGAAGAGACACTAAAACTTGCTCTCCAGCTAAAGCAAATGGAAGAACTGAGGAAGTATAAGCACTTAAGAGAAAATTTCAAAGGTCAGCTCAAGAAGACAAAGTCAAATATTACAACAAAATGTGTAAAGATCTAGAGTCAGAAAACCAAAAAGGAAGAACACACTCAGCATTTCTCAAGCTGGGGAACTGAAGAAAAAATTCAAGCCTTGACTTTCATTATTGAAGGATTCTCTGGGCAAATTATTGAATGATGCAGAAAGCATCAAAAAAAAAAAGATGGAAGGAATACACAGTCACTTACCAAAAGGAAATGATTGATGTTCAACCGTTTCAAGATGTAGCATATGATCAAGAGCCAATGATACTGAAGGAAGAAGTCCAAGGTACATTGTAGGAATTAGCAAAGAAAAAGGCAACAGGAATTGATGGAATAAAAATTGAAATCTTTCAAAAAAGTGAGGCAGCACTGGAGGCACTCAGTCATCTCTGCCAAGAAATTTGGAAGACAACTATCTGACTGACTGATTGGAAGAGATCCGTATTTGTGTTCATTCCAAAGAGAAGTGACCCAACAAAATGCGGAAATCATCTTGCAATCTCGTTGATATCCCATGCAAGTACAGTTTTACTAAAGGTAATACACAAACAGCTACAAGCATGCATTGAAAGAGAACTTCCAGTGGTTCAAACTGGATTCAGAAGAGGACGTGGAATGAGGGATATCATTGCTGATGTCCCATGGATCTTGGCTGAAAGCAGAGAATATCAGAAAGATGTTTATCTGTGCTTTACTGACTATGCAAAGGCTTTTGATTGTGTGGATCATGGCAAGCTATGGACAACATTGAGAAGTATGAATATTCCACAACACTTAATTGTGCTCATGAGGAATCTGTACCTGGACCAAGAGGCAGTTGTTCCAACAGAACATGGGAACACTGAATGGTTTAAAATGAAGAAAGGTGTGTGACAGGGTTGTATTCTTTCACCATACTTAT
>NW_006408520.1:27079241-27080949 GCF_000296735.1 Chrysochloris asiatica | reverse complement strand
CTGGAGAAGGATATCATGTTTGGTAAGGTGGAGGGTCAGAGAAAAAGGGAAAGACCCCCAGCGAGATGGACTGGCAAAGTGGCAGCATCAATGGTCTCAAGCATGGCAACAATTGTGAGGTTGGCCTAGGACCGGGCAGTGTTTCATTCTGTTGTACATAGAGTCACTATGAATCAGTACCAACTCAAAGGCATCTAACAACAACAACATACTTGGAGTTAATTATGGGTGGTGTTTTCATGTATGTCAATATCATGTTGTTGTCTGCTGTTGTTGGTTCTCCATCCAAAGAATTCCCTTTAGTATTTTTTTGTAAGGTGTCCAGTTATTACAATTTCCATTAATTTCTATTTATCTGGAAATGTTCTAAATTCCCCATCATATTTGAGTGACAGTTTTGCTAGATATATGATTTTTGGTTGACAATTTTTCGTCTTTCAGAGTTTTGTGTATGTCTGCTTGCCTGCATAGTTTCTGATGAAAAACTCAGACCTTAATCTTGTTGATTCTCCTTTGTTATTAACTTTTCGTATTTCCTGAGCTGGTCTTTGAATTCTTCTCATGTCTTTAATTTTGGAGAGTTTCACTATGATATGTCTTGTGATTTTCTTTTGCAGTCTATCCTACTTGGAGTATGTTCAGCTTATTGAATATTTTTCATCTTGTCTTTCATGGAAGTTTTTCATGGAATGTCTATCTTCTTGTCTTTCATGGATGGACATTTTCTTTTAACAACTCTTCACTATCTTTTCTGTGCTTTCCTTTGTCTCTTCCTGTTCTGGAATTCCAATTGTCCAAAAATTATTCCCCTTCATTGTGTCCCATATGAATCTTAAGCTTTCTTTAGATTTTTTCATTCTTTTTTCTGATTGTTCTTATAGCTTACTAATATTGAGAGGTTTATCATCAAGCTCACTAAATCAGCCTTTCGTTGAATCAAATCTGCTTCTTTGCAAACTAACAAACAATCAAACAACAAAAAGAAAAGAAAATAGTAAAGAAAAAAGCAGGCAACATCTAGAAAATATCAAAATGAAAAAGAAAAGGATCAAAAGGAAAAAGAATTTTAATCACAGAAGAGAAAAATAAGAGAGAAAATAAAAAGAAAGGAAAAAATACGAAACACGATTAGGAAGATAGGGAGTAAAAGTTGGTTCCAACTCATAACCACCATGTACAGGGTTCCCAAGTCTCTAAACTTATGCAGAAGAAGAAAACCTCATCTTTACACTGTAGAGTGACTGGAGGACTTAAATCGTAGAACTTGTGATCCACAGACCAGTGCTTAAAACAGAAGTAGAAAGAGTAAAAAGCAAGGGAAGGGAAGGAGCGGAAGAAGGGGAACAAAGAATAAACAAACAAACAAAAAAAAACAATGAAAGGGTGGGGGGTGAGGAATGGGCGCAAGTGCCAGACCCAGAGAGGAGAAAAATCTGGGTCTCCTACCAGCCAAAGAACTCATGTCATGGGTTGTTGTTGTCAGGTGCCATGGAGTCGGAACTGACTCACAGCGACCCCATGCACAGCAGAACGAAACAATGTCCAATCCTGGGCCAACCTCACTACAGCTGCCACACTTGATGCCATCAATGATGCCACCTGGCTTATCTATCTCGTTGGGGGTCTTCCTCTTTTTCTCTGACCCTCCACCTTACCCAGCATGACATCCTTCTCCAGCGACTGTTTTCTCCGGACAATGTGTCCAAAG
>NW_006408520.1:27075081-27076480 GCF_000296735.1 Chrysochloris asiatica | reverse complement strand
CTTTCTTCCTAGTCTGTCTTTGTTTGGAAGCTCATCTGAAACCTGTCCACCATGCATGACCCTGCTGGTTATTTAAAATACCGGTGGCATAGCCCTCAGAATCACAGCAATTCAAACCACCACAGCATGACGGACAGACGAGTGGCGGTTGTGTGGTCACTGTTATACATGGATCTCCTTGGGCTACAGCCCTTAAGTTCTGCTCAAAGGTGGGATTTCTGTCCTTGGATGTCGTGTCAGGCAAGAGACGGAAGCACAGCAGGGATGACAGGGTTGTAATGAGACACTTTGGGCTGCACTTGTGGGTCTCTAAGTTGGTCTAAGTGTCCATAGGTGGACACTCGCAATACTAGATCGAGTTCCTGTAGGGCTAAATGCTGTCTGTTCTGGGCACCCTATCTGGAAGTAGGTCACATAGACCACAAAGCAGTTGAGGGATCCAGGTATTTCTGTCCCAGAAGGCAGCTGATGGGAAAAATTCCACTCGTTCAGGGCTAGTTATAAGTAGTCTTCATTGCATTAACCAGAGCTGGTGCAGTTAACTCCCTGCTCACTTTTCTGACTCTGGCTGCCCAGCTAGCAGGAACTTCACTAGGAGTGTACATGGGTAGGGGCTGGCCATGCCTGTGGTCACCAGGGTAATGAAAATTGTTCATACTCTTCTCTCAACCAGTAAGCAGTATGACTCTGCACTACCAATTTCCTTCTACTTTCATAGTCCAAGATGACTGCAAACCAGCTGTCTACTTTTTTGTTATTGTTGTTCACTTTGTGTCTGTTGAGCTGCTTCTCCTAGTTAGGGTTAGTACAGGGCTGGCCAAGGGCAGCTCTGCAGGTTTAGAGGACAGATCACCTAAATCCAGGCACTGGGATTGGTGCAGATAGTTCCCCACTAACTTCAGTGAGGCTCACAAGTGCGGCACTCACCTCGATGTGGCTCCAACTGCCAGTAGACTGGGAGCTAGGCTTGAAGTGCATGCCGGTGGGGGCAAGCCATGCCTCTGGTCACCAAAGGAGGATGGAAACAAGAAAATAATTATGCTTTTATCTCCAGAAGTCACCAATATGTATCTGCAATACAAATATGCTATCTTGTCTATGAAGCTGCTTAGAAAAACTTAAGATGACCATGCCGCATCTGGTCAGTCAAAATAGGTCATCAGCCTGTCTCCTTTTTTTTTATCATGTCTGTTCAGCTTCCTCTCCTAGTAATCATTCAGCCCACTTCTCTATCCTTTCTTCTGAAGCTCAGACTTTCAGGGCTATAATCTGCATGTTTCATTTTAATTTTCCCTATCTTTCCTGTAGAGAATCTATACAGCCTTTCTGCCTAGACTGCCATCCTACCTCCACTCATTTAACATTTTAAAGAGACCTTTGGGCAGCAGATTTGTCCAAT
>NW_006408520.1:27073486-27074461 GCF_000296735.1 Chrysochloris asiatica | reverse complement strand
CATAGCGACCCTGTACAGGGTTTCCGAGGGTGTAAATCTTTACAGGAGTAGAAAGCCTCATCTTTCTCCCGCGGAGCAGCTGGTAGTTTCAAACCACTGACCTTAAGGTTCGCAGCCCGATTCGTAACCACTACGCTACCAGAGCTCCATGGATAGGAAGACTCAATATTGTGAAAATGTCAACACTACCAAAAATTATCTATAGATGTAATCCAATCACAATCCAGACACCAACATCATTCTCTAAAGAAATGGAAAAAATTATCACTAATTTTATATGAAAAGAAAATAGACCTGAGAGAAGCAATGGATTGCTTAAAAAGAAAAACAAAATTGGAAGCCTCTCACCACCTGATCTCAAATTCTGCTACACAGAGTAGTCAAAACCTCATGTTGTTGGTACAACAAAAGATATATAGATCAATGGAACAGAAGTGTACTTGTTGTAGTTAGGTGCCATTGAGTCAATACTGACTCATAGTAACACTATGTACAACAGAAAAAAAACACTGTCTGGCCCTGCACCAACCTAACAATTATTGCTATTTTTGAGCCCATTGCTGGTGACACTATGTCAATCTATCTCATTGGGAGGGGGCGGTCTTACTCTTTTTCTATGACCCTCCACTTTAACAAACATGATATCCTTCTCCAGGAACTAGTCCCTCAAGATAATATTCCAAAGTATGAGAAATGAACTCTGGCCATCCAGTTTTCAAGGACCATTCTGGTTGTACTTTTTCAACACAGATTGCTTTGTTTTTTTGTCAATCCATAGTACTTTTAATTTTCTTCTCCAGTACCAGAACTCTAATACATCAATTTTTCTATGGTCATCCTTATTCACTTTCCAATTTTCACATGCATATATTGTTGTTGTTAGGTGCCATTGAATCAGTACAGATTCATAGCGACCCTATGTATAACAGAATGAAACACTGTCCCATCCTGAGCCAACCTCACAACTGTTGCCAC
>NW_006408520.1:27053786-27071098 GCF_000296735.1 Chrysochloris asiatica | reverse complement strand
CAATACATCTTGATTGCATGTTTGATCTGCAATTTCAGATTGAAGAAGTTGGTAGAATTCTTCTATTTTATCCTCACTGGTTTTAGTAGTTGGTGCATAAATTTGAATAATAGTGGTATTAACTGGGCTTCCCTGTGTTATTGCTGTTAAGTACCATCAAGTCGATTCTGGCCCATAGCAACCCTGTATAGGGTTTCCAAGGAGCAGCTGGTGATCTTGAACCGCTGACCTTCAAGTTCAAGTGGCTTTTCTGTCTGATGCATTCTGACCCTGTAGATGCATGGATATTATCCTATCACAGACAGCATTGTACCTCATGACTGATCTGGATATGTTCTTTTTGACAATGAATGCCATATCATTCCTCTTCAAATTGTCATTTCCGGTATAGTAAACCATGTGGTCACCACATTCAAAATGGCCAATACCAGTCCATCTCAGCTCACTAATGCTTAGGATATAGATGTTTATGCTTTCCATTTCATTTTTGACAACTTCCAATTTTCCCAGATTGATACTTTGTACATTCCATGTTCTAATTTTCAGTAGATGTTACAGCTGTTTCTCTTCATTTTGAGTTGTGCCCCATCAGCAAATGAAGGTCCTGTGGGCTTGTCTCCCATGGGCTTTACTCCATTCATGGCATCATGGCCAACTCTACTTTGAGGAGGCAGCTCTTCCCCAGTCGCATTTTGAGTGCCTACCAACCTGAGGGGCTCATTTTCCGGCACTATACCTGACAGTGTTTCTCTGCTATTCATAAGGTTTTCAGTGACTAAATATTTGGAAGTGGTTCATCACTCTTCCTAGTCTGTCTTCATCTGGAAGCTCATCTGAAACCTGTCCACCATGGGTGACCCTGCTGGTATTTAAAATACTGGTGGCATAGCTTGAATCACAGTAACTCACAAGCCACCACAGTATGACAAACTGACAGATGAGTGGTGGATTGTTGTTTTTAGGTGCCAGTAATTCCTGACCTGCTCATAGCAACCCTATGCACAAGAGAACTAAACATTGCCCTGTCATGCATCAACCTCACAATCTTTACTATGTGTGAACCCATTGCTGCTGCCACTATCCCAATCCATCTTGTTAAGTGCCTTCCTCTTTTTCTCCTAAACTCCACTTTATCAGACATGATATCCTTCTCAGGGATATCATTAGCCATTGTTGTTGTTATTGTTACATGCCATGGAGTACATTCCAACCCATAGCAACTGTGTATAAGGTTTCTGAGGTTGTAAATATGAATAGGAGCAAAAAGCCTCATCTTTCTCCTGTGGAACTGCTGGTAGTTTCGAACTGTTGACTTTGAGGTTAGCAGCCCAACTTGTAACCACTATGCTTAGAGAAATTCATATCAAAACAGCATCTCACACCAGAAAAAAACAAGTGCTGGTAAGGGTGTGGAGAGACTAGGACCCTCCTACATTAGTTCAATCACTGTGGAAATTGTTATGAAGCTTTCTCAGACAGTTGGAAATAGAAATACCGTATGACCCAGCAATCCCTCTACTTGGTATATATCCACAAGAAATAACAGCCAGGACACAAGTAGATTTATGTTCATCACAGTACTATTCACAAAAGCAACAAGATGGAGACAGCCTAAATGCCATCAGTGGAAGAATGGATAAACAAACTTGGGTACATGCACACAGTGGAATATTCCACAATGTTGTAGAATAGTGATGAATCTGTGCAACACGTCTCAACCTGGATGAACCTGTAAGACATTATGCTGAATGAGATTAGTCAATTAAATTAGGACAAATATTGTATGAAACCACTATTGTGAAATTCAAGAAAAGATTTTCATGCTAAAAAAGAAACATACTTTGATGGTTACCAAGGGCATGATGGAAGGGAAAGTAACTCACTAGCTAAAGGGTAAACACCTGTTAACTGTGGTCATGGAGAGGGGAGGTAGGCCAAAGAATTATGAAGACAGGTGAATATGCAGGGAGTTAAGCAAGTGTTAAAGAGGATGTTTTTGCTGTTGTTATGTTCCATGGAGTCAGTTCTGACTCTGATAGAGGTAAATAATGTTATATACACTATGTTGGAACAACAGTGTTCTGTGGGTAGATACATGGACAAAGACACAGACTGAATGGGTATGGGAGTATGGCCATGAATATATAAGAGTTTGAAAGAAGATATTTGTACATGGGTATGTACCTTTGCTACAAACACATCTATGGATGTGGTGGAGCATACAGTGGGCAAAATGATACAAACATCTTAAATATTATCAATTTTTTTAAATCAGTGAGTTACTGGGCCTGGCTATCAGGATCATAGTCTTAGGGTACACCATTGTCAATTGGCATAACATAGTTCCCCAAGACAACGTTCAACATCCTACTTTCATGGGTAGCATCTGTGGTCTTTAAAGCTCATGAATGATTATCTAAGGTACAGCTATTGCCTTATTAGTCTCTTCATGTGCAGATAAAAGAGTGATGAGAATGAAAGATGCTTGAAATCAACTAGTCCAATGAACTGATGGAAGTCTCTACATCTGAAACCAGAGGAACTAGATGGCTAGCCCTGCTCTGAAAGGTATTATATTAGAAGGTCCCAGATAGAGTGGAAGAAAATGTGAAACAAAACTCAAAATTTAAATTAAAAATAAAAAATTTGACCGGGCTTACTGATCAGAAAAAGAGTGGAGAAACCCAAGACTATGACCTTCAACCACTCTTCAGGTCTACTCATTCTTGTGCCACAATTTTCACCCAAGCAGTAGATCGGTATATAGTGATATAGTGTAGGGACAACACTAGCAAGGTATGCTCACCATGCAATGGTCAAGCATTCAAAATTAAAAAGGCAACATTTACCCAAGGATAAAGTTGAGAAGGGACAGGAAAATGGGTGGAATGGAAATAGGAACCACAGAGATGAAGTGGGATAACTGTTGTTGCATGGAGGGATTGCAATCATTAAGATGAAACAAAGTGTATGATTTACATAAAAATTAAACTGATGCTCTTGTCTGTAAACTTTCACTCAATTCATAATAAAAAATGTTTTTAAAAAAAAAGACTTACAGTCTCAGAAACCATATTTAGAGTCACTATAAGTAGGAATCAACTTAATGGCAGTGACTTTCGATTTTGTTTGATATGCTGGGTCTTCAACTGAAGAAGGACCCATTGATAAGTATGATCACCATAGTCTCCTTCAGAAAAAGCCTGTTGTTCTAAAGGAATGATTCTCAATTCAGCTTTCTAGAACTACTAATGTGCCTGCATTCATTTATTCATTACTGAGCACCAATTATCTACAAAGGCTCTTTGTTGTGTTCTGGAGAGAGCAAGCAACTAAGAGACGTTCCTGTACTAATGAATCAAAGAAGTTACCAAAACTCTAAAAATAAAATTTATTTGCTGTACTTTAAGAACAAGGTCCATCATACAAATAGAAAAAATAAGTATAAATAAATCATTACTACCAGAGCAGCTCATTTGTGAAGAGATTAAAATCATTGCTCACAGGTCCTATTTGTATCAGCAAGAGAGTTCTCTCTACACTAGATTTTCAAGTGTACCATCATAAGTATAAAAAGGGCGTTGAGAATTATTGTTTGAGAGTTTCCAAGCAATGCACACTTTTACTTAGAGCTTGAGAGACTGCAAACTACATTTCACAAACCATAAAAACTTTCAGTGTAATTATTTACAGTGAAATCATTCTTTTTTCATTTCCTGCCTCCTTCACCTTTGTTTAAGTTTCACCTTTGCCTTTTCCTCTGTGTGTACTGGATTGTATGTGCCTATGTGGGTGACTGGACCAATAAACAACATTCTTATCAATGGAGAAAAGATTGAAGTTGTCAAGGACTTCATTCTTCTTGGATCAACTATCAACATTCATGGAAGCAGCAGTCAAGAAATCAAATGACGTATTGCATTAAGCAAATCTGTGGCACAAGAACTTTTTAAAGTGTTGAAGGGCAAAGATGTCAGCTTGAGGACTAAGTTGCGCCTGACCCAAGCCATAGTATTTTTAATAACCTCATATGCATGCGAAAGCTGGACAGTGAATAAGGAAGCCCATAGAAGAATTGATGCTTTTGAGCTAATGGTGTTGGAGGAGAATAAAGTGCCATGGCCTGCCAAAAGAACCAACAGATCCATTTTGGAAGAAGTGCAGCCAGAATGCTCCTTAGAGGCCAAGATGGCCAAACTTTGTCTCTCATACCTCAGATATATTGTCAGGAGGGACAAGTCGCTAGAGAAGTATATCATGTTTGGTAAGGTGGAGGGTCAGAGAAAAAGAAGAAGACCCCCAATGAGATGGATTGGCCAAGTGGCAGCATCAATGGACTCAAGCATGGCAACAGTAGTGAGGTTGACCCAGGATCAGACAGTGTTTCATTCTGCTGTGCATAATGTTGCTATGGGTCGGTACTGACTCGATTGTACCTAACAACAACAACATGTGAGTGAGTGGCTAGCCAGCAACAACTAAGTACTGATACTGCTTAAGCTCTCCAGAAGGTTTTGTAGTCCTGAAACTACAGAATATGGGTTGGCATGCCAGGGAGCACTCAGATTATCAACTCTGTTAGGCAGAAATAATTTTACAGGGATCTCTAATGATTAAGTTGTTATTGTTGTTAGATGCCATCCAGTCGGTACTGACTCATAGTGACCCTATGCACAACAGAAGGAAACACTGCCCAGTCCTGAGTCAACCTCACAATAATCATTGCTAAACTTGAGTCCATTGCTGTTGCTGCTGCTGATGCCAATTCATCTCATTAGGGTCTTCCTATTTTTCCCCAACCTTTCATTTTAAAAACATGATACCCTTCTCCAGGTGCTGGTCCTTCCTAATAGCATGTCTGAACTATGAGAGACGAAGTCTGGCCATCTGGTTTCCAAGGAGCATTCTAGCTGTTCTTTTAGCAGTCCGTGGTAAAAAGTCTAATATTCTTCACCAACATCATAACTCAAATGCATCAATTCTTCTACGGTCTTCCATATGAATCAACACTCGCATGCATATGAGATTATTGAAAATACCATGACTTGGGTCAGGTGCACCTTAGTCCTCAAACTGACATCTGTGCTCCTGAAAACTTTAAGAGTCTTGTGCAGCAGATTTGCCTAATGCAATACATCATCTGATTTCTTGACTGCTGCTTCCATGAGTGTTGATGGTTGATCTGAGAAAAATGAAGTCTTTGACAATTTCAAACTTTTCTTCATTTAAATGGATGTTGTTTATTGATCCGGTGGTGATGATTTTTCTTTTCTTTACATTGAGGTGTAACCTATACTGAAGACTGTGGTCTTCGATATTCATCAGTAAGTATTTTAAGTCCTCTTCACTTTCAGAAAGCAAGGTCGTATATTCTGCATATCACAGGTTATTAATGAGTCTTCTTCCAGTGCTGATGCCATGTTCCTATTCATATATTCCAGATTCTCATATTATTTGCTCAGCATACAGATTAAATAAGTATGGTGAAAGAACACAATCCTGGTGCACAGCTTTCCAAATGTTGAACCATTCAGTTCTGTTCCTTGTTCTGTTCAAATAACTGCCAGTTGGTCTATATACAGGGTCCTCAAGAGTACAATTAACTGTTCTGAAATACTTATTCTTCACAATGTTGTCCATAATTTGTGATGAGCCACACAATTGAAAGCCTTTGAGTAGTAAACAACTCACAGGTAACATCCTTCTGGTATCCTCTGCTTTCATCCAAGATCCATATGATGTCAGCAATGATATCTGTCATTCCATATCCTCTTCTGAATCCGGATTGGAACTCTGGACATTCTCTCTAGGTTTGCACCCATTTTTGTAGTATGTTTTGCAAAATTTTACTTGCATGCAATATTAATGATATTGTCTGATGTTTTCTGCATTCCGTTGGTTCACCTTTCTTTGGAATAGCCACAAATATGGATCTCTTCCAGTCAATTGGAAGGGTAGTTGTATTCCAAATTTCTTGGCATAGTGAGTGCCACCAGAACTACATCACTTTGTTCAAAGATTTCCATTTGTATTCCATCAATTCCCGGTGCCTTGTTCTTTGCCAATGCCTTCAATTCATTTTGGATTTCTTCCTTCAATAACATTGGCTCTTGATCATATGTTACTACTTGAATGGATGAACATCAAACATTCTTTTTGATATAGTGACTCTGTGTATTCCTTCCATCTTCTCTTGATGCTTTCTGCATTATTCAATATTTTACAATTAGAATCTTTCAATATTTAAAGTCAAGGCCTGAATTTTTTCTTCACTCCCCTCAGCTTAAGAAATGCTGAGTGTGTTCTTCCCCTTTGGTTTTCTAATTCCAGATCTTTGCACATATCATTAGAATACTTTGCTTTGTCTTCCTGAGCTACCCTTTGAAATTTTCTGTTCAGCTCATTTACCTCCATTTCCTTTATCATCTCTATGCTGGAGAGCAAGTTTCAGTCTCCTCTGACACCCATCTTGGTCTTTTCCTTCTCTCTTGTCTTCTTAATGATCTTTTGCTTTTTTTCCTATATGATGTTCTTGATGTCATCCCACAGCTCTTCTGGTCTTCATTCTTTAGTGTCTAAATGCATCAAATCTGTTCCTCAGATGCTCTTAAATTCAGGTGGGATATGTGTAAAGTCATATTTTGGTTTTTATGGAGTTGTTTTAATATTATTCAACTTGAACCTGAGCTTGCATTTGAACAATTGATGGTCTGTTCCACAGTCTGTCCCTGGCCTTGTTTTGGCTAAGATGTGGCTCTTTTCCACCATTTGTTTCCCCAGATGTAGTCAATTTGATTTCTGTGTATTCCATTTGGTAAGGCCCATGTGTATAGTCTTTTTTTTATGTTGTTTAAAAAAGGTATTTGCAATGGAGAAGTCATTTGCCTTGCAAAATTCTATCATGTGATCCACAGCATCCTTCTATCACCAAGTCCATATATTCCAACTACCGATAGATACCTCCTTTCTGTTGCCAACTTTTGTATTCCAATTGCCAGTAATTATCAATACATATTGATTGCATGTTTGACCAAATTCAGACTGAAGAAGGCAGAATTCTTCAATTTCATCGTCACTGAGTTTAGTGGTTGGAGCATTCCTGTTGTTGTTGTGTTGTTGTTAAGTGCTGTCAAGTCGATTCCGACCCATAGCGACCCTGTACAGGGTTTCCGAGGTAGGCATATTGATATTATCGTATCACAAACAGCATTGTACTTGAAGACAGATTTTGATATGTTCTTTTTGATTATGAATGCAATGCCATTCCTCTTCAATTTGTCACTCCTGACATAGTAAACCATGGGATTGTCAGATTCAAAATGGCCAATACCAGTCCATTACAGCTCACTAATGCCTAAGATATCAATTTCATTTATGCATTCCATTTCATTTCTGACGATTTCCAATTGTTCTAGATTCATACTTTGTATAGTCATGTTCTGATTTTAATGGATGTTTGCAGCAGTTTCTCTTCATTTTGAGTTGTTTCCCATCAGCAAATGAAAGTCCCAAAGGCTTTAATCTATTCACAGTCAACTCTACTTTGAAGAGACAGCTCTTCCCCAGTCATATTTTGAATGCCTTTCAACCTGAGGGGCTCATCTTCTGGCATTCTATCTGACAATATTCTGATGCTCTTCATCATGTTTCAATATTCAATATTCTTATGCTCACTGTGTTTCATAAGATTTCAGTGACTAAATATTCAGAAGTATTCTGTCTCTTCTTTTTCTAGTCTGTCTTTGTGTGGAAGCTCAGCTGAAGCCTGTCCATTGTGGTTGACCCTGCTGGTATTTAAAATATATGTGGCATAGCTTCCAGAATCACAGCAAAACCCAAACCACCACAGCATGACAAATTGAGAAATGAGAGGTGATAATGATTACAGGGGGGAGCGGGGAAGAAATCCTAGATCACACAATAAGCCCTGTGGAATAGAGTTTTCTGCAATGATGAAAATATTCTATATGTGCACTTTCCTATACTGTAGTCATTAGCCATGACAGTCAAGTATTTGCAATGTAGCTAGTATAACTGAAGACTGAATTTTAAATTTAATTTCATTCAAATTAATTTCAAATTTTAAATTGGCACTTGGCTAATGGCTACCATATAGCACAGACACATAAAGAAATAGAAAAAATTTTACCAACATTTTGAATATTCTTAACAACATTTAGAATGCTAAAATTCTTTAACTGGTTTTCTGAAAGTAATTTCATAATCTCGTCTTAAGGATTTTCTTGCTAATAAAAAGTGTCAATGATTTGGTTCATTGCAAAATTACTTTTTCTTCTTGAGTGGCAATTTCAGATTTTATACCTTAGTTAATTAGTGCCATCAGAGTTAAATGTCCTCCTTTAAAGGGTTTATATTTGCTAATACAAGGTTCTGTTGCATGTAGAGCTTAGTATTCAAGGTGAGTGTCTTAGTTACCTCATGTTTCTGTAACAGAAATATCACAAGTTGTTGTTGTTAAGTGCCATAGAGTCAGTTCTGATTGATAGCGATCCTGTATAGCATTACCAAGGAGCGGCTGGTGAGTTTGAATCGCCGACCTTGAGACAAACTAACCCTGTGGTTGAGTGCTTATCCTACAGTGCCACACCAGGATTCCTACCACAGTGTATGGCCATAACAAACAGAAATTTATTCTTTCACAATTTAGGAAGCTAGAAGTCCAAATTTAGAGTGCCCGCTCTAGAAGTATTTCTCTCTTTGCCAGCTCTAAGGAAAGGTCTTTGTCTCCTTTCAGTATGCAAGAATTCCTTGGAAATCAACATGTGTCTTGCCATTAACCTTCCCTTGGATGTAGCTTCATAGTGCAGGGGCCTGAGGTCCAAATGATGCACTCCACTCCTGGTTCTTCTTTATTGGTGATAACCAGTCTTCCTTTCTATGCTCACTTCTTTCTCCTTTTATTTTTGTAAGATAAAAGATGTTGCATGCTATACCCCTGAGGAAACTTGGCTTCTTAGAGCAGATCTCATCATGGACGTGATTACATCGTATTAGATCTTTTTATGGGGAATGATTACATCTAAACTACCAAACCACTGAAAATCATGGCCCAGTCTAGTTGATGCAAAACCTTACATATCACAGTGAGTGTTCACCTAAAAGCAGAAAACAGAACTTAAAAAAAAAAAAGACTCTTAGAGAACAAATCAGACATTACAGTGTGGTCAACCCTTCATCTGACCTAAAAAGCTCAAGAAGAAAAAATGAACAGCTCAGATACAGCAAATACAGTAGACAGTTCAAGATTTCTAATAACTTAAACATCCTGCTTAACTTGAGAAAGTGTTCTTGAGTGATTTTTACTTTTTTGACTCATAAGATTTTCGTCAGTAACATTGGCCTACACCTAAGCACACACCGACTAAGAGCAACTGGGAAGCAGAGAGATCCCAGTTACATTCATTTTCTAGGGTTGCCATACAAAATACCATAAACTTAGAAGACCAGAAATTTGCTTCACAATTCTGAATGCTGACAGGCTCAGATTAGGGAGTCATTCATATTTAGTACTTTTGAGACTTAGAGGGATACTTATTCATGCCTACTTCCTAGTTCCTTGTAACTCCCAACATTCTTTGCCTTACAATTGAAGTATCACATTCTTCCTTTGTCTCCCTGTCTTTATATTTCTTCTCCTCTTTTGTAAGAATACTAGCACTAGGATCCACCCCATTCCAGTATGACCTTATGTTAATGCAACTGATCGCATCTTCAAAGACTCTTTATCCAAATATGGTCACATTCAAAGGTAATGGGTTAAAAACTTCAGCATTGTCTTTTGGGGTGCATAATCAATTGATAACACAGTCTAATCTAAGAACTTCCAACATAGGAATGGACAAAGTATGCAATCCACAAACTTTTAATGTGGAGAAGAGAGCTGTTGCCATAGCATCCTGTTAAGTTCATCTGTGTAAGACTCATGCCTATGATACTCACTGTTGCAAGTCTGAGACCTAGCACATGTAATGATAATGTTGATTGTAAATGTGTGATAAATAAGTGAAAATAATGAAGGATTGAAATGAATAAGTGAAAGAATAAACAGTAAAGGAATGTCAATTGAAGCCTAAACTGGGTCTTCGCATGTTCACATATTTGGTCTCATCAGAAAAATTTATGGGATATTAACCTGAATTCTTTTTGCAGGCAGGACTGAAAATTAATTCTGCGAAATATACTAGGAGAAATGTCAAGCATATAAACTTGATTTAATAACAGTGTTTAAATTTTCTTCAATCTCAACCGCCACAGTCTTGCTGTGAGTTTTAAGGAGAGTGGAAGTGTGCGTGAAAGCAAGATTCCCTAAAATGACTATAATATATTGGAAGCTTTCTTCAGTACTTCATCAAGACCAAATTTGAGGTTTGGGAGTAGATTTATAACATATCTGGGTAACCTGGATGACTTTAGTGGATATCATCCTGGTGTGACGCTGTGGGCTACTGCGTCACACTGCAAAGTCAGTTTGAACTGCAGGGTCGGTGGTTCAAGTTCACCAGCTGCTTCTTAGAAACCTTATACAGGGTCACTATGGGTAGAATTGACTCGATGGCACTTAACAACAAAGCTTTAGTAGCAATGACAGGAAGTGTCAAAATATTACACCAAGACCATTGGAGTGGTAGATTTGAGAGCAATTAGAAACTGCAAATGGCAACAGAATTCAGTATCCTCAAAGTAGTAGTTGTTGTTGTTGTTTGGTGCCATCAAGCTAGTTCCTACTCATAGCAACTATATGCACAACAGAACGAAACACTGCCTGGTCCTGCACCGTCCTCAAAATCGTTCAGCTTAAGCCCATTGCTACTGTCACTGTGCCAATCCACCTCATTGGGGGTCTTCCTTCTATTCGATGAACCTCCACTTTACAAGCATGATATCTTTCTCCAGGGACTGATCCCTCCTGACAATATGTCTGAAGAATGAGAGATATGTCTCACCATCCTGGCTTCTAAGGAACATTCTGGCTGTACTCCATCCAAAACAGATTTGTTAATTCTTATAGCAGTCAACAGTATTTTTAATATTCTTCTCCAAAACCATAACTGAAATGCATCAGTTCTTCTATAGTCTTCCTTATTATGCACTGTCCAATTTTCACATATAAGGTTATTGAAAATACCATGATTTGGGTTTGTTGTTATTGTTGTGAAGTGCCATTAAGTCAATTCCAACCCATAGCAACCCTGTATAGGGTTTCCGAGGAGAGACTGATGAGCTTGAACCACGAACCTTACAGTTCAAAGCATCTTTGCAGTCCAGTGCATTAACCCACAGCACCACACCAGGACTCCATAGTTTGGGTTAGGCTCACCTTAGTTCTCAAACTGACATTTTTGCTCTTGAAAAAGAACACACCAGTGAAAATGTTCATTTTAAGATAACTGCATATAGTTTTATGAGGAATTTCCCAGCCTTAGTCTCCTCGTTCTCCAACTCCAGGTAGACCCTGATTGGTTTAAGTTAAATATTTGTTATAGATTGAATTGTGTCTACTAGAAATGTTTGTTGTAAATCTAGAGCCCTATATCTGTGATTATAATTCTATTTGGGAATAGGTTTTCTTTGTTATAGTAATGAGACAGTATGGTGTATCTCAAGTCAATCTCTTTTGAGATATAAAAGGATAGGAAGCAGAGATTGAGGAAAATAGATGCCAGGCCACATGAAGATCACCATAAAAACAAGGAATATAAGTTAAAGAGACAAGGACCTTCTCACAGCTGACAGAGACAGAAAGCCTTTCTCTAGAGTTGGTGTCCTGCTTTCAGACTTTCATTCTTCTAAACTGTGATAAAATAAACATCTCTGTGTTAAAAACATTCACATGCAATGTATTTCTGTTATAGCAGTACTAGATGACTAATACAACACCACACACTTACTACTAACTCCCTGTCTATGGCTGTTGACAAGACAAGTTTTAACTCTTTCATTCACTTGTGTAGATAAATATGTGAAGCTTAAAAGTGTTGGAACCTTCTTGTCTTACTAGGAAACCCAGACCAAAGATGAAGCTGACATAATCGGGGGGTGGGGAGGCAAGAGAGGTGAGAAATTTTGAAAAATCTCTCATTCGATCCTTAAGATCAAACTGAATTTATTGCAAACCCTTACCTCTAGCCCCTTCAAATACATAAGCCAATAAATATTTTGTTTACACAAATTTTAATTTGAGTAAAGTAATCTGTCTCTTACAACTAGAAGATTCCTAACAATTAGTGAAAGTCTGGACACAGGGGAAAGTTTGCTTTTTTTACATATAACTTTTTATTGTGTATTGAGTGATGGTTTACAGACAAGATCATTTGTTTTACAGTCAAGATATCATACACTTTGTTTCATGTTAATGACTGCAATCACATCCATGTAACAAAATAATCCAATTTCCTCCCTGTAGTTCTTATTTCCATTCCACCCTCCAGCCCATCCCTTCTCAACTATGTCCTTAGGAAAATGTTGCCCTTTTAATTTTGAGTGACTGACCATTCCATGGTAAGCATACCTTACTAGTATTGTTGTCCCATGTATATACCTATTTACTGCTTGGTTGAAAATTGGAACATGAGGGTGAATTCTCTTCCAGACCTGAAGAGTGGTCAAGGACCATAATCTTGGGTTTGATTTCTCCAGTCTTTTTCTGACCAGTAAGCCCAGTCTTATTTTTTTTTAACAATTTTGAATTTTGTTCAACATTTTCTTCTACTCTATCCAGGACTTTCTAATGTAATCCCTTTCAGAGCAGTTGGTAGTGGTAACGGGGCACCATCTAGTTCTGGTCTCAAAGTCATGATGACTTATGTTCTCGTGTTCCATTTGTCCATTAGACTAGCTGATTCAACGCATCTTCAGTTTTCACCATTATTCCTTCTTCCACACATGTAAAGACCAACAGTTGCACTTTAGATGGGTCTTGTTTCATTTTTCTGCAAATGGGTTTCCAGTTTTACTAGCACCGTTTGTTGAAGTCTATCTCTTTTCCCCATTTAATGTGTTTTGACACTTTGTCAAAGATCAGTTGACTCTATGTGGATGGATTTACTTGTGATTTTTCAATTATGTTGCAGCTCTTCCCCAGTTATATTTTGAGTGGCTTCCAATCTGAGGGGTTCATCCTCTCACACTGTATCTGACAATATTCTGATGCTATTCAGAATGTTTAAATATTCAATATTTTAGTGCTATCTGACAGCGTTCCACTGCTATTCAGAAGATTTTCAGTGTCTAAATATTCAGAAGTAGCCTGCCTCTCCTTCTTTCTAGTCTGTGTTAGTCTAGAAGTTCAGCTGAAACCTATCTACGTTAGGTAAGTCTGCTGGAATTTTAAAATATTGGTGGCATAGTTTCAAGGATCACAGCAATACACAAGCCACCACAGTACAACAAACTGACAAATGAGTGGTGCATTTGGCAAATCTGCTGCACAAGACCAAATATGTCAGCTTGAGGAATAAGGTGCGCCTGACCCAAGCCATGGTATTTCCAAGAGCCTTATATGCACATGAAAGTTGGACAATGAATAAGAAGACAGTAGAAAAATGGATTCATTTCGGTTGCAGTGTTGATGAAGAATATTAAAATATCATGAACTACCAGAAGAAAAAATAAATCTGTGTTGGAAGTACAACAAGAATGCTCCTTAAAAAGCAGGAAGGCCAGACTTCTTCTCATACTTCAGACATACAATCAGGAGGGACCAGTCCTTGGAGAAGGACAACATGATTGTAAGGTGGAAGCACAACGAAATATATGAAGACTCTCAATGAAATGGATTGGCACAGTAGCAGCAACAATGGACACAAGCATAATAATGATGGCAAGGATGCGCAGGACTGGGCAGTGTTGTGTTGTGTTGTGCATATGGTCGCTATGAGTTGGAACTGACTTGATGGCACCTAACAACAACAACGTATTTATCATTGTACCAGTACCAGGTTGTTTTGATCACTGTGGCTGTGCAGTAGATTTTGAAATCAGGAAGAGAGATGCCTCTAACTTTGGTCTTCTTAAGCTAACCTTTGCTTATTTGAAATCTTTTTGGAAGTTCACTTTTAGGTCCTTGTCATTTTAATCAAGGGTTATGACATCATTCACAAAGTTTCCTGTGGCAAAACAAACAAACAAACATTGCAATAGATTTGTCACCACCTGTTGAATTGTGTGTACAAGATTGGAATCATGAATGTTTCTTAGCATAATAAACATCCTTAAACTTTATAAGGGGGAGCATGGTGGCTCCATACAATAAGCACTGGACTGTGAAGTACAAGGTCCATGGTTTGCACCTGCCAGCAGCTCCATGGGAGCTTTCTACTCCTGTGAAGATTAAAGCCTTGGAAACCTTAAACAGGGTCGCTGTGAGTCAGAACCAACTCAAAGGCACTTAACAACAACAGACTTTATAAGTAGCCCCACTGCCTTCATATATACTTCTGTTCACCATACCTAACTTACTCTGGCATTCAAATAATCAGCTTGAAGAGGGCTCCTGCTTTCCTTCGTACTGTTATTTTCTGTGGTTATTTGTTTGAAAAGCCTGGAGACATTTAATAATCATTCTAAATATTTCAGTTGCCCAGTTTCCCTAGATGACCATTATAAACCGTTGTTGTTCTTGTTGTTAAGTGCCATTGAGTCAGTTCTGACTCACAGCAATCCTTTGTAGAATTTCCAAGGAGCCACTGGTGGGTTTGAACCACTGACCTGGCAAGTAGTAGTTCAGTGCTTACCCTACAGCACCAAACCAGGACTGATAACTCTAAGTAAATAGAAGTTTGTATTAGAGTTTCTTAAACTTTTGCTTCAGTTGTTTTCTTCTTATTCATCAGGTCTGGCTTCCTATCATTCCTAACGTTGACTAGGAACTTAACTTGTACTTACTAGCTATCAACTTCAAGGGAACTCTAGAAGATCTAAAGAAAAGATTTCTGGACACTGTGATTTCTTCTTTTTCATTTGGTGGTTCAAAAGGGAAAGAAAGGACTCTGGCTTTTCAAAGTAAAGTGTAGTTTCTCTAATAGTTAGGATACAGTTTCAGTTGCATAAAATAGAGATAAAAAATAACAATAAGTTACACAAAATACAAGTTGCATGCTAAATGTCAGTTTATGACTATGGTGGCTTTTACTGCGAAATTGTAAAGGACCATGATGCAACACAGGAAGCACTCACTCATCTATGCCAAGAAATTTGGAAGACAACTACCTGACCAATTGACTAGAAAAGATTCATATGTGTGCCCATTCCAACAAAAAGGTTGTCCTGATTGAAACAACTATGCCCTGAGCATTTCTGGCCCTGAATTGTAACCTGGTAACTTCACTAATAAACCCCATAACTGAGAATGTTGTATGAGTTCTGTGTGGTCATTGCAATGAGTCATTGAACCCAGTTGAGTAGAGAGTGTTATGGGAGGAATGATTCGAGTAAGTGGGCACAACATTGCTCATAAACAATTTGAATGTTAATTTCTTACCTGTCAGAGCAGTCATCTTGAAATTTTTTGTTGGACCACCATAACTTTTGGCTCTCCTGAACATTCTACCCCCTCTCATTACCTTCTTATTTCCCATCCTTTTCTTTAGAACTTAAATATTTTCCATTATTTTCCCATGAGATCTGAAGGATCCGGTCTCGATATAGACGTTACTCTCTGTGAAAAACCTTCTGTAACCATCACTCAACCCAATCCAACAATCTCACATCTACCTATTCTTCTCAATTATGGTGGTGGTGGTGTGCCACCGCATCAGTTGTGAGGCTGTGAATCTTTACAGGAGTAGAAAGGCTCCTCTTTCTACCACGGAGCGACTAGTAAATTCCAACAGCTGACGTTGCAGCTAGCAGGTCAGTTCGTAATCCACTAGAATACTGAGACCCCTTCTTCTCAATTATAGCCTTTATTAATTTAGATTTAAATGATCTAATTACTATAGCTCTGGTAGCGTAGTGGTTGTGAATTGGGCTGCGAGCAGCAAGGTCAGCAGTTCGAAACTACCAGCTGTTCCGCTGGAGAAAGATGAGGCTTTCTGCTCCCATAAAGATTTACAGCCTCGGAAACCCTATGCAGGGTCGCTATGAGTCAGAACCGATTCCATGGCACATAACAACAATAACAACATTTACTATTTACAAAAGAGTGAAAATTCCATGCAAACATAAATACTATCTATTGTATGCAGATATCAGATGTTCAATAAATAACTTGCTGAAAGTGAGGAGCTTAGTGACAGATGAAGAGTTGAATAACAGAAGGGATGAATAGGTTGCTATAGTGGTTCTCTTCATATTTGCCCTTTGCAAATTGGAAAAATGCCAGTTCTGCCTAAGATTGCATTGCATTTTTAGTTTTTCAAAGTATTTTCACATCCGTTACTTCTATTACCTTTCTGTGTGAGAAAGGAAACAACAAAACTTCCTCTTTTAAAATAATAGAGTAATGGGTCAAAACAGTAAGAAAGTTCAGAGACTATAAAGTGATTTAAGGAAGCATAGTTGGAATGGATATCTGGGTTTCTGAAATCTAACCCTGTATTATTTTCATTGATCCACACTGCTCTTAAGCTTTGAAGCTCAAGGGCTCAAGTACTGAGAAATGCAACTGAGGAAATGCTCCATACATGAAGTTAATTCTACTGCTATTTTAAAATCTTTAATCATTTTCATTCTTAAAATGAATATATACTCAATGATGTTATCAAGCACATAAATTAAGTTAATTGAATATGACCAATCTATAAACTAATGTGGTTGCCTGAACTGCACATAATGGCCATGTGTTTTGCATACTGTTATTGTTAAAGAATTGTGGATTAGAGTCTTGATTAATTGTACTAATTCTTGGATTGAGAATCAAACTGAGAGCTGGGTAATTCTAAGGTTCCTTTCATGTCCTTTATAAAACCTTCCTTGCAGATCTTGAAAATGACTTTCAAAATTGAAATTAGTTTTCTACCTAATCCCTAGAGACCAATGCAGTGAATTTCATCATTCCATGATGATTAAAAATGTTGAAATGAGTCATGATATAATTAAGAGTTTCTTTGTCCAAGTCAAACCAAACAAACTAATCTAATTCTGATACATTTTCTTTTAAGAAAAGAAAAAGTAAAGAAACAGTTTATTCATCCTGATGCTCAAGAAAAATTTTGGCAAGCAGACAGGAAAGAAAGTGCCATAATTTAAAGTATATTCATAGATCAAGAAACTTTTTTGTGTGTATAAATTGTGGTGGTCATGGTTGTGTGCCACTGAGTCAGTTCTGACTCATAGTGACCCCATAGGGTTCC
>NW_006408520.1:27034766-27051981 GCF_000296735.1 Chrysochloris asiatica | reverse complement strand
CTCTTGTGATACAATAGTGAATAATTGTTATCAGGACTGACTGTAAGAGTTGTAAATGTAAAGGTGGACGTTTTATAGCAAGGAGGGAAGTGATTGACTTTTCAGTCTAGGAGCAGAGGTCCCTATGACCATCAAGGGAGTAGAGCAGAGAGCGGGACCCTACCCAGAGAAGTAGTGATGCCTGAAATGGAGCCAGAGATGATGATGTGGAGCTATGGAGCAGCTGGAGACTCTAGACCCAGAGAGGGAGAGCGACTGTGTGCTGAAGACCTGGGGGGCACGGGAGAAGGATTGCATGGAAGGTATTGTAACTATGACAATGAGACGATATATGATAGAATGAATGTAAAACTAATGGTCTCCCATGTATACTATCACATAATTCACAATAAATCATTTAAGAAAAAAAAAAGTCTTTACAGGAGCAGAAAACCTCACCTTACTCCCCATGGATTCAAGCAACTGACCTTGTGGTTAACAGCCCAACTCATAATCCACTATGCTACCCAGGTATGTTGTGTGTATAAGTAAATGATGATAAAGTATCTATGGAAATTTGGCAGCTTATGCAAAAACATAGTAGAAATGGACAAGGAATACTATGGGAACCCTAGGAAAGCCAGCAGGACTGAAACACATGTTAAAAAAATGAAGAAACAACTTACTCGTTTAGATTTTGATACAGTAATTCCTCTAAAAGCATAACACTATGTTTTTTAAAAAGAAATATTTTAATAAACTACTTGGGATGAGATGTGAGACCCCCAAAAGGCAGATTTAAGATATAAATGATCACTAACCACCATTTAAGCAGAATGAGATCTGGAAATAAAAGGGTACTTGTTTTATTGAGCCTTTTGATGGAGCTTGGTTTGTGTGTTTGTGAATAGGAGTTGGGGCAGAGCCAAATTGTTCAGTATATTAAAGAGATGAATTTGAAGAACTAGGGAGAGTGGATTCAGGAAGTCTATATACTTTGCGGGATTCCTGGTGTGGCACCGTAGGATAAGCAGTGGACTGTTAACTTCACAAGGTTGGTGGTTTAAACCCTATAAAGGGTTGCTATGAGTCAGAATCGAATCAATGGCACTTAACAATAACAACATATACTTTGGAAGGATGTAAAGATGAATAAAAAATCCTAGTCATTGCACAGCTGGAAAGAAACATGGGAGAAAAAATGTCAAGTGGAAAATTGGGGTCATTACGGTGTCATGTGTGTTAGAATAGCTCCCTTCATCTCCCCAGTGAATTCTATGTTTCTCACTAAAACTTTTGTGCAAGTAGATTTGGGAAAGAGAATGTGAAGAGATGCAAGAGTTTTATGCTTATGTGGGCATGAAGTAAAACAAAGTTTACTTTGTAGAAGGAACACCTGGCATCTGCACTATATAAATAAAAGAGTGAATGAGTAAAGAAACAAGTAGGGACCATTTTGTGAAGGATTGTGTGAGCCATCTTAAAATTTGTTCACCTTCACATTAGCACGTTTTTCTTAATTTTATAATATGTCCATTATTGTCTATAAATAGCTAACTTACAAAGGTAATTGTAGACTATAATTTGCCAACAACATTTATATACATATGAAGGGATTTTCCTTACTCTGAAACATGTCCTTATTTTTTCCGTTTGTTTTGATTATTTTTTTTTTAAATACAGAACGGTATTACCACAATAGATTTGACATATATTATCCTATTAGCATTTATCAGTTACATGCCAAATCACATATATTTATATAAATTTTCTATTCATTGGAGTAGGGGTGCTAAGTTGGGATTATTCAGATAAGGGATTCTACATATTACTTAACATGTCAAATTCAAGAGTTTATATTCTAAAGAACTAAAAGAAGGATTCAGGAAATCTCAACATTTGTGAGATAGGATTTGTTGTTGTTAAATGCCATGGAGTCAGTTCTGATTCATAGAGACCCTCTATAGGGTTTCCAAGGAGTGGCTAGTGGGTTTGAACTGTCAATCTTGCAGTTCGCAGTCCATTGCTTATCCAAGTGCCACCAGGACTCCATAAGGTAGGATAAAGTGAAAATAAAATAAAAACATATGAGCTTTATTGCTTTGATAATGCTCTACTAAAACAGTACGGGCACTTCAGCCTTTTGTTGTACCTGTGATACTTGAGCAGCTGATTAATTACGTAGATTCCAACTAGTATAAAACAAAGATCTCAAGTGTTTCCTTTTTTTTTTTTTTTTTATTGTGTACCTCATTTCAATGAAAACATTTTCCCAAATAAGGTTACATTCACAGGTACAGATGAGGGGGTGGTTAGTATATCAACATATTTTGGGGTAGAAAAACATCCAAGTTATCTGTAGTGTTTAGATGGCAATTGAAGTTATGTGAATAAATAAGACTGCCCAGAAACCATTTATAGAGAAGAGAAGTGAACGGAGGGGGAGAGGAGAGAGGACTAAGAGGGGAGGAAATTGCTAAAGAAACTTAAGGAGAGGAATGACTTTATCAGGATAATAATTCAGAAAGACTACTCTAACAACAATGCAGATCATGGGTTGGAGGAAGCAATGTTGGAGGTAGAAGGAAAGCTACAAAGCTTTGCAGTAATTGAAGCAAGGCATGTTAATGGACTGGTTATGGCAGCAGCAGAGATGGGGAAAAGTAGACAACCTAGACATGTTAAAAATTAATATCGATGGGTATGAATGATTGATAATGTAGGGGATAAGGGAATGAACTTCTTACTTTTCCCAGGACTGTGGGACTTCCCAAGAATTGAGACTTTCACTTTTAAAAGCAGGGACTGTTCCTGGCAAACCATTCTGATTTGCCTAAAGAGCTCTATGGATATGGGACATTTAGTGCTAAAGCAAGGAAAGTCCCTAGGAAATCAGGAAAATAATGAGAGAAGGAGTTGTGAGTGAGTGAAGATGGCACCCACAAGTGTAGGTAAAGGTACCAGTCACTGAGACAGGAAAGATGGGAATAAGAGCAGATTCCGATGGGAAGAGAATGCTGAGTGTCTTTTTTTGAACAAGTCTAGTTTGGAGAACCTATCAAACATCCAAGTACTGTTCAATAGATAAGTCATATTGGTTTAAAAGAATCTTGCACTCAAGTTAGAAAGTTAGATTTAAAATAAAGTTTTTGAAGTGATATTAGTTTCCTAGGACTTTCATAGCAAAGCATCACAAACTGGGTAGCTTAACACATCAGAAATGTATCATCCCACGGTTCTAGAAAATGGAAGTCTGAAATCAAAGTAACATAAAGGGTGGTTCTTTCTGGGAGTTCCAAGGTAGAATCTGCTCCATGCCTCTCCATGATTCTCTTCTTGGTGCTCCTTGACTTACAACTGCATCACTTCATTCTCTGCCTTCAAAGCATTCTCTCTGAGTATCTCCATGCCACTGGCCTTCTTATAAACACCGGTCACTGGATTTAGGGCCTGTGTAATCCAGTTTGATTTTATCTTCATTTGACTACATCTTCAAAAACCATAATTTCCTAATAAGGTCACATTCACAGGTCAAAGTGAGGAGGTGGTTAGGATTTCAGCATATCTTTTGTGGGGGAAAACCTTCAAATACTCAGTAGTTAGATGGCACTTGAAGCTGTGTGAATAAATAGGACTGCCTGGCAATCATTTATAAAGAAGAGAACAGATAAGAAGAGGAAAGAAGAGGCAAGGGGAGGGCAGGACAGGGGTGAGGACTAAGTATATAACCCTGGAAAACATCAACATGTACAAGATATACATAGGTGACTGAGATGAAACCGCTATAATAGCAAGATAAAAACTAGAGAGTACTGTCTCAGAAGTCAGGGCAAGACAATATGTGAAGGAGGGTGAGGTCAGTGTCAAGTGCTGCAGACAGATCAAGTAAGATAAAGACAGAAAATCATCCTTTGGCTTTAACAGTAACAAGGTCATTATTGATCTTGGTGAAAGCAGGTTTAGAGAAATGGTAGAGCAAAGTGAGACTGAGGGATGAATGAGAGATAAGAATACAGAGATAACAAGAAAAACATCTCTTTTTTAAAGTTTCAAAGACAAGATAAAAGGGAAGGGGTAAGATGGAGAGAGATGTGGAGTTGAGGAAAGTTTTGTAATGAATATCTTATCCCAGGCTCTCTAGAAAGCAGAGCCTGAAGTGAGGATTAAAACATTATTATTTTGCTATGAGCTCTGGTAGCATAATGGTTACGAATGGGGCTGCCAACCTCAAGGTAAGCAGTTCGAAACTAACAGCAGTTTCGTGGGAGAAAGATGAGGCGTTCTGCTCCCACAAAGATTTACCGCCTCGGAAACCCAGTGCAGGGTCTCTATGAGTCAGAACTGACTCCGTGGTACTTAACAACAACAACAAGCCCAGAGAAGTGAGGTTGAGGAAAGTAAGGCAAGCATTAAACCACTGTTGCTGCTTTCTGAGTCACAAAGAAACACAGCAGGTGGCTCAGCAATTGTATTTGCAGGTCTTTGGAAATCACACCTTAGAGAAGCTTACAGAGAGAAGAGTTGGGAATTTATCTTATCCTTTCCTGTTTTCCACTCCCATTTAATAAGTTTAATCCCCTGGGGAACGTACTACTCAAACCTTCCAGGCTATATCTCTGGCTCCTTGGAAGTCATGAAGTATCAAAGTCCAAACTCATAATGTGATTTTTGATTTTTCTTTTTTTTTCTTTTTAATCAAAGAATCTTTAAGCAGAAGTGCACCCTGGCACAGAGGGCTCACTACATGGGTTATGAGGGCCAGTCAGGTCCAAGGCTCTGCTCAGACTTTGGGTAGTTCACAGAGCTCAGCAAAGGTGCAAAGCAATGGCAGTACTAAAAGCAGTCTACAGGCAAGCATTGACTTGGTAAAGATAGTAATTAGGGGAATCTGAAAAGGTGCCCAAAGTTAGTGTTCAATATAGCGGAAAAAACATAACATGTCATTGGAACAGAATCAATAGAGACATAGTGGTTGGGCTTCCTGAGGCTTCCATATTAATATCAAGACACAGAATGCTATAGTACCCTGCTTGCCACCCATATAATCATACCCCAGAAATACAGGGGAGTTAATACTCCGTGTGGTAAATTTTTCAAATTGTTTTTCCTCCATCATCCACATACTTTCATTACCAGAGTGTGACGCTGTAGGATAAGCTCTCAACCATAAGGTCCGATTGAACTGCAAAGTGGATGGTTCAAACCAGCCACTCCTCTATACAGGGTCGCTATGTGTCAGAACTGCCTTGGCAGTGCACAACTACAACAAAGCCACTTCAGTGCAGTGAAGTATTTCATGTTTATTCTATCCATGTTGTTGTTAAGTGCGATCAAGTCAGTTCCGACTCATATTGACCCTGTTTAGGGTCTTCAAGGAGTGGCTAATGGGTTTGAACTACCAGCCTTATGGTTAATAGTCAAATATTTATCCTACAGTGCCACACCAGGACTCCAAGTCTTTGTAAACTCCCGCCAGACAACTTTTTCCTGAAGGGTCTAAGTTTACAAAGGTGAGGGAAGATGTTAATGGATTATACAATTCAGTTGTGAGTGATTGTTATCCAGGCTAATTGTGATTAGTCAAATTTGTGATCCTGCTGAGTATAAAATGTTGTTGTTGTTGTTGTTGTTAGGTGCCATCGAATTGGTACCAACTCATAGCGACCCTATGTACAACAGAATGAAACGCTGCCCGGTCCTAGGCCAACCTCACAATTGTTGCCACACTTGAGTCCATTGATGCTGCCATTTTGCCAATTCATCTTGCTGAGGGTCTTCCTCTTTTTCTCTGACCCCCACCTTACCAAACGTGATATCCTTCTCCAGTGACTGGTCCCTCCTGATGATAATATGTCCAAAGTATGAGAGATGAAGTTTGGCCATCCTGGCCTCCAAGGAGCACTCTAGCTGCACTTCTTCCAGCACAGATCTGTTGATTCTTTTGGTAGCCCATGGTACTTTCAAATATTCTCCTCCAACACCACAACTCAAATGCATCAGTTCTTCTACGGTCTTCCTTATTCACTGTCCAGCTTTCACATGCATATGAGGTTATTGAAAATACCATGGCTTGGGTCCCACACACCTTAGTTCTCAAGCTGACATCTTTGCTCTTCAATAGTTTCAAAAGGTCTTGTGCAGTCCTTTTAAGACTCATTGGATGTAGGTATTGATTACTTAGTATCCCAGAAACTTTATGTAAAAAGCCAAAAATCTTTATGAACAAAAACATTGCATCCTAGACCTCATATCCCAATGGAAAGTATGGATTGAGAAAAAAAAAAATGTTGCAAGCAAAATAAATTTCAAGAGATTACAAACGAACACACAAAGCATTCTTCCATTATGTCTTCTACAATCTCTCTGACAAGAAGACCTCTGTTTTCCAACAATGTCCGGATTCCAAAAGAAGGTACTACCTAGGGCACTGAAATATTACCTCAACTTTTCCCTCCAAGAGCCTAAGAAGAAAGAGAAAAAATCAAAATAAGAATGAGACATGAAAAAACGGGTGGAAGTTTAGTGTATTATGATAATATATTTAACTCATACAGAGGCAAAATCAAGAATGAATTTTTATTGTCTGTTAAAAGAGATGCAAAACTGAATTCCTTAAACTTTCTAAACTGTTTTGCCAGATTAACCAGTCCCGCTCTAAAAGTATCAAACTCATGTCCCAGACATTGAGTGCTCCCAGTTTAAGCTATATGGGGTAGCTTCAAAAAGTTTGTGGAAAAAACTTTTTTATCTTTTAATTCCACTTTTCCATGAATTTTCTGAAACTCTCTCTTATTCTACTAAACTCACGTTCTTCTCTTCTTCCCATCCACCAATTGGATGCTAATTATCATGAATCAGTTTGTGGTGCTATAGTGGTTCATTTTATGTGTCAACCTGGCTAGGCTATGGTTCCCAATTGATTGGGTCAAATGCTAGTTTAGATATTGCTCTGAACGTATTTTCTAGATGTGGTTAACTTTATAATCAGTTGACTTTAATAAAGTAGGTTTTCATTGATAATGTTAGTAAATGAGCCTCATCCAATCAGTTGAAGGTCTTCAGAGCAAAATCTCAGGTTTCCTGGAGAAAAAATTTTACCTTAAGACTATAACATTGAAATCCTGTCTGAATTTCTAGCCTGCTAAGCTAGATTGCTTTGCAAGTATCTAAAGTTTTGTTCAGCTTTGAAGAAACCAAAACTGGAAATCAGAGACAATGCATTACTGTCATAGTTGAAGCAAAAAGACAACAGTAAACATTAAGATTAGGATCTAGATTTAAATAAATAAATAAAACAAGGCCTTAACCCAACATTAAAATATTGGTGTACTGACAGACATTTTTAGGTTTTATCATAAAATAAATGGCTAATGTTTGTATCATTTTGAATGATTCCCAGCTTTTACTGACTTTTTTGACTGATTAATTACAAGACTCAAGAGACTTTTCATTGTATGTACATCTCCACTATACTTATCTTCCAAAGCTGTTTGCATTAAGTTCTCAGTGCCAACACAATAAACTTCAAATTCTAGGTCTAGGAGATTCTATAAAATTTCATTTTCCACCTTATTTTGTAGTCATATACCTTTTGTTCACCTGAATTTATCATTATCTGGAGACATGTTCCAATTTTAAGTTCTTGCTAGTCTTTTCCATTAGAAGAAAGAAAGGCTGGGTGAATACAAGAAGGAAAGACATCACAATGTCTTAAAAGAAGCACATAATTTCTGTTAACACAAAGAACTGTTGGAAGAACATTTCCCTAGTATCATGAAAGAAGATAAGCACTCAATAAACTAATAAACCCCAAATAGCACAGATGCCCCAAAAGAAAAGCACCAACACATATCATAATCAAACTCGCCAAAGTCAAAGTCACAAGGAAAGAATCCTAAAGGCACCCCAGGAAAAATGAAAAGGTATCTATACAAGGGAACCAAAAACATTAAGCTCAATTTTCTTAGCAGAAGCCATGCAGACAAAAAGGCAATGAGAGGACATATACAAAATTCTGAAAGGAAAAAATTGTCTATCCCCGAATAATCATATACCCAGAAAAACTGTCCTTCAAATATGACAACAAAATTAGAACATTTTCAGATAAACAAATTTGTAATAACCAGGCCAACTTTATAAAAAAATGTAAAAGGGAATTCTTTGGACTGAAAACCAACAACAGCAGATAATAAGCAGAGGAGGACATACAAAACAACACCCCACAGAATCCAATCCAGATATAGAGGTGATGCTGCAGGATAATGCACTTCACTGCATGTCAGTTTGAGCCATAGGGTCAACAGTTCAAACCCACCAGTCACTCCTCAGAACCCCTATACATGGTAGTTATGAGTCGGAACCAACTCAATAGCACTTAAAAACAATACAGTAGAACAAGCCTATAAGACTGAAAGTAGAGAACCAGAGATATAAATTTATAATGAAAGCAACTACATGTAAAAAAGAGGGAAAAGAATAGTTACAGAACTTTCGAATGGTGAGCAAGTTAGATAGATTTCCAGATAAAACAGACTGTTTTTACCACTATTGTGAAAACTCAAGAAAAGGTTTTCATACTAAAACATTCTTCTCTTGATACCAGTTGTGGGAGGCAAAGAAAAGTAATTCACTTTTAGCTTAGTTGGCAGGAAGGGCAATATACAACACGGGAGAGAGCAATATACAAAAAGAGTTAGGTTGAGAGAAGAATGATGAACGCAGGCGAAGATACAGGAAGGTATGCCTGGGCTAAAGGGAATAGAGGTAGTGTTATGTATACACACTTGAGACAAATGTGTTCTGCAGGTAGATACATGGAAAGAGACACAGCCTAAATGAGTATGGGAGGAAAAGTGGGACCTTACCCCAAATATGTAAGAGTTTGAAAGAGAATATTTGCACATACAAGGTCACTATGTGTTGGAACCAATTTGGTGGCTTATAACCACAACCACCACTCTATAACTAACCCTATCTTGTAAAATAAAAGTATTCTACATGCATACTCCCATTGCAGTTCTATCCAAGAGTCAACCTAAGTGCGCATCAATGGAAGAACGGGTAAACTAACTTTGATACATACACACAATAGAATAATATGCAACATTAAAAAAACTAATGTGAAATACCTCATAACATGGATGAACCTGGAGGACATTGTGCTGAGTAAAATTAGTCAAAGACAAAAGTACAAATATTGTATGAGAATACTATTGTAAAAAGTCAACATAATTTTTTCACACTAAAAGATTCTTTCTTAGATGGCTGGGGGCGGGGGGGGGGAGTAATTCATTGGCTCTAGTGTTGTTTGTTGTTGTTAAGTATCCTCTAGTTGATTCCAGCTCATAGCGACCCTATGCACAATAGAATGAAACACTGCCCAGTCCCACACCATCCTTACAATTGTTGTTATGCTTGAGCCCATTGTTGCTGCCACTGTGTCAATCCATCTCTTTGGGGATTTTTCACTGACCTTCCACTTTACCAAGCATTATGTTCTTCTCCAGAGACTGGTCTCTCCTGATAAAGTATCCTAAATCTCCCCATCCTGGCCTCCTAGGAGTATTCTAGCCGTACTTCTTCCTACACATACCTGTTTGTTCTTCTGGCAGTCCATGATAATTTTCAATATTTTTCTCCAACACCATAATTCAAATGTATCTATTCTTTTCTGTTGCTGTTGTTGTTAAGTGCCATTGAGTCAGTTCCGACCCATAGCGACCCAGTATAGGGTTAATTCATTGTCCAACTTTCACATGCATATGAGGATATTGAAAATAGTATGGCTTGGGTCAGGTGCACCTTAATCCTCAAACTAACATCTTTGCTCTTGAACATTTTAGCAAGATCTTGTGCAACAGATTTTCCCAATGCAATACATCATTTGATTTCTTGACTGCTGCTTCGATGAGTGCTGATTGCAGATGGAAGCAAAATGGAGTTCTTTGACAATTCAATCTTTTCTCCATTTATCGTGTTATTTATTGGTTCTGTTGTGAGGATTTTTGTATCACTTACATTGAGGTGCAATCCATATTGAAGGCTGTATCTTTGACCTTCATCATTAAGCATTTTAAGTCCTCTTCACTTTCAGCAAGCAAGGTTGTATCATCTGCATATCATAGGTTGTTAATGAGTCTTCCTCCAGTCCTGATCCCAAGTTCTTCTTCATATAATCCATCTTCTCAGATTATTTGCTCAGTTTACGTATTGAATAAGTATGGTGGTAGGATAATACCATATCTAGAAGGTTGTTGTTGTTGTTATTAAGTGCCGTTGAGTGGGTCCTGACTCATTGCAACCATGTACGAATCGGGCTGCAAACCTTAAGGTCAGCAGTTCAAAACTACCAGCTGTTCTGCGGGAGAAATATGAGGCTTTCTGCTCCCGTAAAGACTTACAGCCTTGGAAACCCTGTACAGGGTCACTATGAGTCGGAACGACTCCACGGCACATAAGAACAACAACAAATAGGGTTTCTGAGGAGCGTTTGGTAGGTTTGAACCACTAAACACCAACCTTTTGGTTCAAAGTCCAGTGCTTATCGTACAGTGCCACACCTGGAGTCTACTATCTAGAGGACAAAATTCAGAAGGGTGGGGAAAGAAGGAGGAATGCAAACAAGTTACACAGGGAGGAAGTGGGATAAGTGATATTACACGGAGGGGACTGCAATCAAGATGAAATGAAGTGTTGAATGTAAAACTGATGATCTGCTCTGTAAACATTCACTGAATTCACAATAAAAGTTATTTTCAAATGTTTTATTTTTTTTAAGTATTCTACAAAATTAGATTAGTTATAAAGTTAATTAAGGGAAACCAAAGGATTCTGAACTGGAAGTAAAAGACAAGACCCTCTGTTAATTGGCAAAATGTTGAGCTTGAACCTGGGAGTCCTAGAACAACCCATGCACTATATGATTTCAAAACAATTTTCTAAAGTAGCAAAAGTCTCTTCACTTTTTTCTCACTCCTGAGCCAGAAAGAAATTAATAATTTGATTATTTTTCCATTTTTTACTGACTCTTCTGTCCCTAATTTAATTTTTCTTGATAAAAGTATTTTCTGAAAAAGACAATTATAAAATACTCTGAGCTAGAAAAGACCTTGAGCAATTACTTTCCATCTCCTATTTTAGAAAGCATCACAGTAATGCTATCCCAGAGAGATGAAGAGCTCTAATGTTTTTTAAACTTCCAAAGGAGAAGATTCTACAACTTCCCAACATTAACAACTCTCACTGTCAGGAAATTTTTCCATATATAATGTAAGTTTTTCGTACTGCTGTTCAAATCAGTTTCTACTCTGCTGCAGAGCTGAGTTGATATTGAGAACAGCTGGTCTTCAGTTTCTATGTAGGAATTCATTTGCTGCTACTATAACGAAATGAGATTGAATTTTCTATATACCTTATATCCTTTCCAAGCTGATTAACCCCAGTTCCCCAACTTACCTAGAGAATTCATTCATACATGTATTGTTGTTGTTGCTGTTGTGAGTGCCATCAAGTCTATGCTGACCCATAGCAACCCTGTATAGGGTTTCCAAGGAGCAGCTGGTAAGCTTGAACCACCAACCTTGTAGTTCAAACCGACTTTGCAGTACAGGACATTAACCCACAGCACCACACCAGTACCTTTATTGGTACTCCCATATTACTTTGTTATATTTCTACTAAATTATCAAAATTTAGTGTAATTGTAAGTAGTCCCTGAGTTATGAACAAAACCCTCTGGCACATAACCACCATGTAGCATATGGGGTCACCATGAGTCACAATCAACTGTTGTTGTTGTTGTTAGGTGCCGTAGAGTTGGTGCCAACTCATAGCAAGCCCTATGCACAATGGAACGAAACACTTCCTGGTTCTGGATCAACCTCACATTTGTTGCCATGCTTGAGCACGTTGCTTCTGCCACTGTAAATCCATCTCGCTGGGGGCCTTCCTCTTATTCTCTGACCCTCCTTCTTACCAAACGATGTACTGCATTAGGCAAATGTGCTGCAGAGTAAAGATGCCTTTATAAAGACTTTTATAAAGTGCTGAAGAGAAAAGATGCCTCTGACCCAAGCCATGGTATTTTCAATCACCTCATATGCATGCAAAAGTTGGACTGTGAATAAGGAAGATCGTAGAAGAATTGATACATTTGAGTTACGGTGTTAGAGGAGAATATTGAAAGTGCCATGGGCTGCCAAAAGAAGAAACAGATCTGTGTTGGAAGAAGTACAGCCATAGTGCTCCTTGGAGGCCAGGATGGCCAGACTTTATCTCTCATACTTCAGAATTAACTAGACAGCAACTAAAAACAACCACATAAATTAACTCTATTCATTTAAGCAAAAACATAGACTGTATTGAAGGTATATCGGAATATCTTACAGACTCTAAGAAAGAATTAAACCAAGGCTCAGAAAAGGCAGGAACTAGGGCAATTCCATGAATTTATATTAGCATGGACTATACAGGCTTTCCTGGACCAGACTGTATAGGCTTTCCCACTAGAATGCTTCAATGTATTTTTACTATCAACCTTCAATGTATTTTTACTATCAACCTTCAGTAACACTGCTTCTTTCTTTCAACATTTCTAGCTTATAAGAGAAGCAAACTAATTGGTCCATCTTGGATCAGGTGACAGACCCAAGTCTATAAGTAGGGTCTCCAGTGGGTGGAGAGGGGCAGAGTTTTCTACTAAGGAGATGGTATCTGTCATTTGAGGAGAAGGTGTATCTGTGCAAGTTGGTAACGCCTCAGAAAAAGGGTAATGGTACATTGTGTAGACACCATAAGTAGCACCGACACAAAGGACTCCAGCTGTGGCGCTTTAGGATCAGCACTGGACTGTGAACCACAAGGTCAGCAGATTTCAAACCCACCAGCTGCTTCTCAGAAAGCCTATACAGGATACCTATGAGTCAGAACTGGTTCAAGGGCCCATAACAACAATATACTAACAACCACTGATCTCTCAGGTCCATTGTCACAATTCCAGTACGGTTGTAACAGAACTGATAACTCAACCTCACTGTTTTTGTAGTAGACTGTTTCTCTTTAGGCCCTTTAGTAAACTAAAATTTAAGAAAATAAAGCCTACCTTACTGAGTTTAAATATAAATTTCCTTTGAAATATTCATGAGTGCTCAGACTAATGAGAAATATTATCACAAGATTTACAGCACGCAGAAAAATCTTTCCTCCATAAGTTCAGAGCATTTTGTCATTTAATTGGTAGCATACACATGCCTGAAAGACTGACTTGCAAGACTTGTAGTGGCCAACAGTCAAGCCACATTACAAGTTGGCTCAGTATACCTACAGAAGCCCGTCTTGAATATCCACCTGGAGAAGTTTCTGGAGAAATAGGGAAGAAAGAATGGATCATCCATATAAAAGCAACAGTTTGTACTAACATGTTGTTGTTGTTGTTAAGTGCCTTCGAGTCGGTTCCGACCCATAGTGACCCTGTATAGCTGTTTTAAATTTCAATCAAATTCTTTCATATATAATTTTGCAACTGAGCTAAATGTGTATGTGAGACTAAAGATAGCCACAAATTGTTTGAAGCTCCTGTTATAAAAAGGAGAAGTCGGTTTTTCCACCGCTTGAAATACCTAGGCTGATTTGGTTTGGCTGAATGGGAAAGAAGGGACATTGTCTCAAGCTAAAAAAGAGGATGTTGTTGCTGTTGTTAAGTGCCATTGAGTTGGTTCCAACCCATAGAGACCCTGTATAGAGTTTCTGAGGAGTGACTGGTGAGCTTGCACCGCCAACCTTGCAATTCAAACAACTTTGCAATCCAGTGCATTAACCCACAGTTCCACACCAGGACTTCAAAAATAAGAGGATAAGATATCCCTAAATTGCAAGTGTATTTAAAATACAAGTAGCATAGCTTTCAGCATAACAGCAACACACTTGCCACCACAGTACAACAAACTGACAGGCACTTTATGATTGGACCTCTTTTTTTTGGTATACTAGGTCCTGGTGTGGACTCCTGGTGTGGCGCTGTAGGATAAGCACTTGACCACAAGGTTGGTTTTGAACCACAAGGTTGGTAGTTCAAATTTACTAGCCTCCTTAGAAATCCTATACAGAATTGCTATGAGTTGGAACTAATTCAACAGCACTTAAAAACAAGTAGGTGAAGACACTTGTATTACTGAGAGAATTTGTTTGCAGCCATCCACTGATAACAGAGGCATGTTTAAAAACGTTTTGTTTGGAATAAATTTGGGCATGTATGAACTGCAGCTATCACTATTAGCAATCATTTTTTATTTACCCTCATATGTGAGTGTGTGTATGGTAAGCAAGTTGGTTTGTTTTTGAGAAAATGACACATTTGTGCCATATCAGCTTAGAGGCAAGAGATAAATTTTTAACAAATGTTTTATGTAAATGACTTATTTGTTCCTATTCTTAGAGACTGGAAACCGTTGTGCATTTGGCTAGTGTATTAGCTACTTATTATTAAAGGGCTGACAGTGCCTAACAGTAAGTATGTGTTGTTAAGTGCGGTCAAGTTGGTTCCAACTCATAACGACAGAACAAAACACTGCCTAGTCCTGCACCATCTTCACAATTGTTATGCTTGAGTCCATTGCTGATGCCACAATGTCAATCAATCTCATTGGGGGTCTTCCTCTTTTTCACTAACCCTCCACTTTACCAAGCATTATATTCCTCTCCAGGAATTGGTCCTTCCTGACAACATGTCCCAAGTATGAGAGATGGAGTCCTGTTATCCTGGCTTCTAAGGAGAATCTGATTATACTTCTTGAAACACATATAATTTTTTTCTTCTGGCAGCCCGTGGCACTTTTAATATTCTTCTCCAACACCGTACCTCAAATGCATCAATTCTTCTACAGTCTTCCTTATTCATTGTACAACTTTCACATGCATATGAGGTGATTGAAAATACCATTTCTTGGGTCAGGTGTTCCTTAGTCCTCAAACAGATACCTTTGCTCTGGAACAATTTTTTAAAATCTTGTGCAGCAGATTTGCATAATGAAATAGTCGTTTGATTTCTTGATTGCTGCTTCCATCAGTTATGATAGTGGATTCAAGCAAAATGAAGTCTTTGACAACTTCAATCTTTTCTTTATTTATCATGATGTTATCTTTTTCTCAAGTGGTGATGATTTTGTCTTCTTTACATTGAAGTCCAACCCATATTGAAAGCTATGGTCTTTGATCTTCATCAGTAAGTATTTTAAGTCCTCTTCATTTTCAGCAAGCAAAGTTGGATATTGCAGGTTGTTAATGAGTCTTCATATAATCCATCTTCTCAGATTATTTGCTCAATATACAGATTGAATAAGTATGGTGAAAGAATATAACCCTGACACACATCTTTCTTAATTTTAAACCATTCAGTATCCCCTTTTTCTGTTCGAATGACTGTCTCTTTGTCTATGCACAGATTCCTCATACACACAATTAAGTTTTCTGGAATATCCATTCTTCACAATGTTATTCATAGCTTCTAATGATCCACACAGTTGAAAACCTTTGCATAGTTAATAAAGCACAGGTATTTTTCTGGTATTCTTTGATTTCAATCAAGATTCATTTTACATCAGGCTTCTAAGGATATTTCTAGCTGTACTTCTTCCGAAATAGATTTTTGTTTTCTTCTGATAGACCATAACACTTTTAATCATCTTCTCCAACACCGTAACAAAAATGCATCAATTCTTCTACAGTCTTCCCTATTCCACATTCTGTCTGAATCTGGCTTGAACCTCTGGCAGTTCCCTGTCAACGTACTGTTGCAGCCATTTTTTGTTTATCTTCAGCAATATTTTACTTTTGTGTGACAGTCATGATATTGTTCAGTGATATCTTCATTTTGTTGAGTCACTTCTCTTTGGAATGGGTACAAATATGAATCTCTTCCAATCAGTTAGGCAGGTGATTGTCTCCCAAATTTCTTGGCATAAATGAGTGAGTTCCTCCAGTGCTGAATCACTTTGTTGAAAGATTTCAATTTGTATTCCATCATTTCCTGGAGCCTTTTTTTTTTTCTCTAATGCCTTCAGTGCAGCTTGGACTTCTTCCTTCAGTATCATTGGCTCTTGATCATATGCTACCTCTTGAAATGGTTGAACAACATTTCTTTTCAGTACAGTGACTCTGTATTCCTTGAATCTTCTTTTGATGTTTTCTGCATCGTTCAATATTTTTCCCATAAAATCCTTCAATATTTCAAGTTGATTTTTTTTCTTCAATTCTTTCTCTTGAGAAATGCTGAGCATGTTCTTCCCTTTCAGTTTTCTAACTCCAAGTCTTTGCACATTTCATCATTATACCTGACTGTCTTCTCAAGCTGTTTCTCCTCTAAAATTTTCTGTTCATCTCTTTTATTTTTATTTATTTGTTTGTATGTTTGTTTGTTGAAGAATACCCATTCTTTAAATTGTTATCAATAGTTTGTTATGATCCACACAGTGGCATGCCTTTGCATAGTCAATAAAACATCTAGTGGGTTTTAATTGTCAACCTTGCATTTAGCAGTCCACTGTAGGAAACTACAGTAACACAGCGAGACTCCATATATCTATATAGAGATATATATTAAGTGTTGTGTGATGTTGAGTCAGTTCTGAACATATAGAACTGCATAGAACTTCCTATACAGTTTCCCATACAGTGATATTTACAGATAAGAAGCTCTTATGGAGCAGTGGTTAAGCACTTTGCTACTAACCAAAAGGTCAGCAGTCCAAATCCATTAGTTGCTCCAAGAAAGAAAGAAGTAACAGCCTTCTTCTGTAAATATTTACAGCCTTGGAAACCCTTTGGGTCACTATGAGTCAGAATAGACTCCAAGGCAAGAGTTATTGTTATTGTTGTTGTTGTTGTTGTTGTTTTTAATCTTTACAGGAATAGATCACGAGATCATCTTCCCCAACTAAGCCACTAGGGATTTCAAACCACCAGTTTTAAATTAGCGACTGAGCACTTAAACATCACACACATACACAAGGATGAATCAAAAAGGATTACTGAAATAGCAAAAAGATGGAGGCAGCCAAAGTGCCCATCAACTGAAGAATGGATAAACAAACTGTGGTACATACACACAATGGAATACTATGCTACCCTGAAAAATAACAAGGAAGCTGCAAGCCACCACTTAACATGGATGACCCTTGAGGACATTATGTTGAGTGAAACTAGTTGGTTACAAAAGGAGAAATACTGCATAGGACCACTACTG
>NW_006408520.1:27026336-27031254 GCF_000296735.1 Chrysochloris asiatica | reverse complement strand
GGAGCAGAAAGCCTCATCTTCCTCCCATGGAACAGCTGGTAGTTTCAAACTGTTGACCTTGCGGTTCGCAGCCCAATTCGTAACCACTACGGTACCAGAGCTCCTTATATAAATATTAGGCAATAAGATTTATTTATAATCAAATTTATCCTCAAGTTAATATGATTTCCTAACATTTTAGAATGATTTTCATACTTGAAATTTAGCTAATTCAGAATCGTATTCTACAGGTTATTTAAGATATTCAGGCAGTCTATAAAATCTTTCTTATAACAAAAAACCATTTTCAAAATTCTTACTAGTTTTTTGCATCATTTACTGAGAGAATTAAACTTACATTTTATACATTTCCTATTCTGTTCTCCTGAGTGAGTTATCTGAAAGTTAACTGGGTAGTTGAAATCTATGGACCATCTCCCTGGATATGAAGATTTCGCTTTGTTCCACTTCATCTTCCCTGACTTCCTGATTTGGAAATCTGTCACAGGCCCCTGCTGTGAGATCCTCTTTATTCTGTTTTCCTTTTATCTATACCCAGAGACTTTCAAGAATTCTTTTTTCCTCCCATTTCCATAGTTACTCGGACATTTTTATGTCTTCATATTTCTTACTTATCCTGCGATTCTTAGAAAAGCTTATGGTTGTTTATTTTGACTATTCAATAGTTCACAGGTTAGTCTAGAAATTCTATATAATTTTCTATACTCATTATATTTTACAATGTTTTCAATAGTATTTTGCTTCTCAAAGACAAAATGAGACACAGTTTCTAGTCCCTTCCCCCCCCAAAAAAAATCATATTTATTTTGTATAGTTCCACCTTTTATTTATTTTTCATCTAATACCTTTATTATTCATAAATCAGTTTCCATTTTTCTGATCTTCTTTTCTCCCATGGTAATTATTTGTATTTCTATATCTGGTTTACTCCACTTCCCTTTCTCTAAGTCTAATCTCTCTTTTTACCTTCAAAAAGAGATACTGATCACATGGATAAACTCTAGGCATAAAAAAAGCAAACTCAATGGAAAAAGAGTTGCAGCATGTTATTTTAAGTGATTTCTTGAATTCCTACTATATCTCCAGGCATATAACCAGATGACTCTATTCATATTCACCACCTGTCATAGTAATAATAATAATAGTAACAAAACTGCCCTGGAATAAAGGGTTCGGAGGTTGTTTCATGAGAAATTTGGGGAACGCTGACTAAACACATCGAAAAGAAATTCTTCTAATTCCTTTTATATGGAATTAACATTAGCAAAAGGAAAGACAAGCACTTGGCCCCATTCAATCAAAAACACTTAGTGATCACCTTTGTAATATAGTTTACATCTGTATGCCTGTTTTCGAGATGCTTAAAAAATATATCTCGTGTATGAGGTACATATATAAATAGTAAATGAGTTGTACACAAAGGAACTTTACAATAAGTTATGCAAATATCTAGATATAGATATAAGGAGCTCTGGTAGCATAGTGGTTACAAATCGGGCTGCTAACCTCAAGGTTGGCAATTCGAAACTACCAGCTGTTCCACGGGAGAAAGATGAGGCTTTCTGCTCCCGTAAAGATTTACAGCCTCGGAAACCCTGTGCAGGGTCGTTATGAGTCGGGACGGAATCCACAGCACATAACAACAATGCAAATGTGAAAAAGAATTACTTCCATTTTACACATAAGGAAATAAGAGATCTGCCTAATTTTTTAAAAACTTTTTATAGTGAATTGAGTGAAGGTTTATAGACAAGATCATCAGCTTTACATTCAACAAATCATACGCTTTGTTTCATCTCATTGATTGCAGATCCCTCTATGCAACATCAGTTATCCTGCTTCCTCCCTGTAGCCCCTTTTTCTATTCCACCCACCTTCCCATCATTTCTCAACTTTGTCCTTAGGTAAATGTTTCCCTTTAGATTTTGAATGACTGACCATTCCAGGGTTAGCATACCTTACCTGTGTTGCTGCTCCCCACTACATAGCTATCCACTGCTTGGCTGGAAATTGAACCATGAAAGTGAATTCCTTTCCAGACCTGATGGGTGGTCAAGGAGCATTGTCTCAGGTTCTTCTAGTCTCTTTCTGACCATTAATCCCACACAGTCTTTTTTTTTTTTTTTTCAATTTAAATAATTTTCAGTTTTGTTTCACATATTCTGCCATTCTGTCTGGAACCTTCTAATGTGATCCCTTTCAGAGCAGTCAGTAGTGGTAGCAGGGCACCATCTAGTTCTTATGGTCTCAGATTCCTTGAAACTGATAATCACATGTTCCATTATTTTGTTGGACAAATTGATTCCAAGCCTCTTCAGTTCTCATCATTCTTCTTTCTTCTACACGTGGAGAAACCTTAGACAGACACTTATCAGCTTTTAAGATCCCAGATGCTACTCACCAAAGCAGGATGTAGAACATTTTCTTTGTGGACTAGGTTATGCCAGTTGACCGTGGTGTCCTCTGAGACTATGATCCTGAGTCCCTAGTCTCAGCAACCAGTTGTTTTAAAATGTTTGATAATATCTAAGAAGTTTTCACCATTTTGCTCACTGTATGCTCCACCACAGTCAGAGCTATGTTTGCAGGAAAGGCAAATATACATGTGCTAATATCCTCTTTCATATTATTATGTATTTGTGATATCTATATATAGAGAGAGAGAGTGTGTGTGCGAGAGAGTTCTGGTGTGGCCTGTGGGTTAATTCTCTGGACTGCAAAGTCAGTTTGAACCACAAGGTCAGAAGCTCAAGCTCACCAGTTGCTACTAGGAAACCCTATACAAACAAGGTCACTATGGGTCAGAACCAACTCAATGGCAATTAATAACAACATATCTGTATCACTCGTCCTCTCACATGCATTCAACCTATATCTCTTTCTATGTATCTTCCTAAAGAACATTGCTATTCCAAGGTCATGTATATGTCACTATTTACCTCTATCCCCTTTAGTTATTGCATATCTCCCTATGTCTTCATCTGTCTTCATCAATCTTCTGCCAACCTCTCTATCTTGTATATTGCCCTCCCTCTTCTTGTGCATTGCCCTCCTCTTCACCTCAGTTAACATGTCTACCCTCTTCTTGTTGCTGTAAAGTGCCATCGAGTCAGTTCCAACCCATAGCGACCCTGTATAGGGTTTCCAAGGAGCAGCTAGTGAGTTTGAACTGCCGACCTTGCAGTTCAAATGGCTTTGCAGTCTGGTGCATTAACCCACAGTGCCACACCAGGACTCTGTGTCTACCCTTTAGCTAGTGACTTACTCTCCCTTTCCTCCCACACCTGGTAGCCATCAAAGAATGTTTATTTTCTTGAGTTTCTTTTCTCAACGTTTTCTTGAGTTTTCACAATAGTGGGTTCATACAATATTTGTCCTTTTGTGATTGACTAATTTCACTCAGCATGATGTCCTTGAGGTTCAACCATGTCATGAGGTGTGTTTCAGATTCATTGTTACTCTTCAATGCTGCATAGTATTCCATTGTATGTATGTGCCAAATTTTGTTTATCCATTCTTTCACTGATGGGCATTTAGACTGAGACCTGTCTAATTTGACATGCCTGATTTCCTGAGTCCTATGAACCTTTGCATTAAACTTCTTTCCTGTGAATCTCCTCTAAACAAGTTAAGAAGGATATATGGAAATCTTTGATTTGAAAAACTTATGAAGAAATTTCATACACATAGAAAACAAATTATTATTATTATAGCTAATACTTATGTAGTGTCTACCATGTGTCAGGCATTGTTTCACATATAATGACTTGCTTAAGTCTCCCAAAAATCTTATGAGAGAGGCACTATTTTTATCCTTAATGTATGGTGGTGGTGGTGGTGGTGATGTGCCACCAAGTCATTTACAACTCATAGTGGCCCTGTAGAGATTTCTTTATGGGACCAGAAAGCTTCATCTTTCTTTTGCAGAGCAACTGGTAGATTCAAACTACTGACCTTTCAGTTAGTAGTCCAGCTCATAAGCCACTGTGTTACCAGGACTCTTTATTCTTAATGTATAGATAAGGAAATTAAGTTACAGAGAGATTTAGTAACTTTCCCAAAGTCACCCAAATGGTAAATGGTAGCATCAGGATTTTAACCCACCTCTCTTGCTTCAGAGTCTATGTGTTTTATTACATTCTACTATTCTGGTGTGGCGCTATAGTAGACTGCAAACCTCAAGATCAGAGGTTCAAAGCCACAAGCCTCCCCTTGGAAACCCTATACAGGGTCATTATGAGATGGAACCGATTAGACAGCACTTTACAGCAACAATAACAACTGCCTGTCTACAAAGCAGTGTATGTAATGCATTCCAAATTCATGATATAAAAGTGTGTATTCCATTTCATTTTTTATTACTTCCAATTTCCTGAGAATCTTAGTTCATATATTTAATGTTCCAGTTATTAATGGATATCTGTAGAAGTTTCTTCTCATTTTTAATCATTCTATAAATCCTAGTTCATACAATAAGTGTAGTCAGGTGAGGTGTCCGAAAAGTTTATATTGAAGAAAAGCAAAGACAAGCATTTATTTCAACAAAGAACTATTGTAGAAAAGAAGTTCTGAATAAAATGTATTTAACTGGAAGAAGCCAGGAAAATATCAGATAGCAAAAGAAAGACTGTACTTGTTATTTTCAGGAATCATTAATGGAACTTATCTGACTGAAATAGAGGATTTGTGTAGGAAATAGTGAAAATGAAGATTGTATTGTTATTTGTGGAATAAATTGAAATAAAGAGAAAATATGAATTGTTTTTTACAACGTTGTTGCTATTGTTAGGTGCTGTTGGATCTGTCCCAACTCGTAGTGACTCTGTGTATAACAGAACACAGCACTTCCTGGTCCTGCACTACTCTCTAGATGATTCTTATGTTTGACTCTATTACTGCAGTCATGGTGTCAATCCAT
>NW_006408520.1:27019233-27025306 GCF_000296735.1 Chrysochloris asiatica | reverse complement strand
TTTCAGCAAGCAAGTTTGTATCATGTGCAAATTTCAGATTGTTAATGAGCCTTCCTCCAGTCCTGATGCCTCATTCTTCTTCATATAGTACAACATCTCCCATTACTTGTTCAGTGTGATAGTTAAGGTTCTGTATCAATTTGATTGGGTCAACATTCTCAGTGGTTTGGCACTTAATTTGTAGCAATCCCTCATGATGAAATCTAACATAATATGATCACTTCCATGATAAGATATGCTATGCATAGCCAGTCAGTTGAAAGGATGCTTCCTCAAGAGTGTGACTTGCTTCTAATATATTAGACACTCGGGCAAAGCTTGTTTGTTTTTTGTTGGATCTGTACCCTACATCTGGTTTGCCATCTGACCTTCCATTCTTTGGACTGTAGTCAGTAGCCTGCTATGTTGCCTGCTGACCCTGGGAGTCATCAACATCCTGCTATCTTACCTGTGGACCTTGAGTTCATCAGCCCCTTCAGCTACATGATTTAGAAGAAGTCTCCAACCTGACATCTGACCCATGGACTTGGAACTTACTCACCTCTACTGTGTGAGTCATTTCCTTGACATCAACTTAGATAGATAGATAGATAGATAGATAGATAGATAGATAGATAGATAGAGACCTAGTGTGGCACTATAGGCTAAGAACTGGACTGCTAACCATAAGGTGGGTGGTTTAAATCCACCAATCACTCCTAGGAAACTGTATACAGGGTTGCAATGAGACGAAATTGACTCAAAAGCACTTAACAATAACAATATATATAAAGTTCTGGTGTGGTTTTGAAGGATAAGCACTGGACTGCTAACTGCAAGGTTGATAGTTCAATCCACCAGTCACTCCTTAGAAACATTATGCAAGGTCCTTATGAGTTGAAACCACCTCAATGGCACTTGACAACAATTACAACATATGCATATATATAAACGTCACTGGTTTTTCTTCTCTAAAGACACCAGCCTAAAGCACGCAAGTATACAAATTTAGTAAATATGGCGAAATGATACAACCCTCACACTCACTTTCCTGATTTAAAATCACACAATATCCCCTTGATCTGTTCAAGCTTCTATCTTCTGATCTATGTACCAGTTTCACGTGAGTACAATTCAGGGTTCTGGAACTCCCATTCTGAACAATATCATCCATAATATGTTATAATCCACACAGTCACAAGCCCCTTGCAAGTTTAAAAAAGCACACACAAGTAAACATCTTTCTGGTATTCTCTGCTTTCAGTCAAGATCCATTTGATGTCAGCAATTATATACTTAATTTATATACCTTCTTCTGACTCGAGCTTGAATTTCATACAGTTCCCAGTTGATGGACTGATAAAACTATTTTTAAATTATTTTCACCAAATTTACTTGTGTGTGATATTAATGATATTGTACAATAATTTCCACATTCTGTTGCATCATCTGTTTTTGTAATAGGCACAGATATGGATCTCTTCAAATCCGTTGGCCAAGTAAATGTCTTCCAAATTTCTTGACATAAATGAGTGAACCCTTACAGTTGCATCTGTTTGCTGAAATATCTCAGTCAGTATCCCAGCAGTTCAAGGATACATTTCTCTCACCAATGTTTCAGTTCATAGTTCTTGATCAGATGCTAACTCTTTAAATGATTGACCCCACACATCTGTCAGTAATATATAGTGGCTTCCTGTTGTGATTCTGGAAGCTATGCCACTGGTGCACAGTTTTCAGTGGAGATTCCAGATTAGGAAGAAGTGGTGTTCCACTTCGAAGGTTTATCCACTGAAAACTTGATGAAGAGCACCTAAATATTATCTGAAATAGTGCCAGAAGATAAGCCCCTCAGGTTGGAAAGCACTCAACATATGATAAAGGTAGAACTGCCTTCTCAAAGTAGAGTCGAACTTAATAACATGAATGGAGCAAAGATTTCAGGACCTTCATTTGCTAATGGGTCATGATTAAAAATGAAAAGAAATGTCTGCAAATATCCACTAATAGTTGGAACATTAAATGTATGAACTAGGATTCTGAGAAAATTGGAAGTCATCAAAAATGAAATAGAATACATAAACATCAATGTTCTAGGCATTGATGTTGTTGCTAAGTGCCCATAAATTGGTTCCAACTCATGTTGTTGTTATTAGGTGCCATCGAGTCGGTACCAACTCACAGCAACCCTATGCACAGCAGAACAAAAAAAAACTGCCCGACCCTGGGCCAACCTCACTATTGCCGCCATTCTTAAGTCCATCGATGCTGCCACTTGGCCAATCCATCTCATTGGGGGTCTTCCTCTTTTTCTATGACCCTCCATCTTACCAAACATGATATCCTTCTCCAGCGACTGTTCCCTCCTGACAATATGTCCAAAGTATGAGAGACGAAGTTTGGCCATCTTGGCCTCCAAAAAGCATTCTGGCTGCACTTCTTCCAAAACGGATCTATTGGTTCTTTTGGCAGGCCCATGGCACTTTCAATATTCTCCTCCAACACCATAACTCAAAAGCATCAATTATTCTACAGTCTTCCTTATTCACTGTCCAGCTTACGCATGCATATGAGGTTATTGAAAATACCATGGCTTGGGTCAGGTGCACCTTAGTCTTCAAGCTGACATCTTTGCTCTTCAACACTTTAAAAAGGTCTTGTGCAGCAGACCTTTACATAAACATCATAAGCATCAATGTTCTAGGCATTGATGTTGTTGTTGTTAAGTGCCCATAAATTTGTTCCAACTCATAGAGACTCTGTATAGTGTTCCCAAGGAGTGACTGGTGGGTTTGAACCACTCACCTTGTAGTTAGCACCACACCAGTATTCTAGGCAGTAGCTAACAAAAACTAAATAGATATTTGACCAATGTGCTGAGAGAAAAGAGAAGGGTATACTAATCTTTAGGAGGGGAGAGTTCCCAGAAAGTAAATTTCACCTAGGCCTTAAGAAGTATACTTTTGACAATTGGCATTGGTGACTTAAAATGTACAGGTATTGGCTGTTTTGAATAGGACAATAAAATGACTTACTATGCTGGAAATTACAAATTGAAAAGAAATGTCTTCCACTAAAGCTGAAAGACAGAGTGAAAATCCCTTGAATTTGGACTTCTAGCTCCTAGAACTGTGAGACAATAAATTTCCAATCTGTAAAACCACCCACTTTGTGGTTTTCTGTTATGGTAGCCCTAGAAAACGAAGGATGGAGCATTGGTTCAATGGCAGAAGTTTCACTTTTCATGAGGGAGAAACAGATGTCATCCCAATCCAATAAACCTCATGCACAGCCACCATCTGTCTGTTAGTGAATGTTTGCATGTCGCTATGATGCTGGTGTAATTTTGTAGAATAAGCACTGGACTGCAAGTTCAGTTTGAACTGCAAAGTCAGCAGTTCAAACTCACCAGCTGCTCATAAATCCTATACAGGGTCACTGAGTCAAAACCAACTAGATGGTACTAAACAACAACAACATGAAAATGAGCACGTTCCAATAGAGCTTCCAAACTAAGACAGACTACAAAGAAAGGTCAAGCAATCTACTTCTAAAAATGAGCCAATGGAAACCCTATGTACTGCAAAAGTTCAAACTACCACTGAATCATGAGGATGGGTACAAGGCTGAACCATATTCCATTCCATTGTACATGGAGTCAGCATGAATCCAGGCTGACTCAACAGCAACTAGCAACAAAAACAACATGAACGTAAGACAAGAATGCTTAAAAGGAAATCAATTTAGAGACACATTCAGATTTGGACAGGTGACAGGAATGTTAGAAATGAACCCCAATGCCACACAAAAAGACACTGTGTAGACTAATTACCTCGGCAAGGCAAAATTTACTTCTGTAGAAGGGTAAGTGCACGTAGATGTACAGGAACAGGCTAGCTAGCACACTGAGCAGGCACTCCACTCAAGTTTTAGCCCTGATGCAAGTCTTAAGGCTGTGTCTCACCCCATTGGCTAGGGCTTTGACTGCAGTCTTTTTCTTACTCGGTTGGCTAATTTACATTGCTAAAATGCGCATTCTTCTTACTCACTTCAGTAGTAAAAATAAAAGAAAGGTCATACAGTCCCTACTCCAGGAAGTAGCAAAAAGTAAAAGAAAGGTTATACAGTCTCTACTCACTTCAGGAAATAGCAAAAAGTAAAAAAAGGTCTCACAATCCCTACTCACTTCAGGAAGTAGCGAAAAGTAAAAGAAAGGTCACCCGAATACTATAAACAGGATTACAATAATTTTGAAGAAAAGACACTCATTCCCACAACAAGAAGATATTCAAGTTGAAATATCAGGAGTTAGTTCAAAAGTATTTATTGAACCCACACGTTATGTGAAGAAAATATGCTAGAGCCTGGGGATACTTCTGTGACAAGACCCGATATCTACATTGGACAGTTGGAGGATCCACAGATTAAATGAAAGCTCTGGGACAGAATGATTATTTGGAAGCCAAGTGATTAGATGTGGCAGGTGATCAAAATGCTGATCTACAGTCTCTCTTCTTTCTCTCCCAGGGAGGCTCTTTACTTAACTATCCGAAAGATTGAGTTATTTCTAAAAGAATGAGTTATTTCTATTTTTTATTCCTATTTTGTCTCTCACCCCATCAAATAAATTACTAAGCACATTTGTTTTTCTTCATCAAGCATTAAAATGAAAAGAAAAAAAAAACAAAACAAAATGATGCTTATTTATGAATCCCAAAGAGTCAGGGAGGTGCTACAAGTGTAGTAGTTGCATAAGTTTGCTAAAGGTAGGAAGTAGCAGGCTCCCAATTAGAGCCAGCATCAAAAAAGAGAGAAAAAAGAAATATAAATAAGAGACAGTTTTCTCAAAAATTCTAAACTGTCTACTCATTAATTGATTAGCTGAGGTTCCTGATATTGGCCATACAACAAGTGACAACTATTGGCAGTTCACTTCTGTGTTGTCATTGGACCCTGGTCTTTCAGAACAGAGAAAGCAGGGCTGGGCCTATTTTTAATGGATAGGTCCAGAGGTCACAAACTGGTGGGCAAGGGCTAACTATGGCCCACATGCCTGTGTTGTTTGAGTTGCACAGTGTCTTTATGTTTGTTTTGTTTTTGTTTTTATGTTTTTTATTTTGAGTCAATGCTTAAAATTCAGGTTAGGAATTTGGAAGTTACACACAAAAATCAAGATTTCTAGTTGCTCTTGAAAAATCAACACTGCGTCCATTTTTCTGAGTAAGTCAAATCTGCTCCCTGTTAAACACAGTGCCACCTCTCACCCAATAAACACCTGTATTCATCGGGTATTTGAATTTGCAACTACTCAGATGTGTAATTCTCTTTAAAATTTCAGTAAAGATGCTATAGAGCTATTGCCAACATTCTAAGCCTTCCATATTAACACATTGCCGTTAAGTCAATTCTGACTCATAGTGATGCTCTAGGACAGAGTAGAACTGCCTCAAAAGGTTTCCAAGACTCTAAATCTTTACATCTTTCTTTCATGGAGTGACTAGTGGGTTCAAATCACCAGTTAGCAGCAATGTGCTTAACCATTGTACCACCAGTGCTCCTTAAATCTTACATAGTAGGAGGAATAAAAATTAATGCTGCCCATTAAGCAGCAAGGGGCTATTTCAGTTATCAGTAGAAAAGGCTTTGACCATTAGCAATGACATATTAGGTAAGTTACTTCCATTTTCTTAGCTCAAGTTTCTAATTTGTAAAATTATCTACTCCAAAACGTTGTTGATTCTATTAAATGAGATCATGCTATTGTTGTTATTGTTAAGTGCCCTCACTAAATAAAACTTTTAAAACAGTGCCTGACATTTAATTTGTTGTTGTTAGTACCATCAAATCGGTTCTGACTCATAGCAGCCCTGTATAGGGTTTCCAAGAGTGGCTGATGGGTTTAAACTGCTGACCCTTCAGTTAGCAGTCCAGTGCTTATCCTACAAAGCCACACCAGGACTCTGGTATTTAATAGTTGCTAAGGTTGGTGGTTCAAACCCACTGGCAACTCCTTGAAAACCCTATGCAGAGTCACTATGAGTCAGGACCAGTTAATTCGCTATGAGTCTGAACCAACTCCATGGCACACCAACAA
>NW_006408520.1:27017413-27019133 GCF_000296735.1 Chrysochloris asiatica | reverse complement strand
TTGCTGGAGAAGGATATCATGTTTGGTAAGGTGGAGGGTCAGAGAAAAAGAGGAAGACCCCCAATGAGATGGATTGGCCAAGTGGCAGCATCGATGAACTCAAGCAATGGACTCAACCTCAATAGTGAGGTTGGCCCAGGATCAGGCAGTGTTTTGTTCTGCTGTGCATAAGGTCATGATGGGTTGGTGTCAGCTCAATGGTACCTAACAACAACAACAACAACAACAAATGATGAGTTCCCATAATTGTGTCTCTCTGTGGTGACACTGAGGACAAGGAAATCTCCTCTCACAACCATAGCCTTTGACAGCAATACCTCACATAAGCATGCCGGGTCTATGGAAAGCAGGGAGGGAACTATTATTGCACATAGGAAAGCTTACAGTCTCTGTGGTTCTTGGGGTATGACATCACAACCAGGTGATCATGAAGGATGTGCTCAGAAATGTTCCTGCAAGGGCTAAGTGAGGGAAGGGACCCAAACCTACTTTTCAATATACTCTGCTTTTAGTCTGACAGTTCAGCTGTCAAAGGTGCATGAGAAATATTGGCATCTTGGGACTTAAATCCTAGGCACAAGAAGAAATCAAGCTCTGACTGACTGTAATCATTCACAGGCAAAAAGTCTTCAAATGTCATTCTCTATAGCGAATATCTGGCACACAATTGGCACTAAAGAAAAGAATTCTCTTTTTTCTCCGAATGCCAAACCCAACTTAAAACATTACTGCTACGTTTTCATAGTACTCTGATTTTCTGTTTCATATATCCACAACAAACTGGAAAAGTAAGTAGCTCAAACCCACTCACTGACATGAAGTCAGTTCCAACTCATAGCAAAACTATAAGATAGAGTAGAAGTGCTCCATGGAGCTTCTGAAGCTGTAAATCTTTATGGACGCAAATAGCTTCATCTTTCTCTCACAGATCAGCTGGTAGTTTTGAACGAGCAATCTTTGGGTTGGCAGCCTAACAACCCGCTGTGTCACCAGGGATCCTTAAAAACTAGTTCCAGTCATATGTAATACAAGGCTCAGAGAAATTGTTTGACTTACCCAGCATGCAAAGTTGTTAAATTGCAGGAAGAGGATTTAAACAGAAAGCTCCTTTCTCCTGTGTATTTTTAGGCCCTGTGACATCAAGTGAAAGTTTAGTTGTGCTCTGAATATTCTACTCACAGAGACAAGAAAATAAATAATAATTTTATAGAAAATTTCCATCTAAAATGATTGTACCTTTTATGTTTTGAACTAATGCAGTAGTAAATCAATCTATCTTTAAAGAAATTCATTTCTTGCCTGTTCAGGATTATTGAGTTTTATTCTATTTTGAAAAAAGAGCCAAGTGAAAGTATTTAAAAACTGAGTATATTGGAGTTCAAATGTCCAATTTGTTACGGCCTGTAAGTTTAAGTTTTGAAAACCAAATGTTTGTTGTTACTAAATAAATAATATTTAAGCTCTACCAGTACAAGCTCACAATATTTTTTAAATTTCTAAACAAAACTACCTATATTTTCTCATGAAATGAAACAACAAGAAACACTACAGCCTGACCAATTGCTCATTGTAATCAGTGCTTCTGCTGTAATTTATAAACTGTGAGAGTTGAGTGTGGCATGATATCCTTTAAGTACCTTTGGCTTTGTCTCTTTAGAAGCCAAAAAGTTACAAAGTGGATTGACTTTCCAACAACAACAGACTCCCTGATTCTTCTGCT
>NW_006408520.1:27004078-27017313 GCF_000296735.1 Chrysochloris asiatica | reverse complement strand
AAAAAAATCTGTGTTAGAAGAAATGCAGCCAGAATAACCCTTAGGAACCTTGATGGCGAGACTTTGTCTCATATTTCAGACATTTTATCAGAAGGGATCATTCCCTGGAGAAGGACAACATGCTTGGTAACATGGAGGGTTAGTGAAAAAGAGGAAGACCCCCAGTGAGAAAGATTGACTCAGTGGTAGCAGCAATGGGTCAAATGTAACAACAATTGTGAGGATGGCACAAGACCAGGCAGTGTTTCATCCTGTTGTGCATAGGGTCAGTATGAATCTGAACTAACTTGACAGTGTCTAAGAACATCAACAAATAAATGCCAAAGAAGCCTGGTGAGGCCATAGTTAAATGTTCAGCTGCTAACTGATTAATTAAAGATTTGAACCAACCCAGTGGCTTAATGAGAGAAGCACCTGGCAATCTCCTCCCCTAAAATTTACAGTCTACATAAACCTACAGAGCAGTTGAACTCTGCCACATGGGATCATTATGAATCAAAATCAATTCAATGGTACCTAACAACAAGAAATAAATGACAATAATAACTACAGTTTTTTTCTGAGGCCATCACAAACTTTCATTGAAAATGCAAACTGGTTTCTCTGCATATTTTATTTATATGTATGCAATGGGTTAAGTATTGGACTGCTAACCAAAAAGTTGGCAACTTGAACCCAACCAATGCTCTGTAGGAAAACAATGAGGCAGTTGGCTTCTGTAAAGATTTACAGCCTCAGAAACCCTTTGGAGTAGTCCAACTCAGTCTTATAGGATTGCTGAGTCGGACATGACTGGGCGGCAGTAGGTTTGGTTTGGTTGTTTGGTAGTAATTATGGAGCTAGCACTACACCAGCTCTGGAGACATAAAATGAATAAACACAGGTCATGTCCTTGAGGAATTCCCTGGTAAGAAGTAATAGGGTTCGAGAAAATGTATTAACAGGAAAAAAGAGCTTCTGAAGATACCATCCCAAAAGAAAAATTGAAGCAAAAAAATTGAGAAGAGGCAAAGAAAATTCAACACCAGAGTCAAGAAAATAGTATATTGAAAAATGCCACTAAAAAGTGTAAGGAATAAGATTCCTCTCTTAGTTTATATTGAATCTGAGATTGCTAGAAAGATACATTTCATGCTACCCAGAAAGAGTTAATACCTGTAAACAATATTATAACAACTCACCCTTATATAAGATTACTATGTGTCAGACACTATTCTAATGACTACTCTAATAACAACAACAACATGTTGTTTTTGTGTTGTTGTTGTTAGATGCCATCAAGTCGATTCTGACTTATAGCAACCCTGTGCACAATAGAATGAAACACTGCTCAGTTCTGTGCCATCCTTACAATTGTTGCTATGTTTGAGCACATTGTTGCAACCACTGTATCAATCCACCTAATTGAGGGTCTTTCTCTTTTCTGTTGACCCTCCACTTAGCAACCATGATATCCTTCTCTATGTATTGGTCCTTCCTGATAATAAGCTCAAAGGATAAGAGATGAAGTCTCACCATCATCACTTCTAAAAAACAGTCAGTCAAACTTTTTCCAAAACAGATTTGTTCTTCTTCTGGCAGTCCATGGTATTTTCAATATTGCTATTGGTATGTTCCATCAAGTAGGTTCCAACTCATAACGACCCTGTGCACAAAAGAATGAAACACTGCGCAGTCCTATCTCATCCTCACAATTGTTGATACATCTAAGCCCATTATTGAAGCCACTATGTCAATCCATCTCTTTGCGGGTCTTCCTCGTTTGGGTTAGCCCTCTACTTTGCCAAGCATGATATCCTTCTCTGGGGACTGGTGCCTCCTGATAACATGTCTGAAGTGTGAGAGACAAAGTCCTGCCATCTTGGCATCTAAGAAACATTTTAGCTATATTTCTTCCAACACAGACCTGTTTGTGGTATTCTCAGTATCCTACATCAACACCATAATTAAAATGCATTGATTCTTCTATGGTCTTCCTTATTCATTGTCCAACTTCCATTTGTGTATGAGGCGATAAAAAATACCATGTTTTGGGTGGTACATCTTAGTCCTCAAACTGGTATCTTGGCTTTGAGCACTTTAATGAGGTTTTTTGCAGCAAACTTGCCTAATGCAGTATGTCATTTTATGTTTTGACTGCTGCTTCCATGAGTGTTGATAGTATATCTAAGCAAAGTGAAGTCTTTGTTTGACAACTTAAGTCTCTTCTCCATTTATCATGATGCTAATTATTGCTACAGTGGTGAAGACTTTTGTTTTGTTTACATTGAGGTGTAGTCCATAGTGAAGGCTGTAAGTATTCTTCAGTAATTATTGGAAGTCCTCTTTGCTTGTATCAAGCAGGGTTGCAACATCTTCTACTACAGATTGAATCTTTCTCCAATCTTGATGTCATCATGTTCTTCATCATATATTCAGTCTTCTAAGATTATTTGTTCAGCATACAGATTGAATAAGTATAAAGGTAAAAGTGAAAGGGTAAAATCCTGGTCCATACCTTTCCTGATGTTGTACCATTCAGTATCTGCTTGTTCTGTTCGAATAGCTAGCTACCTTTTAGTTTACATACAGGTTCCTTACATGCACATTTAATTGCTCTGGAATACCCATTGTTCCTAATGTTATCCTTAATTTGTTATAATCCACACAGTCAAATGCTTTCATAGTCAATAAAACACAAGTAAACATCTTTCTGGTAATCTCTGCTTTCAGCTAGTCTGATATCTGCAATGATATCCCTCGTCCTACATCCTCTTATGAATCCCACTTGAATTTCTGACATCTCCCTGTCTGTGTAATTCTGCAACCAGTTTTAAACTATCTTCAGCAAAATTTTACTTGAATGTGATATTAATGGTATTGTTCGATAATTTCTGCATTCTGTTGGGTCACCTTTCTTTATAATGGGCATAAATATGATGGATCTCTTCCAATTGGTTGGCCAGGTAGCTTCTTCCAAATTTCTTGATATAGATGAGTGTGTGCCTCCAGTACTACATCAGTTTGTTGAAAGATTTAAATTTGTATTTTGTCAAATCCTGAGCCTTGTGTTTTACCAATGTCTTTAGTGCACCTTGGACTTCCTTCAGTACCATCGGTTCTTGAACATCAACCATTTCCTTTTGGTAGAGTGACTCTGTATTCCTTCCAATTTCAATTGATACTTCCTGAATCATTAAATATTTTGTTCATAAAATCTTTCAACATTGTAAGTTGAGTTTTGAATTTTTTTCTTCAGTTCATTCAGTTTGAGAAATGCTGAGCATATTCTTTCATTTTGGTCTTCTAAATCCAAGTCTTTGTGCATTTCATTACAGTATTTGACTTTGTCTTCTTGAGCTGCCCTTTTGAAATCTTCTGCTCAGCTCTTTGATTTCATCATTTTAATGATTTTTTGCCTTCTCTATAAGATGCTTTTGATGTCATCCCACAAGTCTTCTGGTCTTCAGCCATTACTGTGCAATGCATCAAATCTGCTGTTGAGATGGCCTCTAACTTCAGGTGGGATATATTCAGGTTCATATTTTGCTTCTGTGGACTTGTTTTAATTTTCTTCAGCTTCTGCTTGAACTTGCATATGAGCAATCGATGATCTTTTCCCCAGTCTGTATCTGACCTTGTTTGGCTGATGATATTGAGTTTCTCCATTGTCTCTTCCCTAGGATGTAGTCGATTTGATTCCTCTGTGTTCTATCTAGTAAATCCAGGTGTTCCAACTAGTAAATAGTTGTCTTTTATGTTGTTGAGCAAAGGTGTTGTTGTTGTTGTTAAGTGCCATCGAGTCAGTTCTGACCCATAGAGACCCTCTAGAGGGTTTCCAAGGAGCGACTGGTGAGCTGGAACCACCAACCTTGCAGTTCAAACTGACTTTGCAGTCTAGCACATTAACCCACAACGCCACACCAGGACTCCATTGATTAAAGGTATTTGCAATGAATAAGTCATTGGTCTTGCAAAATTCTATAATGTGATCTCTAGCATCATTTCTATCACCAAAGCCATGTTTTTCAGCTATCCTTCTGCTTTGTTTCCAAATTTCCATACCAATCACTAATAATGATCTGTGCATCTTGAATGCATGTTTGATCAATTTCAGGTTGAAGAAGCAGATGGAATTCTTCAATTTTGGTGAGTACATAAATCTGAACAATGGTGATAGTAACTTGTCTTCTTTATAGGTGTATGGATATTATCCTATCACAGACAACATTGTACTTCAAGCTAGATCTTGAAATGCTCTTTTTGAACATAAAAGTGTCACCATTCCATTTCAATTTGACATTCCAAGCACAGTAAATCATACAATTGTCAGATTTTAAAGTGGCCAATCCAAGTCCAATGAAGCTCATTAGTATCTAGGATCTGATCTTTACATGTTCCATTTCATTGTTGACAACTTCCAATTTTCCTGTATTCATACTTTGTGCATTTAATGTTCTGATTATTAATAAATGTTTGCAGATGCTTCTTCCCATTTTGTTGTGTTCTATTAACTGGTGTGGCACTGTTGGCTAATGTGTCAGATGGCAAAGTCGTTTGAACTGCAAGGTCGGCAGTTCAAGCTCACCAGTTGCTCTTCGCCAGTTGTATTTTGAGTGCCTTCTAACACAAGGGACTCATCTTCAAACATATATCAGACAATGTTTGTTGCTATTCATAAGATCTTCAGTGACTAACCATTAGAAGTGGACCACCTCTCCTCCTTCCTAGTCTATTTTAGACTGGAAGCTCAGCTGAAACCTGTCCACCATGGATGCTCTTGCTGGTACTTTAAATACCAGTGGCATAACTTTCAGCATCACAATAATGCACAAACTGTCACAGGACAAAATGACAATTAAGTGGTGGGTAATACATATTAGTTCATTTAATTTGCATACCAACTTTGAGAAAGATTCTTTTTTTCCATTATGGAGAAAGTAGCTCTAAATAGCCAACCCAATGTGGTATTCTCTTTGAATACATACACAAGTAGACTCATGAAATCTGATGTATGTTTTTCTGATCAATTTATTTAAGGTTAAGGTCAGACATTGCTATCAGGAAAGAGCAGAGCTAAATCACGGTTCTGGAGTTTTGAGGAAGAAATAAATAGACCTAAAGTATATCTAGGAGTAAGCACAGCACCTCTGATAAGCAGTTAAGAAATGAAATTCTTCTAATGAAAGAACAATTTGGAAACTGAATAATTGATCATATAAATAATACTGCTGAATGGAATTTGTGTTGCTGCTATATTTAAGATATTCAATGAAGAACCCCTCCATGAGTGGGAACATCTTAATGAGTCACGGAAGTAAGAGTTCCCCTATGACTTGTCAAATTAAAACCTGCTTACTTGGTACAATTCAATTACTCACCAAATCAACAAAAAGAAATTTATGAGTACAGAAATGCAGTCAGTAATGATTAAGTAGTTAATCTGTGTCCGATACTACCCCAAGCATTTTTCATGCAATATCTAATTTAACATTACAACCCTGAGAGGAATTATTTTCATTTTACAAATGAAGAAACTGAGACATCAAAAGGTCACATAAGAGCAAGTACCAGGCTTTGAACCCAAGTAGCCTTACCCAGAGCCCATGGTCTACACCATAATAATGTATTACATTAAACTATATATGTAATCTTAATTTCTAAGTATCTTTTGACTATATTGATATCTTGTACACAATGAAGGGCATTTTAAAGGACATAGCAATGTCTGAGTTTAAAACCATGCTCTTATTTGCAGAATGCTGATCTTTCTATTAGCATCTCTCTCTTAATTCAAACTAAGCCTAAACTTACTTACTGCTTCAAGATTATCTAGATAGGTAGATAGAGAGAGAGAGATGAATATTGATGCTAATTCCTGTACTGATGGATGAAGAAACAATTATTTGAAATTTGAATTAATCAGATATGACTTTAAATCTATTTAATTCATTAGTTGGTGAAACTTTCTTTTTATGTATAGGTATTTTCTATTCATTTAAGTAGCATGATGAAATCAGGAATCTATTAACCTTTTTTTCTAATTACTAGAACAAAATTTGATGAAGTCTTTAATATGAAAAGCTAAAATCTCTTTACTAAAATCATATAACGGTTCACCACTAGATGGAGCAACTAAATTTTACATTTTCACTCAGCAAATCTATAAATTTGTCTTCAATTTACTCCTGATCTTGGGTGATTTGTTTCTCAACTGTTCACTTCTCTCTTTATCAGATGTTTGTAAGTATATTATAATCTCCAGCAGAGAAATTCTAATTAAAACAACATCAAAATTAATGCCTTTGATGTTTATAGACTTAATACTTTTCTTTCTTTTTTCTTTTTTATATAATCCCTGTGATGCCAATCCTGGCCAACATGAACTTAATTAACATGTAGTGAGACAAAAGTAACATAGAAATATTGACCATAAACAAATAGGAGTTCAGAATTTCAAACAAAATAAATACGAAATTCAACTTAAACAAATTTTAATAGGTTTAACAATCAACTGTTCTCTATCTGCAATCTGCTACCTGACAATATGACCCATAAGCCTGTTAATACAAGCAAAAAGGTTTTTGACCCATTAGAACATGTGGCACAGTCTCTGTATATGTGTCCTGTGTGCATGCATGAAACAATAAAAATTCTAGCTACAAGAGTTAGGATAATAACTGATTGTGTGATCTTGGAAATACAGTGCGTTAGGATCAAAGATTTCTGTTCAAGAGGAGGAAGTTTTTTTAGACTATTTGCATTATTCACTTTCAACTGAAAACCAGAGCAAATTTTAAGCAACTATTTATTGAGAGACTACTATGTGTTCTGCAACTTAAACCCTGTTACTTCCATTCTATAGCTCACTGGAAGTTTCAGCATTGCATGACTCTGTTCTGGAAAAAAAAAAAAAAAACACAGAAAGAATAATGAAACAGAGTTTCTGGAGCTTGTGAAAACTAGGAAGATCAAGGAAGAGTATCAAAATTGAATAAGGACAGACATGTTTCCTCTGGCCACTACTGACCAAAGTTGTGTCCCATTCCTGGACACAGAATATCAGAGATCAATATCAGAACCAAACAGGACTTTATTTAACAATTGTTCTGATGACCACTATGTTTAAGTTAATTATTGATATTACATGCTCATATTTTAAGCTGTGTCATTTTAATTTAATATTTTTGTTCTTTCCATAAAATCTTGAATTAAAGGACATTTTTATATAAAGTTAAAATTCTTTGTTTAGACGGAAAATCAGAGTCAAGATTCTGTTTCGGTTGATCAGAGCAAGCACATCAGGTAAGCTGCACCTCTTAACGGAATGATCCCTCATTAAAGCTTTTTCCGTGCAAATATTACAGCTACAGTCATGCTCAAATACTTTATTCATAAACTAGTTGGTTAGGCATGCACTCAAATACTATTTCTCTTCACGTACTTTTGAATATGCTTGACTATCTGTTTCCAGATTTGAAATAAAAAATGAGCTAATGTGCAAAAGTTATATATATATATATATATGAAGTTGTCAGTTATTTCATTCTACTTGGATCAACAATCAACATCCATGGAAACAACAATGAAGAAATTGCACTGGGACAATCTTCTGCAAAAGACCTCTTTAATGTTTTAAGAAGTAAAGATGTCACTTGGATGGTGTGTCTAATGCAAACCCTGGTCTTTATAACCACCTCATATGCATGCAAAAACTGGACAATGAAAATAAGAAATTGATGCATTTGAATTGTGGTGGGGGGAAATGCTGGATACATGATAGACTTCCAGAACAAACAAATTAGTGTCAGAAGAAATGCAGCTGGGAAACTTGAATGCTTCTTACAAGCAATGATAGAGAGATTTAGGGTTGCCTGAACATGTCGTCAGGAAATTAGCTGTTTGGTAATGTAGGGGTCAGCAAAACTCAGGAAAATCCTTATTCAGATGGATTGACATATGGCCACAATAGACTCCAACATACCTATGGTCATAAAAAAGATGCTGGATCAGAAAATGTATCATTGTATTATGTACAAGACTTACATGAGTCAGAGTCAACTCAACGGCAACTGGCAAAATGGTGTGTGGAGAGCAAAGGAGCACCGATTTTCCATGCATTATTCTAAGCATTTTAATTTCATTTGGTCCTCATGACAACCTCATCAAGCTGATATTATTATTATTATCTGCCATTTTATACATGTGGGAACAGAAGAACAGAAAGTTTGAGAAACTTGTCCAGAGTTAACAAGACTCTCATGTGACAGATTTGGAATTTTCACACAAATAGACTAATTCTCAAAACCACTATGTTCATACACTGTGAGGAAGGCCCGTTAACTAGCAGACCAATAGTTGGTAGCAAGAGATGACAGTGACTAATCTGACAGCAGAGTTGAAGTGTGAAAAGCAGCTGATTTAATTCAAAATGCACAACAACCTGGAGTCATCTAAACATCAGCAAATTTTCCTATACCCACGTATTTTCCAGATTTTTTTCAAGACATTTTCAGATTTCAAATATTTCCTTCCATCACCCCATAGGGATATTCAAACACTTCCCACTATTTAAAGAGGGGGAAAGTAATTCAGAGAACACAGTTACTATACCCAAAACATATCTGGCATGAAGTACAGGCTTGTTAAGTGCTGTCAGGTTGGTTCCAACTCACAGTGACCCTGTATAAAGTTCCTGATGCTGTAAATCTTTGCAGGAGCAGAAAGTCTCTTCTTTCTCTCATGGAGCTACTAGTAGGTTCAAAACACCAACCTTGTAGTTAGCAGTTTGGTGCTTGTCATACAGAGTCACCAAACTCCCAAGTACAGCCTAGCAATGTCATATAGCTGGGTGGCTATGAGCATCTATATCTGAATTAGCCCATATCTTGGGAGAAAATGATATGGAATCCAAGTTCTCAGTCATTTGTGCCCAGATCTTAGGAACCATGACAGAATTTCTACTAATGGGAGACTAAAAAGTCTAAGGGTACATACAAATGGCCTCTACTAAGGGGAAAGAGATATCATAAATGTTGTCAAGATTCCAGAGCATGTGCCCCACCCCACCAGCTTTGAGACCAGGAGAACGAGAGTTACTGGATGTGTGGGTGTGCCTACTGAGAAGCCAGTTCTCACAGTCAGTTCTGTGGCTTACACCAGACTTTTGTCTCAGATAAGGAGAGGTGAAAGTTGTGATAATGCTGTCCCCCACTTTGTGAGACACGTGGAAGCAAAAGAAAATTGGTGGACTGCTTGTCTCTACTGAGTTCAACATCCTGAGTTAATCTTTCAGGGTGAGTCCCCCCTTACTACTAAGGCAGAAAAAGAACTAGAAAGCCTATCGAGAGTTTTCTCAACTCTCCTCAGGAAGACAGAAATAGTTCAGTATACAAATAAATGGTGCCAAAAAAGCAGATGGTAGTGGTGTGCCATGGAGTCGGGTCTGACTCATAGTGACCCTGCATAGGGTTTCTGAAGCTGTAAATCTTTACACAAGCAGAAAGCCTCATCTTTCTCCTGTGGAACAGCTGGTAGTTTCGAACTGCTGACCATGAGATTAGCAGCCTGACTTGTAACCACTACACTACCAGAGTTCCTTAAAAGAGTGGCTAGGGAAACAGTAAACAAATGAATCCAGATTGTGTGATACTAGAAGCTAATACAATTTTGTTGTACTTTTTTAAAGAAAAAGAGTATAGATTTATAAATATAAAATAATTTAGGCCAAAAAAGAACATTCATCTAGAACTAAAAAACAAATCATAACAAACTGTAAATTCCAAAAAAAATTAAAGTTGACAAATATAACAAACATCCTTATTTGGAAAAACATATTTAGCAATTTTATGATGCAATCTATAAAACATTTTTCCTTTTTTTTTTTTTTTTAAACTACATCATTGTTGTTAAGTGCCATTGAGTCAGTTCCTGCTAATTGCAACCCTGTATAGGAGCTCTGGTAGCGTAGTGGTTACGAATCGGGCTGCGAACCTTAAGGTCAGCGGTTCAAAACTAGCAGCCGCTCCGCGGGAGAAAGATGAGGCTTTCTACTCCCGTAAGGATTTACACCCTCGGAAACCCTGTACAGGATCGCTATGGGTTGGAACTGACTCGACGGCACTTAACTTAACATAGGATTTCCAAGGAGCAGCTGGTGGGTTTGAACTGCCAACCTTGTGGTTAGCAGTCCATTGCTTACCCCTACAGTGCCACACTAAGACTGGATACATTCTGATAATCTCTTTAAATGACATTGATTTTATAATATTTCCTATGATGCAAATTAAAATATAATTGACCTTCCTTCTGGAATGCCTAATCAAAATTTATTTTCATTACTTATAGGCTAGAAAAGTTTCTTTCAGCTTCACAATTCACTATTCCCAATGTTATTTTTGGACTGTTGTCAAATTAGGAAAGTCTCTATCAAGTTCCTATCATAAATCAGCGACGATTTCAGGGCAATTCAAGTATTATTGGCAGGGATTATTCTAAACTACTCTTGGAATTGACAACAACGCATTAACCATATTACTGTGTTCTTGGAAGCAGCCCATGCAGGTGGTGGGCCCTGAAGCTTAAACTTCAATAGTTTCATGATAAATCCACTTCTGGGTGAGTGGACAATTTCCAATGCAGATTTAATAACCAGTAGAAAGCTCAGAAGAGGATTTTTTTGTGGTGGCAATTCAGCTAGTTGCCTACAGTGGAACATTCCCACAACAAGCCATTTGAAGCCATTCAAAATTACTTCTAGTTTCAACAGCTAAGCCATATGGCATCAGCAGTGACTCAGCTTTTAGGTAGATCAAGCTCTGTTCCTCCAAGCTAAAGGAGGAATTGTCTGAATTTGGACCACGCATTGGTCAGTAGTCAGAAGTAAGCCTGAGCTATTCCCCAAAGGGAAATTGGTAACTTCTGTTTCGTTTTCCAAGTCTGGCCCTTTTAGAGAGACTGGTGTGGCGCTGTGGGTTAATGCACCGGACTGCAAAGCCATTTGAACTGCAAGGTTGGAGGTTCAAACTCACCAGCTGCTCCTTGGAAACCTCGACTCGACAGCACTTAAGACAACAACAACATTATGAATTCAGAAGACCAGGAAAAGACTGCATGGGTCATTTAAAAAAAATATTCCCTTTTCTCATTTAGAAAAGACCCAGGAAACACAGTTTTGAAATGAATGGTGTTTGGGTGTTCCATAGGATATCACAAAGTACAGGTTTGGGAACTAAAGGGATTTATAATCCTATTTTATCACCAGTTTCAAAATGTATTAACTCACAACTAATCCTTCTTTCATCGATACCTCAAAGCCACAAACAATCCCCTTCATCTCCAAGTAATTTCAAAACAAATTCCAGACATCATACCCTTACATTAATAAACCTTCTAGAACGTAGTTCTAAAAGAAGGACTCATTAAAAACAATAATCCTTTAAATGGAATATTATTTCTATCATATCAAGCAATGTTCTGCCACATACTCTTGCTGTTGACCTGAGAAACAATTGATTGACAGTGTAAAAACATATATTTAAACCTTAGCTTTGCCTAGTATGTAAACATGGTAAATTTAAGTAATCTTTCTGGACTTTGAGTTTATAAAACAGTTGTCAATTGAATCAGTTCTGACTCACAGGCAACTGGAAGTCTGTCAGAATAGAACTATGTTTCACAAGGTTTCCAATCACTGATACTTTCCAAAGTAGACCACCAAGGCTTTCTTCAAAGCACCTCTTTCAGTTAGCTGCAACTGCACTAATCATGTGGACTGCCCTGGACTCTGGATCGCTCATAAAATTGATAAAATGCCAAACCAATTTAGCTCTCATTCTCTTTGTTATTGCAAAAAGCAAGTTACTTAACTTCTCTGCACTTCAATATCTCTCATCCACAAAATACAAAATTGTATGCTGAGCATATAATTTGAATAACTGGATTATCTGGGGGAAAAAAGTGGCATTAGGGTTGGATGTCATTAACAAACTGAAATATGCAGATGATATAACCTTGCTTGCTGAAAGCGAAAAGGACATAAAATACTCACTGATGAAAATCAAAGACCACAGCCTTCGGTATGGGTTGCACCTTAATGTAAAGAAAAAAAAAGTCCTCACCACTGGACCAATAAACAACATCCATACAAATGGAGAAAAGATTGAAGTTGTCAAAGACTTCTTTTTGCTCAGATAAACTGACAACACTCATGAAAGCAACAGTCAAGAAATCAAACGATGTATTGCATTAGATAAATTTGCAACAGTCAAGAAATCAAACGATGTATTGCATTAGATAAATTTGCTGCATGAGACGTCTTTAAAGTGTTGAAGAGCAAAGGTGTCAGTTTGAGGACTAAGGTGAGCCTGACCCAACCCTTGGTATTTTCAATAACCTCATATGCATGTTAAAGTTGGGCAATGAATAAGAAGAAAGTAGAAGAATTGATGCATTTGAGTCATGGTGTTATAGGAGAATATTAAAAGTACTATGACATGCCAAGAGAACAAACAAATCTGTGATGCAATAAGTACAGCCAGAGTGGTCCTTGAAAGACAGTTTGATGAGACTTTGTGACCAATCCCTGGAGAAGGATATCATACTTGATAAAGTGGAAGATCAGTAAAAAACAGGAAGACTCCCAATGAGATGGATTGGCAGAGTGACAGTAGCAATGGGCTCAAGTGTAGCATTGATTGTGAAGTTGTCGCAGGACCAGGCAATGTTTGGTTCTGTTGTGTGTAAGGTTGCTCTGAGTGCATACCGACTCATTGGCACCTAACAACAACAGCAACAATCTTGTAGGATTATTATGAATATTAAAGGAGCTAAAACATATGTGAAAAATGTTATAGGAGAGAAAAGAGATCCCATTTTCAAATATACAATCCTGGTGTGGCACCGTAGGATAAGCACTGGATTGCAAGGTCTGTTTGAACCATCAAGTTAGTGGTTCAAAATCACCAGCCTCTCCTCAGAAACCCTATAAAGGGCTGCTATGAGTCGTAACTGACTGAACAGCACTTAACAACAACAAATAGCAACTCTTTATCAAGTCTTAAACAGGAATAAGCACAGAACAAAAACAAACATATATTTCCCAGGTGAGGGAAATCAGACATACAATGATGAGTTCCCCATCACTTATCTGTAAGTTTGTCGTACTGTGGTGGTTTGTGAGTTGCTGTGATTCTGAAAGCTATGCCACCGGTATTTTAAATACCAGCAGTGTCACCCATGGTGGACAGGTTTCAGAT
>NW_006408520.1:26996235-26997838 GCF_000296735.1 Chrysochloris asiatica | reverse complement strand
CCAAGTTGCCCATCCCTGTCTACCCTGTGTATCGAGGGAGTGGGAATGATCCTCCCTGTAAGTTCCCACATTCATTTGCTTATCTCTCTCACTATAATGCCTTCTGAATGAATGCTAAATTCTTCATCGCTACAAAACTTGTGGGAGAAAAATATTATAGCTCTGTGATGTGTAATTTTCTTTATATGGGTTTTAAGCATTTCCTAAAATGATTTCTAGATTTTTAACTATAATTTGTATAATTGTAGGTGAAGTGCCTTTTCCCTTTATACGTATTTCCTCACTGATTTCTGTTGGTATATTGGTTTTTGTTGCAGGCTTAGTGTTTATCACTCTGTGAGAACCTAGATGATAGGATATTAGGATGTGCCAAAGCATCTCTGGTAATTGGTAATCATTCACTTAAGGCAGAGTCAGATTTCAAAATGACCTTGACAATTAGAGATGTGCTAGAAGCAAAGAAAATAGTATTGAATGAGGCAGGTACGATACAAAACATGAGAACTATTAAGAAAAGTTGTTGTAGTTAAGTGCTGTTGAGTTAGTTCTAACTCATAGAGCTCATGCATAGGGTTTTCAATGAACACCTGTGGTCCAGTGCTTATCCTACAGCACCACACCAGAACTCTATAAAGATGAGTATGTTGTTATTGTTGTTAAGTGCCATTGAGCTGGTTCCAACTCATAGCGACCCTGAGTAGGGTTTCTGAGGAGCGACTGGTGGGTTTGTGATTAGCAGTCCAGTGCTGATCCTACCTTGCCACACCAGGACTACAAAGATGAGTAAAGAATTTTCTAAATTAGATTATGATGGTATTAAAGAGAGTAAGAAGGAGAGATTCTTTAATAATAGAATAGGAGCTGGTCATGTACACTGATGACAAAACAAGACGAAATAGACTTAACCCGCAACATGAAGTCATGCCATAAATGGCAGTGCTTTCAGACAGGAGGTTTATTTATCATTAAAATGGATGAACACATAAGGCTATCAAATTTCCTGTTCTGTTAGTGTGATTTGCTAAAGTTTTTTTAACGTGCTGCTCAAAATCTAAGAATAATGACCACTTAGGTAATCTCAGACCGTTTTTAGAAATAGTGGCTGAAACAATTGCAGCTAAGAAGGTAAATAGTTCAGCTTACTTCTAAATGAAAACAGAAGGACTTTGTACTCATCGTAGCTCAGTTAGTGAATGTCTGATAGAGATTGTGCTGTTTCTCTTCTTAAAATGCTTATTGGAAGAGGAACAGAGTGTTTGTACCCAGTAAGTATACAGGTCTAGTCAGTGGTGCCTACTGTTTTTCATAAAGGAAAGATGAGGAGAAGTGACTTCGAAGTAAGGTAGGATCTTCTTGAGTCAATACAAACCTATCTTTTAACTAGCTTGAGAACAGGCAAGGAAAAGATGCCCAACAACTGAGAAACAATTCTCTAGGGTTTTCAAACTCATGCTGGTACAGAAGAACAAACTCAAAGGCTTGGAACCAAGATGTGTGGGTTTAAGGTTAATGCAACTTCTTAAAGAAAACTTGTACAATTGGGTGGGGAAATATGACTGTAGTGCTAGGGATTATAGCAGAACCTAAAGAATGCTCCTTGGAG
>NW_006408520.1:26982147-26995385 GCF_000296735.1 Chrysochloris asiatica | reverse complement strand
GGTAGGTTTGAAACACAGCCCTTGCAGTTCAAATTGACCTTGCAGTTCAACACATTGTCCTGCAGCACCACATCTGCCTTAGGTCAGTACTCACCTTTCCATTGGACTTCCATGATGACCATTATGCAGCTATATTATATTTGCCAATGTATTTTCCTTTCCCATAATCCTGGTTTGTTTGTTTGTTTTCTTTTGTAATGGGCCACAATTAAGACTTATTTTTAAAACTATTACTTTCATGTTGACTGCTTTCTCTCTTCTTAAAGTGAACTTATTTCATGAAAATGTACAAAAAGATCTGTAATACGAACTGAATCTTTTCTAAATTGGCTGTCTTGTTCTTTTCCAATTTTACTTGTATAGTCTCTTGACCTGTAAAATCACTACAGTTCCAGTGGGAAGCAAGGGCGTTGGAGAAGTCTAGATGGGAGACTGGGGATACATATGGAAGAGTCAGTCTAATACATAAGTAAACAATTCCTAGAATACGTAGATTACAAGAGCTGAAGTTTGTGTAAGAATTCATGTTGCCATTTTGACTACAAAGAAGTAATACTATTTTCCTTCCATAATATTTTTCCTACTTTTCAGGATATGTGCCTTAGAATATCAGGTGAATGCTGAACAGAAACAAGGAGAAATGCTTCCAGTTTTGTTTCCTGCATAGAATGACCTTTGTGCATGGATAAATCATGAAATAAGACAATTCAACTCTTCTGCATACACTAGGATGGCACACTGTTCAAGTCTTTAATTTGTTCTGTTTTGGCCTTAATAGTTTCGAAACATTTTCTAACAACCACCCTATTTTACAGGTGGAAAATAAGTTGTACTAATAAGATATCATTTTTTGCTATTCAAATAATTCATTGAAATGTTTTTAATTGCTGAATTTGAATCATGAGATTTGGCATAAAATTTTAATGTTTTTGAAAATAAAATAAATGGGACTATATAAAACTGACATTTCCAAAAACTATAAAAATGCTCATTGAGACTATACTTAACACATTTGTAAATGAAGAGAAAAAGCAAAGTATTATGGGCATAACTCACTATCGTCGAGTAGCTTCCAACTCATAGCAATCCTAATGGACAGACTAGAACTGCCCTATAGATTCATTTTTGTTAAGTGCCATTAAGTGGGTGTTGGCTCATTGTGACCCTGTATAGTGTTTCCAAGGAGCAGCTAGTGGGTTTGAACTGCCAACCTTTCCAGTTATTAGTTCAGTGCTTATCCTAAAGTGCCACATCAATATTGGGGCATGTTGTTGTTGCTGGTGTTATTGTTAGATGGCGTCAATTCAGTTCTGGCTCATAGCAAACTTATGCACAACAGAACCAAAAAAGCCCGGCCCTGTGCCATCTTAACAATTGTTACTCACCTTGAACCCATTGCTGCTGCCACTGTGCCAATCCATCTCATTGGGAATCTGCCTCTTTTTCGCCGACTCTGCATTTAACCTAGCACAATGAACTTCTCTGGAGACTGATCCCTCGTGATAATGTGTCCGAAATATGAGCAGTGATGTCTATCTATCCTGGCTTCTAAAGAGATTGTGGGTGTGCTTCTTCCAACACAGATTTGTTTATTCTTCTGGCACTCCATGTTGTTGTTATTGTTGTTAAAGTGCTGTCGAGTTGGTTCTGACCCATAGAGACCCTGAACAGGGTTTACGAGGCTGTAAATCTTTACGGGAAAAGAACGCCTCATCTTTCTCCCATGGAGCAGCTGGTAGTTTTGAACTGCTGACCTTGCAATTCACAGCCTGATTTGTAACCACTACACTACCAGAGCTCCTTCTGGCAATCCATAGTACTGCTAATATTCTTCTGCAACATTGTAATTCAAATGAACCAATTCTCCTGTGGTCTTCCTTATTTAGTTTCCAACTTTCACATGCATATGAGGTTATTGAAAATACCATGATTTGAGTCCTCAAACTTACATCTTTGCTATTGAACACTTTAAAAAGGTCTTGCGCAGCAGATTTGCCTAGTGCAATCCATCGTTTCATTTCTTGACTGCTGCTTCCATGAGTGTTGATAGTTGATGTGAGCAAAATAAAGTCCTTGACAACTTCAATCTTTTATCCATTTGTATGGATGCTATTTATTGGTCCAGTGGTGAGGATTTTTGTTTTCTTTACATTGAGATGCAATCCATACTAAAAGCTGTGGGTTTTGATCCTCATTAGTAAGTACTTTCAGTCCTCTGCTTTCAGCAAGCAAGATTGTATCAGCTGCATATAGCAAGTTGTTTATGAGTCTTCCTCCAATCCTAATGCCATGTTTTACTTCATATTATCCAGTTTCTTAGATTATGTGCTCAGCATACAGATTGAATAACTAAAGGAAAGAATACAACCCTGGTGTACTCCTTTCCTAATTTTAAACCCTTCAATGTTCCCTTGTTCTGTTTAAACAACTGCCTCTTGATCTACTTAGAGGTCTCTCATGAACACAATTAAGTGTACTGGGATACTCATTTTCCCTAATGTTGTCATAGCTTGTCATGACCCACACAATCTAAAGCATTTGCATAGTAAATAAAGCATGGTAAATATCTTACTGGTATTCTCTGCTTTCAGCCAAGATTCATCTGATGTCAGCAATGATATCCCTCATTCCTCATCTAAATCTGATTTGAACCTCTGCCAGTTCCCTGTCAATGTAGTGCTGCAGCCTTTTTGAATTATCTTTGCAAATTTTTACTTGTTTGTGATATTAACAATATTGTCCGATGACTTCTGCATTCCATTGGGTCACCTCTCTTTGGAATTGGCACAAATATGGATTGGGGCTTCTAGGCACTAAAATCAATTATATACTCATTCCTCCATTGACCTACATGTGCTAATAGATGCTATATGCTGTCAATACAAAGATGTTGTTTGTTGTTAAGTACTGTCAAGTCAGTTTGATTCATAGCATCCCTGCATAGGGTTTCTGAGGACTGGCTGGTAAGCTTGAACCACCAACCTTGCGGTTCAAATCAACCTTGAGGTCCAGTGCATTATCCTGTAGCACCACACTAGGACTTCAATACAAAGGTAAATGCTACTAATTTCCTGCCTTCCAGAAGTTTGCAGCTCAATTGAGTGGATAGCATGTAAACTTCTGGAAAGAAAGAAATTAGTTGCATTTATCTCTGTATTGCCACTATATAGCATCTATTTACACATGTAGGTCCAAGTGCTCTAAGTAGCTAAGAGAACTAAACCCTCTCAGGGGTGTGGTCACAGAAGGTTTAACAGAAAATAATAAATGAGCATAGGGTGTGAGAGTTGGATGGGTGACACCTAAGACAGGATTGGCAGGAGATTACTACTCTGAAATGTTGAGCCAGATCACAAAGTGCCTTGTATGCTATGCAAATGAACTGGACTTTGAGAGGTCATGGGGAGGTACTCCACAAGGAGTGGCAAAATCTGATCTGCATTTTATAAATTTATCTCCAGTGTCAGTATGAAACGTGAATTACAGATGATGTGATACTCAGGACAAGGAAGCCTTTTAGGGAGCTATTTCAAAAGCTCAAGAAATGAGAATAAGCATCTAACCTAAGCCGATGGATAAGGGGACTATGAGAAGCAAACTGATCTTAGGTGGCCAATTAGTAAGAAGGTAAGGACAATTCTGAGTTTTGTGGTGCCATTTACTAAAGATGATAATATAGAAGAAAAAAGAATATTTGAGTAAATGATGATAATGAGCTTAAAGACAATTTAAGATAGAAATGCCCAGTTGTTCATTAGAATCACTGTATTAAGACAAAGGCTTGAGCAAGACACAAACATGTATGTATGTGTAAGTGATAGCCTAATTAGCAGTAGCTGATAAGTACTGGATTGCTTCCATTTTCCACCCAGCACGCGTAAACCACACATCACAGCACCATTGGTACCTTTGGCTACATAATGATTTTACAGTGCTGTGTTCTCAGTATTCTCCTCTTTGAGTATCAAGAAGCATGCTTAATTCCAACAACTCTGAGGGTAACAATACTTAAGGCACTGCTGTTTAAATGTCTCTGTGTCTAACAATATCCATTGAATTTGTTAACATGAAGATACCTAGGTCCCACTTGCAGAAATTTTTATTCAGTTTCTGGAGTGGGGCTCAGGATTTTGCACATTTTCCCATTTATCACAGGTGTGTGTCAGAGTTGTATCCTTTCATCATACTTAAATCAATCTGTATGCTGAGCAAATCATCCAAGAAGATGGACTATATGAAGAACACAGCATCAGGACTGGGACAAGACTCATTAGCAACCTGTGATATGCAAACGACACAACCTTGCTTGAGGAAAGTAAAGAGAACTTGAAACACTTAATGATAAGGATCAAAGACTACAGCTTTCAATATAGATTACATCTCAACATAAAGAAAACAAAAATCCTCAAAATTGGGCCAATAAGCAACATCATGATAAACAGAGAAAAATCATAAGCTGTCAAGGATTCCATAATCAACACCGATGAAGGCAGCAGTCAAGAAATCAAACAACATATTGCATTGGTAAAATCTGCTAAGCCTTCTTTAAAGTGTTAAAAGTAGTTAGAGTGCTCCTTAGAAGTGAGAATAGCAAGATTTTGTCTCGCATACTTTGGGCATGTTATCAGAAAGGACCATTCCAGAAGAAGGTCACCATACATGGTAAAGTGGAGGGTCAGCCAAAAAGAGGAAGACGCTCAAGAAGATGAATTGAGACAGTGCTGCAGCAATGAACTCAACAATAGCAATGATTTTGAGGATGACCTGGAATGGGCAGTGTTTCATGTTGTTGTGCATAAAATTGCCATGAATTGGAATCTACTCAGTGGCACTGAGCAACAACAAGACTTTGTTTTCCCAGGACACAGCCAGGCTGGAAAATCTGTGAGAGTCAAGATCGGATTGGAATATGTTTTTTTGTTTTAGCTTAGTTCAACTCTATTAGCTTTAGTTCTATTGATGGTGGTGATAGTTATATACCATTGAGTTGGTTCCAACTCATAGCAACTCTGAGGCTGTAAATCTTTATGGAAGCAGAAAGCCTCATCTTTCTCCCACAGAGCAACTGGTAGATTTGAATGACAGACCTTGCGGTTAACAGTCCCTCTCTGTTAACCCACTATGCTACAAGGGCTCCTCAATTCTATTAAAGCAAACCAAATCAAAAGTATTATATTTAACCATTTTTTACCTATAAAACTGGCAATTTCATATAGTTCAATAAATCTAGGATGGAGCTAGCTTGTTAGGCATGACCAGTCCTGGAGGTTTATATTTCTATATCTTGCAATCTACTTCATTTTCTCTTGCTACAGGTAGTCTTTCTTTATGGCCACAAGCAGACTAACCTTTGTACCCTTCTGGCTCCTAATTTCAAAGGGAAATTTCCCATTTTAGTTCTAAATAGATCAATCTTAGGGAAGAACTCGGATTGGCTTGGAGCAAACCCTCTCCTGGACAAGCACCCTAGTACTGTTATTGGCTGGAAGTGGATCACCTTCCTACCTGAGCAACCAGAGAACTAGAGTAGGGTTGTAGCATATGCGATAGTAGCTTTAATCCTCCAAAGGGCACAAGTGGTGTTGGCTAGATAAAAAGTAGTATGCCTCTGGATATGCAGTGATTTAAAATAACTTTATGCATTGAAAGAAGACATTATGCCTAAACCAAACTAAACCATATGGGAAATTTTGGATTCCAAACCTTTATGACTTTTCATCTATTTTTCTCATCTGAAAAATGTATTATCAAGGGCTATTATGGAATTACATGAATTTACATGTGTAAAACTACTTTGAAAACTATAAAGCATTCCAGAAGTCAAGGAATTTTTCATTTAATAAACATCTATTATTTATTCACTGTGGGCAGTGAACTTTATCAGGTGCTGACTTAATATAATGAGTGCATCTGGTATGGCACTGTAGGATAAGCACTAGACTGCTAGCTGCAAGATTGGTGGTTCAAACCCACCAGCTGTTTTCAGAAACCAAGGTCACTATGAGTCAGAACTGAATCAATGGCACACAACAACATCATCTAGGGTTAGGGTAATATACAGTATATCAATTAACTCACTTCATTTTTAAGCTTTTAAATATTTTAAATTGGTCAAATACTTGAGAATTGAACCAGAGAGTACCATAGTTTAAAAAATGCAGAAGCAGTCTATATACTATTGTAGTTGTGGTTGTTAATAGATTACAGTAATTACTCAAAATGTGTCAAATAAATTTCTTTAAAGCAAATTTTTTGCTCATTTTACTTTTATCATTTTCTCTATCAACGTTCACAGAAGCAGCAGTCAAGAGATCAGACGACATATTGCATTGGGCAAATCTGCTGCACAGGAACTTTTTAAAGTGTTGAAGAGCAGAGATGTCAGCTTGAGGACTAAGGTGCGCCTGACCCAAGTCATGGTATTTTCAATAACCTCATATGGATGCGAAAGCTGGACAGTGAATAAGGAAGATCGTAGAAGAATTGTTGCCTTAGAATTGTGGTGTTGGAGGAGAATACTAAAAGTGCCATGGACTGCCAAAAGAACCAGTAGATCTGTTTTGGAAGAGGTGCAGCCAGAGTGCTCCTTGGAGGCCAGGATGGCTAAGCTTCGTCTCTCAGACTTTGGACATATTGTCAGGAGGGAAAAGTCGCTGGAGAAGGATGTCATGCTGGGTAAGATGGAGGGTCAGAGAAAAAGAGGAAGACCCCCAACGAGATGAATCAGCCAGGTGACATCATTGATGGCGTCAAGTGTGGCAGCGGTAGTGAGGTTGGCCCAGGATCGAACATTGTTTCGTTCTGCTGTGCATGGGGTCGCTATGAGTCGGTTCCGACTCGATGGCACCTGACAACATCAACATTATTTGGTTAGGTTCATCTTTTCAACAAATGATACATCTTTCTCAATGTTAATATTAATTGTCCCCATTTATCTTCTTTCTCAAAACTAATTTTGTCTATAATTTTCAACTGAATGCTTCTTTTCACTAAATACACACTTGATCCTGAATACAATGATTCTTACATTGTTTTCCTACCTCTTTATCTTACCTCCTTTCCTACAAAAGTCGATTTTGAACTTCACTCATACTACTTTTATTTTACTTATTATCTATCTTTTCTTGGTACAATTCTCTTATTGAAGTATATTTTCCTACCTAAACTCATGCTTTGGGTAAGGGTTGATAAAATCGAGATTTGTCTATAAAATGACACTCATTCTGAGTATAAAATTATCCTTTATCACTTGAGGAAAACTGATTTCTCATGATGGTTTACATTTTCATCATTCTGAACCACATTTTGAAATATGACTTTTTTTAAACAAGATTATACTAATTATAAGAGACTTTTCAGGAACTTCCTGCCAAAAACATATTTGCTTGCCTATGTACACAAGTTTATATGCCAAGTACATATTTATTCAACCTGAACAGGCCACACTGCAATAAGCTCCTGCCTCACTAGAGCTGTGTAAAATTCTCAAACCAAGGACTGACTTACTAGTCAGAATGCCACTACCTATTACTGGTGTGGTATACCTATTGCTCTGAGTTTTGACCTGGATTCATAACATACTCTTGTTCAGATTCTTTGCATGACAATGTTCATTCATTTCTATCTTCAGCAAATATTTATTGAAAGTCTATTATGTCTCAGGTACTGCTCTTAACTGGGTGGGTACAAAATAATATAGCACAATTTTTTGCTCTCGAGGCCCTTACAAAACAGTAAGGAAACAAAGAATTAAGACAATTATAACACAGCGGATACAATGGACTACGGGTGATGGTGATGTGCCATGGAGTCGGTTCCAACTCATAGTGACTCTGTACAGGACTTGCTATGGGAGCAGCGTTGCCAAGGCTGTAAATCTTTACGGGAGCATAAAGCCTCATCTTTCTTCTGCAGAACAGCTGGTAGTTTTGAACTGCTGACCTTAAGGTTCACAGCCCGATTCGTAACCACTATGCTACCAGAGCTCCTTAGACTATGGGTAGTACAGTATTATTGGACAGTTTCCTTTTAGTTCCTTCTAAAAGGAAGGTAATTCTCCCACTCCATTGGTCTAAGAGTGTCAACCATACTGGATCAGGAATAAGTATGTGACTATCCCAGACCAATCAAAAGCCTCCTTAGAATTTTTGTGCAGGAGTTAGAAGGGAGGAATAACCCTTTTACTTTCAGATTACGAACTCTTAAGTCTGTAGCCTGAAGCATGTTAAATGACAAATAAGAAGCTGCTGGTAAAAATTTAAAAAATAAAAAAAGAGCCTATCTACAGCCAGAAAGACTGAAACTAATATTTTGCTAGGAAAAGTAGCGTCCTGAGAGATGGAGAAAGCCTTGCTGATACCTAGATTTGGCATGCCTGAGGCTATCACTACCCTAGAGGTGTAGAGATAATTAGACTTGGGTTGGTGAGGTGGTTCCAAGATCATCAAGGATCAGTCTCCTTTGGTCTTTATGCTCTGCCATTTGTAACATAGGACCTCTTTCTGCATGTATGTAGCAACTCCCTTTTTTTGGAAGAAGAGGCTGTACCATTTACTGTAGTCCATATCATTCTTTAATATCTCCTAGACAGCAAGTTCTGTGCTAGTTATCATTTATTATCAAACGCATATTGTTATTTTTCTTATAAGTGTTGCACATGTGAACTTCATCCTGTCTTTGTAGCAGCAATAGAACACTGAAAGTGTCACCCCAAGGCAAATAGACATTGAAGTATGTCCCATTTCTTTCACTTGTATGCATGAACAACCCAGCCCCTGTAGGCATGGAAGTGTGGTCCCTGGTCAAACAGAGAGGGACCTCTACTAAAATGCTTCCTTATTGAGCTGAAACAAAAAGTCTAATCTCTTCCTTCCTGTAAAGATTTGGTAGGGGGAATGCCCAACAATGGCAATGTTTTACCTCTTGGGAAGGATATGAAGTATATACCAAGTTACTTCTTACTAAAAATAAATGTGATTCTATAGTTTGTCAAAAGTGAACTTTCTTTTTTTGGGATCATCATTGGTAATAGTGGTCTTATGCTATTGAGTTGGTTCAACTCACAGTGACCCTGTATACGGTTTCCTTGGCAGTAAATCTGTATGGGAGCAGAAAACCTCATCTTTCTCTCACTGGTAGATTTGAACTGTTGACCACGATGCTACCAGGGCTTCTTCCTCTTGCATTTTTGTATGCTTTATATAATGGGAAATAAAAGGTCAGTGTTTCTGATTTGCACACATCATTTGAAGCCTACATTCATAAATGTGTCACATATGAACTTCATCCTCTCTTTGTAGCAGCAACAGAATGTTGAAAGTGTCACCCAGAGGCAAATAGACATTAAGGTAAACTTTTTAATGGGTAAGGAGTTGTTGTTGTTGTTATGTGCCGGGGAGTCAGTTCTGACTCATAGCCACTCTGTACAGGGTTTCCAAGGCTGTAAATCTTTATGGGAGCAGAAAGCCTCATCTTTCTCCCACAGAACAGCTGGTAGTTTTGAACTGCTGACTCTGAGGTTAGCAACCCAATGTGTAACCACTACGCTACCAGAGCTCCTTGGGTAGAGGCCAATTATCATCACCCAACATATGGTTACAAGTCGGACTACTAACCTCAAGGTCAGCAGTTGAAAACTACCAGTCATTCCGATGGAGAAAGATGAAGATTTCTGCTCCAGTCAAGATTTACAGCCTCGGAAATTCTATACAGGGTCGCTATGAGTCGGAATCGACTGCACAGCACACTACACCACCATTCATGGTGTTACGTAAAATAAAATGGTGGCCAACTGGAACCTTATGTGAACTTTAGTATGTCTCTTGGGAAAGATGTCCTGTCTATGGTTAAGAGATAAGATTGAAGTTTGGGGGGCTCATTGGAGTGGAGAGAAAAAATTATATATCTCTTTATCTCTGTCTCTCTCCCTGAGATCATGGTCATACCTCTTATAATCAGAAGGAACATGCTGTAAACAAAGGGGATCTAGGACTAAGTGAGAATTCCAAATCTGGGAACTTATTACCAGAGATAAGAGCTCTGCTGTAAGATATGTAATGAATAGAAAAATAGAACGAACCTAGATACCCAGGTGTAGCTGCTAGCCTCAAATGACAGAAAAAGAAACAAGCTAAGAAAAAAATTCTGGACAGAATCCAGAGAAGAATTTGATCCTAGTGTTGTCAACAGTAGTCAGTCTCAGATTACTCAATAAGTAAAGTAAGCATGGACTTATTGGTACTTACTAACCTGTGAAGAACAGTTTCATATGTTTTCAACATATCAAAGACATGGTGCAACACATGTGAAATTGTTCATTACATTGACCCTTGAACAACACAGGTTTGAACTGCACGCGTCCACTTATGTCTGGATTCTAAAAATACATACACACCAAAACAAACGCTGGTCTATGATGCTAATCATCTCCACATCTTAAGGATTTCCGTTTCTCCAGTAAATTGCATATTGCAGTAAGAAGTACTTTCTTGAGGTTCTTGCCTGTTTTTCATCATGTTTAGTGCCTTACTGGGGAGCACGTGGCTCCATAGGATAAGTACTGGACTGCAAACCACAGAGTCAATGGTTTGAGTCCATCAGCCACACTGCAGGAGAAAGATAATGCTTTCTGTTCCCGCAAAGATTTACGGCCTCGGAAACCCTATACAGGGTTGCTATGAGTCAGAACTGACTCCATGGCACTTAACAACAAGTGAAACAACAACTGTAAACCTTGAAAATACCATGGGACTCATACAAAGTGCCACTAGTGATGCTGTGTTCCTCATCATGCTGAAGTAGCTGGCTTGTTTAAATGATGGAATGGCCTTCTAACAACACAATATATGACATCAGCTATGTAGCAATACTTTGCAGTGTTGAGACAATGTTCTCCAGGAGGTTATATGTGCTCTAAACTAGCATCCAGTATACAGTGCTGTTTATAAAAGTGCCAGGATCCATGGGTCCAGGAACCAAGGGGTGGAAACAGGAGAGACACCACTCACTCACTATTACTCCTAGTGACTAACTTGAAAATTTTTTGCTTCCTGTCCCTGCAACTCTATGCTCTTCAAGTCTGGAAATTTTTGTTCCAGAGAGAGGAATACTAATGCCTAGAGGCACAGCACTGATTCTACTGGACTAAAAGTTAAGAACGTCCCCTGGTAATTTTGTACTCCTCATGCCTCTGGATCAACAGCAAAGAAGGGAGTTACTGTATTGGGTGGTGTAATTGATGCTTGATTGACATTACGTAATGGAGGTAAAGAGGTGTATGTGTAGAATCCAGGAAATTTCTTATGATGGATTTTAATACTACCATGTCCTGTGATTAAAGTCAATGGTAAACTACAGCAACCCAATTCCAACATGACTAATAGCCCAGATCCTCAGGAGTGAAGGTTTTTTGTGTCACACAACCAGGTACCAGTTGAGGTACTTGTTGAGGGTAAAGGGAATACAGAATGGGTAGTGGAAGAAAACCAAATATATATATATATATATATATGTATGTATGTTGTCTTGTATGTGTGCATCAAATAGTTTTGCTTTGTTCGTTTATGAAATATAAGATATAAAGGGCACCAGTGCATTTTTGGTTGTACGTGTTCTAGTTATATCATGTTAGGCAAAGTATGACTTAACAATTGTTTTTATTTTGAGATTATGCATATGGTTTACAGGTGCCAAGTTGACAAGGTTATAGTTAAGGTTTTGTGTCAACTTGACTGGGCCAGGATTCCCAGGAGTTTGGAAGTTGACATGTGGTTATCCCCATGAGATCTAGTAGTGTGTAATTAACTCTATGATGATTGGCTATGGACAGTGTAGTTAACTCTATGATGATTGGCTTTAAGCAGCCAATCAATTGAAAGGATTTTCCCCTGGAGTTGTGGCCTGCTTCCAATATAATGGAAGGTCACGACTTGCTTCTGTGTCTGGATCTTGCATCTGACTCATCCTCTAACCTCTGGTTCTTTGGACTTGAGTCAGTGGTCCACTTTATTATCTGCCCCTGCCTGCCAATCTTAACTTATCTGACCCAGACTTGGGTCTCTCACACCTCTACAATTGTGATCAAGTTCCATGATATAAATTTATATATATAGACTCATGGTGTGGCACTGTAGGATCAGCACTGGAATTCAAACCACAAAGTCAACAGTTCAAACTTACCACATGCTCCTCAGAAACATGCTCCTCAGAAACATTGTTGAGTGTCATCAAGTCAGTTCAAACTCAGGATTATCATGAGTTTGAACTGACTTGATGACACTCAACAATGTGTGTGTGTGTATGTGTGTGGAGAGAGAGAGAGTTCTAATGTGATGTTGTGGAATAATGCACTGGACCGCAAGGTCAGTTTGAACCACAAGGTTGGTGGTTCAAATTCACCATCCACTCCTTGGAAACAAGGTTGCTATGATTTGGACCAATTCAAAGGCACTTAACAACAGCAACAACAATACATATATATAGGGAGAGAGAGTGAGAAAGAGTTATGGTATGGTGCTGTGGGTTAATGCACTGGACTGAGACGTCATTTGAACCACAAGGTCGGCGGTTCAAACTCACCAGGTGCTCCTCAGAAACCCTATACAGGGTCACCATGAGTCAAAACTGACTTGACGGCACTTAACAACAACAATTATATATGTCTGTGTGTATATACATATATAAACATATATACACACATATTTAAGTTTCACTGGTTTTACTTCTCTAGATAACCAGCCTAAGACAGCTCTCAAGAAGCAAGGTCCTGATATTATAAGAGTTTAATTTCTTGATATGCACCATAGATTGAGGGAAGTCTGCACCTGTGGTTGCCAGCCATTTCAAAACAAATGATTCCAGTGAAAGGACCATTACAAAAAGAGAAACGGAAATTTGTGAGGCTATCGATGCAGCCATCCTAGCAGGTATGAAAATCTGGCACTTTTTGCAAAATACCTTTTTATCTTGTATTGAAAACAAAGTTTTTATGTAGCTGCTGTTTATGGTATATATTGTGATTGTTTTCATTATTAAGTGCCATTAGTTGTTTCCAACTCATGTTGTTGTTGTTGTTAGGTGCCATCAAGTCAGTACTGACCCATAGCAACGTTATGCAAAGCAGAATGAAACACTGCCCAATCCTGGGCCAACCTCACTATTGTTGCCACACTTGAGTCCATCGATGCTGCCGCTTAGCTAATTCATCTCGTTGGGGGTCCTCCTCTTTTTCTCTGACCCTC
>NW_006408520.1:26978537-26981847 GCF_000296735.1 Chrysochloris asiatica | reverse complement strand
ATCTTTTTTCTTCAACACTTTAAAAAGGTATTGTGCAGCAGATTTGCCTAATGATCTCTTGACTGCTGCTTCCATGAGTGTTGATAGTTGATCCAACAAGAATGAAGTCCTTCTTTCATTCCAACTCATAGCAACGCTGTATAGGGTGTCTGAGAAGTGGATGGTGGGCTTGAACCACTGACATTGTGGTTAGCAGTCCAGTGTTTATCCTACAGCAGCATACCAGGACTCCAGTATAATATATATAACATACAAAATATGTATTAATCAATTATTTATGTTCTTGATAAGGCTTCTAATCAACAGTGGACTATTAGTAAAGCTTTGGGGTAGTCAGAAGTTACACTAGGTATCAGTACCCCTGATCCCCATATTGCTCAAGGATCAACTGTAATAAATAAACACAAGTAATCAACCAATTTTGTGGGAGTTGCTTACCCAAAAGGAGCCCTGGTGCACAGTGGATTAAGTGTTGGGCTGCTAACTGAAAGGAGAAAGGTGTGGCAGACTGTATTCATAAAGCTTTACAGTCTCTGAATCCCTATAGGCAGAGTCAACTCCATTGCAGTGGGTTTGGTTTTTTGATTTTGACAATGGGTGAGGTTGGAAGGGAATAGAGAGGTAGGAGCTAAAAATCACTTGGTTTGTGCTTTGATAGTTAAAAAAGAGTGAAGATACTTTTTAACCTATAAACCTATCAACAGCTTGATTGAAAATTGGGCTCTGAGGGTGAGTTCCTTTCCAGACCTTTGGCTTTCTTCCTGTATGATGTTCTTGATGGCATCCCACAATGCCTCGGGTCTTCAGTCTTTAGTGTCTAATGCATCAAATCTGTTCTTGAGATAATCTCTAAATTCAGGTAGGATATATTCCAGGTCTTATCTTGGCTCTTGTGGACTTAATTTCCTTCTGCTTCAGACTGGACTTGCATATGAGCAATTGATAGTCTTTTCCACAGTCTGCCCCTGATATTCTTTTGGCTCGTGATACTGAGTTTTCCACATTTCTTCCCACAGATATAGTCAATTTGATTCTTGTGTATTCCATGTTTTAAAGTCCATGTTATAATAACCCCCTTTTATGTTGTTTGAAAAAGGAATTTGCAATGAACAACCCATTGATCTTGCAAAATTTTTCATGAGATCTTCAGGATCATTTCTATCACCAAGGCCATTATTTTTCAAAGACTGATCCTTCCTCTTTGTTTCCAATTTTTACATTCCAATCACCAATAATTATCAATGCATCTTGATTGCATGTTTGATCAATTTCAGAAATTGGTAGAATTCTTCAATTTCATCATCACTGGCTTTAGTGATTGGTGTGTAAATTTGAATAATGGTAATATTAGCTGATCTTCCTTATAGGTGTATGTATATTATCCATTCGCAGACAGCATTGTACTACAAGATAGATCTTGAAATGTCCTTTTTCACAATGATGGTGGTATCTTCCTCTTCAATTTGTCATTCCTGACATAGTAAACCATATAACTATCAAATTCAAAATGACCAATACCTGACCATTTCAGTTCACTAATGACTAGGAAATTGATCTTTATGTGTCCCATTTCATTTTAGACAAATTCCAATTATCCTAGATTCATACATCGGACATTCCATGTTCTGATTATTAATGGATGCTTGCAGCTCTTTCTCCTTAGTTTGAGTGGTGCCCTATAAACAAATGAAGATCCTGAAAGCTTTACTCCATTCATATCATTATGGTCAACTCTACATTGAAGAGGCAGCTCTTCCCCAGTTGTATTAGTGCCTTCTAAACTGAAGGGCTTAGCTCTGGTAGCGTAGTGGTTACGAATCGGGCTGCGAACCTTAAGGCCAGCAGTTCGAAACTACCAGCCGCTCCGCGGGAGAAAGATGAGGCTTTCTACTTCCGTAAAGATTTACACCCTCGGAAACCCTGTACAGGGTCGCTATGGGTCGGAACCGACTCGATGGCACTTCACAACACAACAACAACATATCTAACAATGCTACTATTCATAATGTTTACATCTTCTGGTACTATATCTGACAGTGTCTGGCTGCTATTCAAATGGTTTTCTGTATCTTAACATTGAGAAGTAGTCCAGCCCTCCTTCCTAGTCCAGTTTAGTTGGAAAGCTCTACTGAAACCTGTCTACCATGGATGATCTTACTATGTCCAATATCAGTGGCGTTGCTTATAGCATCAGAGCAACACACAAGCCACTAGAGTGCAACAAATTGACAGACAAGTGGTGGCAGTGTTCGTCTGTAAAAATTTCAATGTTGGTAAGTCAATTTTATTCTATTCTACATTGTCACTGAGTCAAGTTGACTCAATGATGTTGTGTTTTTTGGTGGTGATGTTTTTTTGTTTGGAGTTTTAGGCCCTCACTGAGAGACATATAATTTGAATTTCAGTTTCAAAATGATAGTTCCACCAAGAAGTTTTGAAATATAGCATAAAATATTTAAAAATACCAGAAAGTTGTTCCTAAATTTATCATAGTATTATAAACTAAATCTAGTGTCAGGTACTTTAAAATTTAATATTGTCAGATAATACTAAAAGTATAGGTGGTCTTTTTATATTGTTTTTTATTATATTTATTTACACCATTATTTTAAAAGAAGATCAGTTCTGAATTATTTTAGTTTTATAGTTTTGAGTTGGACTAATAAAATACGCTTTTTTGAATATATTGTTAAACAGGTGGTACTTTGTGTAATCCAAAATAACTATGCTAATGTGTAACTGTATAAAGAACATTATGCAAATGTTTAAGTGAATGAGGAAGGAAGATGTCATTATTAATAATGACTTATGAATGTAATTAGAAATGAGTAATTAGGAAAAATACCACAGTAATAAAAAGTATATTTCAAAAGTGGTATACTAGGGATATGAAAGTAAACCCTTTATATAATCTTTAAGTACCCATAGAATGTATATGTGGTTATCCTGTCTACAAAAATGATTGGATATGAAAAGGTGGGGATGAAAGGTTCATAGTGGCCTTCTAATTTCTTTAGGTAAATTTAATATGAAACACTGTAGTTATTGTTGTTATGTGCCACATCATCGATTTTGACTCACAGCGACACTATGCACAACAGAATTGAACACTGACAGGTCCTGCTCCATCCTCACAATTGTCATTTTGGAGCTCATTGTGTGAGCCACTGTGTCGAACCATCTCCTTGGGGATCTCCCTCTTTTTTGGTGACTCAATTTTACCAAGCATGATGTGATTGAAATAACATGACCAATGTATGTGAGACAGAGTCTTGCCATCCTAGTTTATGAGGGACATTCTAGCTGTACT
>NW_006408520.1:26977483-26978318 GCF_000296735.1 Chrysochloris asiatica | reverse complement strand
ACAATATGTCCAAAGTATGAGAGATGAAGTTTGGCTGTCTTTGCCTCCAAGGAGCACTTTGGCTGCACTTCTTCCAAAATGGATCTATTGCATGCATATGAGGTGACTGAAAATACCAAGACTTGACCAAGAGCACCTTAGCTCTCAAAGTGACATCACCTTTGCTCTTTAACACTTTAAAGAGATATTTTGCAGCAGATTTTCCCAATAAAATACATAATTTTATTTCTTGACTGGTGTTTACATGAGCACTGATTGTGGATCTAAGTAACACAAAATCCTTGACAACTTCAATCTTTTCTTCATTTATCAGTTGTTTGCTGTTCTAGTTGTGAGGAGTTTTGTTTTATTTACATTGGTTTATAGTCCATAATTAAGACTGTATTTTTTAAACTTCATCAGCAAGTACCTCAAGTCTTCTCTGCTTTCTGCAAGCAAGGTTGTGTTACCTGCATATCATAGATTTTTAATTGTTGGTGTTGTTGTTAGGTGCCATCGAGTCGGTACCGACTCATAGCAACCCTATGTACAACAGAATGAAACCCTGCCCGGTCCTGGGCCAACCTCACAATTGTTGCCACTCTTGAGCGCATTGATGCTGCCACTTTGCCAATCCATCTCACTGGGCTTTTCCTCTTTTTCTCTGATTCTCCACCTTACCAAACATGATATCCTTCTCCAGTAACTGGTACCTCCTGACAATATGTCTGAAGTATGAGACAAGAAGTCTGGCCATCCTGGCCTCCAAGGAGCACTCTGGTTGTACTTCTTCCAACACAGATCCGTTGGTTCTGTGGACAGCCCATGGCACTTTCAATATTCTCCTCCAACACCA
>NW_006408520.1:26965411-26976322 GCF_000296735.1 Chrysochloris asiatica | reverse complement strand
ATTCAATAATTTGCCCAGAGCATCCTTAAATAACAAAAGTCGAGGCTTGAATTTTTTCTTCAGTTCCCCCAGCTTGAGAAATGCTGAGCGTGTTCTTCCATTTTGGTTTTCTGACTCCAGATCTTTGCACATTTTGTTAGTTAGTCTTCCTCAAATTCTAATGACTCATTCATCTTCATGTAGTTCAGTTTCTCTGATTATTAGTTCAACATACAGATTGAAATAGTATGGTGAAAGGATACAACACATCTTTCCTGATTTTCAAGTACATAGTATCTCCTTGTTCTGTTTGAATGACTGCCTTTTGATCTATGTATGGGTTCCACATGAGCACAACTAAATGTTATGGAATTTTCATTCTTTTCAATGCTTCTCATAATTTGTTATGATCCATGAAGTTGAATGTTTTTGCATAGTAAATAATACACAAGTAAACATCTTTTTGGTGTTCTCTGCTTTCAGCCAAGATCCATCTGACATCAGTAATGATATCCCTTGTTTCACGATCTCTTTTGAATCCAGCTTGAATTCCTGGTTTTCCCCTATCAATATGTTGCAGCAGTCATTTTTTAATGAATTTCAGGAGAATTGTACTTGCATGTGATATTAGTGATATTGTTCAATAATGTGCTTATTGAGCATTCTGTTGTGCCCCCATTCCTTGGAGGCACCAATGGATACCCAGTCAGTTTTCACGGTAGCTGTGTTTCCATTTTCTTGCATAGACTAGTGAGGACTTGAGTGCTACAACAGCTTTTTGAAATGTTTGAATGGGTATTTCAATTTCTAAAGCTTTGTTTTTCACTAATGCCTTCATTGCAGCTTTGACTTCTTGCTTCAATACCATTGGTTTTTGATCATATGCTACCTCCAGAAATGGTTGAACACTAACCTATTCTTTTTAGTACAGTGACTCTGTGTATTCCTTCCATTTTCTTTTGATGCATCTTGAATCATGCAATATTTTGTTCATATAATTCTTCAATATTGCAGCCTGAGGCTTGAAGTTTTCCTTCAAACCTTTAGTGTGAGAAAAGCTGAGCATGTTCTTCCCTTTTGGTTTTCTAATTCCATGTTTTTCCACATTTTATTATAACACATGACATGGTCTTCTTGAGCTACCCTTTGAAATTGCCTTTCAGCTCTTTACTGCCTTTATTCTCCCACTTGCTTGTTGTTATTGTTTTTGTTAAGTCCCATTGAGTCAGTATTGACTCATAGTGACCCTATGCACAACAGAATGAAAAACTGTCCAGTCCTAGGCCAACCACACAAATATTGATACGCTTGAGCCCATTGATGCTGCCACCTTGCCAGTCCATCTCTCTGGGGGTCTTCCTCCTTTTCTCTGAGGCTCTATCTTACCAAACATGATATCCCTCTCCAGTGACTGGTACCTCCAGTCCAAACTGGTACCATCCATGAGAGATGAAGTCTGGCCATCCTGGCTTCCAAGTTGCACTCTGGCTGTACTTCATCCAACACAGATCTGTTTGTTCTTTTGGAGTCCTTGGTACTTTCAATATTCTCCTCCAGCACCATAATTCAAGCGCATCATTTCTTCTGTGGTACCCAACTTTTGCATGCATATGAGGTTATTGAAAATACCATGACTTTGATCAGACACACCTTAGTCCTCAAGCTGACTTCTTTGCTCATCAACACTTTAAAAGGTCTTGTCAGTAGATTTGCCTAATGTAATATGTCTTTTGATTTCTTGACTGTTGCTTTCATGAGTGTTGATGGTTGATCTGAGAAAAATGAAGTCTTTGAAAACTTCGATAGTTTCTTCATCGATAAGAATGTTGTTTATTGGTCCAGGGGTGAGGATTTTTGTTTTCTTTACATTGAGATGCAATCCATACCAAAGGCTGTGCTCTTTGATCTTCATCAGTATGTATTTTAAGTCCTTGTGGCTTTCAGCAAGCAAGGATGTATCATTTGCATATCGCAGTATGTTAATGAGTTTTCCTCCAATCCTGATGTCACGTTTTTCTTCATAGAACCCATCTCCTCAGATTATTTGCTCAGCATACGGATTGAATAAGTATGGTAAAAGAACACAACCATGGTGCATACCTGCCCTAATTTTAAACCACTCAGTGTTCCCTTGTTCTGTTAGAACAACTGACTCTTGATCTATGTACAGATTCCTCATGAGCACAATTATATGTTCCGGAATGCTCATATTTCACAACGTTATCTATAGCTTGTCATGATCCACACAATTGAAAGTTTTTGCATAGTTAATAAAGCACAGTAAACATCAGCCAAGATCCATCTGAAGTCAGCAAAGATATCCCTCATTCCATGTTCTCTTCTGAATCCAGCTTGAATCTGTGGAAATTCTCCGTCAACGTATGCTTGCAGCCATTTCTGTATTACCTTTAGTAAAACTTTACTCTCATGGGATATCAAAGATATTGTCTGATGATTTCCACAATCGGTTGGGTCATCTCTCTTTGGAATGGGTACAAATATGGATCTCTTCCAATCAGTCGTCCAGATAGTTGTCTTCCAAATTTCTTGGTATAGATGAGTGAGTGCCTCCAGTGCTTCCTCGCTGTCTTGAAACATTTCAGTTTGTATTCTATTAAATCCTGGTGCTTTGTTCTTTGCCAATGACTTCAATGAACCTTAGACTTCTTCCTTCAATATCATTGACTCTTAATCATATGCTACTTCTTGAAATGGTTGACCATTGACCATTTTCTTTTGGTACAGTGAAGCTCTATATTCTTGCCATCTTCTTTTGATGTTTTCTGCATCATTCAGAAATTTGCACAGAGAATCCTTCAATAACACAAGTTGAGGCTTGAATTTTTTCTTCAGTTCCCTCAGCTTGAAAAATGTTGAGCATGTTCTTCCCTTTATGTTTTCTAACTCCAGATCTTCGCACATTTCGTTAGAATATTTGACTTTGTCTTCTCAAGCTGACTTTTGAACTTTTCTCAACTCTTGTACCTCCTTATTTCTTCCATTTGCTTTAGAATCTCTACACTGGAGAGCAAATTTCAGAGTCTCTTCTGACATCCATTTTGGTCTTTTCCTTCTTTCTTATCTTCTTAATGATCTTTTTCTTTTTTCCTGTATGATGTTCTCATCCCACAACTCTTCTGGTCTTCAATATTTAGTGTCTAATGTATCAAATTTGTTCTTCAGATGATCTCTAAATTCAGGTAGAATATATTCAAGGTCATCTTTTGGCTCTTGGGCTTATATTAATTTTCTTCAACTTCAGTCTAGTTTTGTATATGAGCAATTGATAGTCTTTTCCACAATCTTCCCCTGGCCTTGTTTTGACTGATAATGTGGAGCTTTCCTGCTGTCTCTTTCCACAGATGTAGTCCATTTGATTTCTGTGTATTCCATCTGGTGAGGTCCATGTGTATAGTAGTCTTTTATGCTGTTTAAAAAAGGTATTTGAAATGAACAAATCATTGGTCTTGCAGAATTCTATTATGTGATATACAGTATTATTTCTATCACCAACATCATATTTTCCAACTACTGATCCTTCCTCTTTGTTTCCAACCTTTGCACTCGAATCACCAGTGATTATCAATACATTTTTATTGCAGGCTTGAACAATTTCAGACAGAAGTTGCTTAGAATTCTTCAGTTTCAGCCTCACCAACTTTAGTGGATTGGTGCATAAATTTGAAGAATAGTGATATTAACTGGTCCTTCCTATAGGCACATGGATATTATCCTATCACAGACAGCATTGTACCTCATGATAGATCTTGATATGTTCTTTCTGACAATTAATTCGATATCATTTCTCTTCAATTTGTCATTCCTACTATAGTAAACCACGAGATTGTCAGATTCAAAATGGCCAATACCAGTCCATTTCAGCTCACTAATGCCTAGGATATCGATGTTTACGCATTCCATTTCATTTTTGACAATTCTTAATTTTCCTAGATTCATACTTCGTACATTTCCTGTTCCAATTACTAATGGATGTTTACAGCTGTTTGCCTTCATTTGGAGTTGTGTCCCATTAGCAAATGAAGGTTTTAATGACTTTACTCCATTCGCATCATCATGGTCAACTCTACTTTGAGGAGGCATCTCTTCCCCAGTCGTATTTTTTGAGTGACTTCCTATCTGAAGAGCTCATTTTCCAGCAGTGTATCTGACAGTGTTTCTCTGCTATTCATAAGGTTTTCAGTGACTAAATATTCAGAAGTGGTTTGTCTCTCCTTCTTCCTAGTCTCTAGACATTCAATCCACTTGCTAACCTTTCCTCTGAAGTTCAAAGTTCTAGGATTGTTCTCTGTGACTCTTTCATTTGGTCTTCCATATCTTTGTTGTGGAGGGTCTATGCAGCATGTCTGTCTAGTCTGCCAAATTCTTCAAGATAGATCTTGAAATATTCTTTTTGATGATGAATGTGATATATTGCTCTTGAATAAGTCATTCCCAGCATAATAAACCATATGATTATCTGATTCAAAATGATCAATACTTGACCATTTCAGTTCACTAATGCCTAGGATTAGTATTTTTATGTGTTTTATTTCATTTTAGAGGACTTCCAATTTTTCTAGATTCATACTTTATACATTCATCATTCATGATAAAACTGATTAACAAGAACTAATGGTATTGAAAGAAAAATTCTAATTTGTACCAAAGGCATTAGCAAAAAAAAAAAAAAAAAGGTTCCAGGAATTGATTAAATGCCAGTTAAAACATTACAAAAAAAACTGATGCAGCACTAGAGGTACTCACTAGTCTATGCAAAGAAATTTGGAAGACAACTACCTGGCCAACTGACTGGAAGAGATCCATGTTTTTACCCATTCCAAAGAAAGGTGACCCAATAGTATGTTCAATACTCATATTATTGGACAATAACATTAATATCAAATGAAATAAAATTTTACTGAAGACAATTTAAAAATTGTTGCTGCAGCACAGCCATAGTGGGCTATCAGGAATTCAAGCTGAATTTGAAGAGCCCGAGAAACACGGGATATCATTGCTGACATCAGATGGATCTTAGCTGAAAGCAGAGATTACCAGAAAGATGGTTATTTGTGGTTTATTGACTATGCAAAGGTATTCAACTGAGTGGATCATAACAACTATGGAAAACATTGAGAAGAATGAGAATTCCAGAACATTTAGTTGTGATCATGTGGAACCTGTACATAGATCAAAAGGCAGTCAACAAGAACAAGGGGATACTGTGTGCTTTAAAACCAGGAAAATTGTGCATCAGTGTTGAATCCTTTCACCATACTTATTCAATCTGTATGCTGAACTAGTAATCTGAGAATCTGGACAATATGAGGAAGAATGTGGCATTACTGTGGGCTAATGTGTCAGAATGCAAAGTCATTTGAACTGCAAGGTCAGTGGTTCAAGCTCACCAGCTGCTCCTTGGAAACCTTATACAGGGTCACTATGGGTCAGAATCGACTCGACAGCTCTTAACAACAACAACAATTAACAAGGGAAGTCCTCGTGTGGTACTATAAATTAACAAGGACTTCATTTTACTTGGATCCACAATCAAAGCTCATGGAAGCAACAGTCAAGAAACCAAATGACATATTGCTTGGGAAAATCTACTGCGAAAGACCTCTTTAGAATGTTGACATCCAAAGATGCCACTTTGAGTCTTAAGGTGCTCTTGGCCCACACCATGGTATTTAATCACTTCATATACGTATGATGCCTAGACAATGAATAAGGAAGACTGGAGAAGAATTGATGCATTTGAATCATGGTGCTAGAGGAGAATATTGAAAATACCATGAACTGCCAAAACAACCAAATCAATCTTGTAAAGAGTACAGCCAAAATGCCCTTAAGAAGATAGGATGGTGAGACTTCATCTCACACATTTTGGGCATGATATCAGGAAGGACCAGTCCCTGGAAAAGAACACCATGCTTGGTAAAGTAGAGGGTCAGCAAAAAAGAAGAAGAACCCAAAGAGTGGCTCCCTCAATGAGCTCCAAGATAACAGCAATTATGAGGATGGAGCAGGATCTGATAGAATTCCATTCTGTTGTGTCGAGATCACTTCAAGTCAGAGTCAACTTGATGGTAACAACTACCACCACCACCTTTGGCACTTTACTGAATCTCTCATAATCTGTTTTCTCACATAACAACATCAACCTTTGGAAGTTCAGCTAAACTTCTGACTCTCAGTGTTTTAACCTATAAAATGTAAGTACAAGTAGATTTACTTCATAGGGTTGTTGGAAGAATAAAATATAAAATACTTAAAATAGTACTTGGCATAAATGTTTACTATTATTAATATGGAGTTCTGGTGTGGCACTGTGGGATAAAGCACTAGACCACAAGGTTAGTTTGAACCACAAGGTAAGCTGCTCATTGGAAACGTTATACACAGGGTGGCTATGAGTCAGAATCAACTCAACCATATTTAACAACAACAACATTATTAATATTGGCTTCATGACATTACATGACCCATGCAAACACACATCACATATAACATATACAGATCATCTTTTGTCATATGTGATGATTGAGTCTCACAAATATATGGCCCAAGGCAAAAAGATTATGGAAAAGCCTCAGGCAGTTGAACTTAGAACTTACAGCTGGAAAAGGCTCTTATGAAAAGAGGTAAAATTGAATGTGTGTTTTACTTAACTTCTAAGTTCAACTGTTGCTGTTTCATCATCTTTGCCTCTTCATTCTTTAATGTTTTACTGCTTATGGCTCAATTAAACAAATGCCAATACAGTCAGACAGAGAAATACAAAACAGTATATCATAATCAGCTAAAAACAATCAAAGTAACACTGAAGGGACAATTTGAACTAGAGCTCAAATCTTTACTCTGCCTGCCTGAAACAGAAGTGAAGAATTCTCTCTTTCTGTACCATGGATGATCCTATCGATCAGATACACAAAATAATCCAAATTAAGAAACAAATGGAATCCAGCCTTGATATTTAAGAAATTTTGACTTGGTTTACATGTAAACAGGTTGACAAGTGCTGGAAAGAGAGCTGAATACATCATCTAATTCTAATATACACAGTTTTAATATACAGATGGAGTCTTGATGTGGCGCTGCAGGTTAATGTGCTAGACTACAAGGTCAGATGAACTGCAACAGCTTGAACAACAAAATACAGATACATCAGAAAATTCTTTCTTTTATTTTAAATTTCTAAATGTAAAACTTCAAATAGTTATTCTATTTCCAAAGTTGAGATTAGAGAATTGATTTAAAAGTGTTATAAATTTGATACAAAGAATTTTAAGTCTGTCATTGATGAGGGTGACATGGATTTTTTGTTTTAAAATCAAGATTGTTTTCCTGGGATAGATTGCATACAAGTTAGTTTAGAATTACAGATTTTTTTTTTTTTGTAAGTGAATAGCGATAGGGGAAAATCCAATCCTGAAATGAATTGATGGTGTAGCTGTGGGATATTATCCTTATTCTAAATGTGTACTTCACCAATCCATTTCAAGTAATTTTTAGCCTTGTGGGGAAGAGAAGGAGGCTAGATAGGGAAGGGTAGGGGGCCTATGTCGGGAAAACATGATGTTATATTGAAAAACGTATTTTGTCACTTATAGATAGAACAACCACTTATCTATAAACTATCTCCATCAAAAAAATGGCATCAATATCATAGCAAATGAAGAATGAATATGTGGAAAATCCTCGCTATCACACTTCAGATCTTTCCCAGGAATGTCCTCCCCTTTATAACACTGCCTTAGGCAAAGGATGTCCTGTATGAGCCACATACGGATAAAAACAAAATCAAATCTTTAACATTGTGAATTAGCTTTGCTTTTCATAAACCTCTTTATAGCTTCTGGCCTCATTTACCTTTCAAAGAAAAACAAATGAGTTAAGAGTATCATTACAGCTAAAGAATTTAAATTCTTTCCACATTTAAATGATAGAAGGCCCAAATTGAGATCAATTTTGACATGGCACCTGAGGCAAGAAAAGCAAGTGCTAATGAAAAATGATTCATTCCAAACTGCCATTACTAAAATTGTTAGTCTACATCATAGACCAATGGGTAGGGGAAATACTTTTGAAGGTTAATGGCTTTAGAAAGTTCAAAAATCAAAATGTGAGGTAATATAAAATCTGTTACATAATCAAAAGGCTGTAAGAAAATTTCTATTTTTTTATTAATGTTGAAAATGAAATCAAGCAAACATACATGACTGATTTTTAACACTATATTGTCAGTGGTTCAAACCCATCAGCCTCTCCTCAAAAACTATACAGGGTCTCTATAAGTCGGAACAACTCGATGGCACTTAACAAAAAGTAATGTCTACAGTGAGTTTCAACATATTATAACCATAGCCTAAATTATATCTTTTTAAATAGCTAGCTTAAAAAGAAGTAAGAATGGACATTTATTTTTTTTTCATTCTGATAAATTTTGATGCATACATTTTCTTTTGTCCTTATTTACATTTTGATGGACATATTATAATGAATTGCAAACTTGAGTATGGTTTGAACAATATCAAAGATGATAGTGTAGTTGAGAAATGTAGCATATTTATTAGTTGATTCAGTTCAAAGAATTATTTTGAGTATATGTACACACAAATCAGGAAGGCATTTTACATCACATGTAAATTTTATCTTTAACATGAGAAAACAGTGATAGCAGGATGTTGATAATACAGGTAAGCAATTTACTAATATTTACAAAGAATCTATAGTAAGACAAATAGAGCCAAGAATGAAACTAAAAGCATGTTATCTTTTTTTTGGATAAAAGATACCATTAAAAATATCTTTATACTTATGATTGCATCTTCAATACTACAGACATGAAATAAAATTCAATTTATAAGGTTGCTGGTTTATAGTCCTTGTTTTAATATAGATAGTTCTTAGCTCTTCATTGTTATATGTAAAAAATAGGAGCATCTTTTTATGTAGCAAGAGAGCTCATAAGAAAACTCTTGAATATTTTCTCCATAATCCCAATTTCAAGTCAATAGATTAAGTGTCCACATTGTGTGCAATGAAGCCACAGCTGTCTAAATTGCTTCAGAAATGTTTAGCAGATTGCTTTATAGCAGGATAACATAGTTTGAACCATAGTTTCTTGAATACATCTTGCTGAGAGCTTATCTCATTTAAATGATGAAGGCAGATGAGGCATGGTATTTGAATCATCCACATTTTACTCCAATAAAGGAGAACTTTAGGAAGCTCTATTTGTGATAAGCAAAACAATAAAGCAATTGAAATGTGGATCTTATATTTTACACCATTCAAACTGCATGCCTGTGTGTGTGGTGATAGGATACTTTAAAAATAAAGTTACATTTGGCAGGAGGTTTACAGTTAAACTGTAAAAGCAATACACAGATCATGTGAATTACCCGGGTATAAAAATAAAAATGCAAATGACTGTAGTACTCTTTTCTAAATAGCATCTTTAATAGGAAGCCCTTCATAAGAAAAATGACACATTTTAAAGTCATTTATATATTTTGTAAGTACTTATAAGTAGCAGTTCTTATTTTTAATTAGATAATACACATCTTTCCAGCCACACCTGAATAAACAGTATATGTAAACATGACGAATGTGTACATATATATACTTCTATTATAAATTTTAAAACTATTATCAATCGAACAAGTTCTCATCAATCTCTTTCTACTCATAATGAGCATTACGTACTACCAGCTTTACATACTGGAAATTGCAGGTGTCTGATTTATGAGGGGGCTTCAAAAACTTCATGGAAAGATGCCATTATCTTATAATTCAATTTTTCCATGAACTTTTTGGAGTCCTACCATGTGTACACATGTGTATATACATATATATTTTTTTATTCAAGAAACTTAAAATCTACTTCAGAAAACAAAAGAGTGAATATAAGGAGTGAAATTTTCAGATATAATTCCCATAAAATATAGACACTCCATGTTGTTGTTGTTAAGTGCCTTTGAGTTGATTCCAGCTCATAGTGATCCTTTTTCGGGCATTTTAAATCTTTGTGGGAGCAAAAAACCTCATCGTTCTCTCGTGGAGCAGCTGGCAGGCTTGAACCATGGACTGTGTGGTTCACAGTCCAGTAATTATCGTGTGGAGCCACCACACTCCCAGCCACTTTATAAATAGTGCCAACTAAGTGAATGACTTACAAAAGCTAAACTTTGTTTTTAATCACTAGGTTTGGAGAATTTGAATGAGATGTTTCATAAACCTCTCATCAATGTTTGAGAAGAGAGCTTATATACGAACAGCTCAGAATGTATTTCTGATTATCTGTCATGTATATGTTGCCATGCATATCTACTGCCCTTCCCCATCCCCTAAAAACTAAAACTAAATAAATCATTTTATTATGAATTCAAAGTTTGTGGTTTGCGAAGTTGGACAGGGCATAACAGGATTGGATTGTTTCTTTCATATTTGGGGCTTCAATGGGGCTGGAATTCTGGGACTGAAAGATCTATTATCAAGATACCTTCTTCACTCAAATGTCTGGTGCCTAGGCTGGGATAATCTGCAGGTTGGGCTGTTGTGGACCAGAGTACTTACATATGGTTTCTCCATGAGGATTTGGCTTCCCTCTGGGCAAATTATTGAATGCTGCAGAAAGCATCAAGAGAAGATGGAAGGAATACACAGTCATTGTACCAAAAAGAAATGGTTAATGTTTGACCATTTCAAGAGGTAGCATATGATCAAGAGCCAATGATACTGAAGGAAGAAGTCCAAAGTGCATTGAAGGAATTGGAAAAGAACATGGCACCAGGAATTGATGGGATAAAAATTGAAGTCTTTCAAGAAAGTGAGGAGGCACAGGGAACACTCACTCATCTCTGCCAAGAAATTTGGAAGACAACTATCTGGCTGACTGATTGGAAGAGATCCATATTTATGCCCATT
>NW_006408520.1:26961645-26963029 GCF_000296735.1 Chrysochloris asiatica | reverse complement strand
TGTGATTGTTCCTGTTCTGGAATGCCAATAATTCTTAAGTTATTCCTCTTCATGTTGTCCAACATGAATCTTAGGCCTTCTTCAGATTTTTTTAATCTTTTTTTTTGTATTTGCTCTTCTATCTTAGTGGTGTTGGGAGATTTATCATCTAGCTCACTAGTTCTGGCTTCTATCTCTTCAATTCTACTCCTTTGCCCTTTCAGTGTATTGTCCATTTTTGATATTCTATTATTAATCCTTTGGACCTCTTTCTGTAGGTTTTGAATTGTTTCCAATGCTGTATCTATCTTAGTTGATTGTTCCTATAGTGCTTTCCTGACTTCTTCCTTATTTGTATCAACTCCATTATATAGTGTTTTGATACATTTTATAATCATTGTTCTGAATTCCTTCTTGGGCATTCCAAAAGCCTGCCCATCTTCCAGTATGGAGTGTAGGTGTACTTCCATCCAGCTCATTTGCCTCAGTCACTTTATCTCATTTCTGGACATGTACAGATATGGTCATCTGCTTCTGTTTTTTAGGCATATTCAGGGGTTATCTGTGGCCTTAATACTTAGTTGGGTATGTATTTTGGTATTTTTTATGCTTTCTGATTGCCTCCAGGTAGATGTGATCAGGAAATGGGCTTCTCTTTTCATTCTTATTCTTGAAAAATTTCAAGATGCTACTGTTGGTCATTGTGACAAAACTTAGGATTTAATTTTTGGACTATTTCCTTTTTTGTCTGCCTGTCCCACTCCACAATCCCCGTTCGGGCCTTTTTTCTAGTTATAAACAGTTCAGGGCCAGCTATGGCCATTTGGTTTTAAGTGGAAACTGTCTCTTTAAATTTTTAGGAGATTTGTGCGCATGTGTAGTAGAGCTCTCCAAGGGAGGGGCTGGGGTGTCCACTAGCTCAGGCACCCCTATCGTCACCAGAATGGAGGTGCGCAGACAGCAAGGGACCAATGAACAGATACCAAAAGAAAAGAATGTCCACACCTTTATCTCAGTGGTTCTGTCAGTCATCCGTGGCTGCTCTGATCCTTCCTCAGCTTGGTTTTACCCAAGATGGCGGCTCCTGGAGCAGCTGAGCATCTTGAATTAGAAAACAATGGATTTCTTGCTTCTGCTACAAATTCCCCAGCTGTAAGACTTCCAACCTTCTAAATATTCCTTTATATGTGGTTCACAGTTCTGGGACCATTCCCTGAGCCTGCTTGATCCTGTATTCTGTGTTGTTGCTGATGGATCTCCTTACTGCCCTTCCACCCACTCCACCATTTTGTTTGTTCTCCCCAGCCAGAGTGCTTCTTGGAAGCCAGGATGGCCAAACTGCATCTCTCATACTTCAAACATATTGTCAGGAGGAACCAGTCACTTGAGAAGGATATCATGTTTC
>NW_006408520.1:26954634-26961545 GCF_000296735.1 Chrysochloris asiatica | reverse complement strand
TGATGCTTTTGAGTTATGGTGTTGGAGGAGAATATTGAAAGTGGCATGGGCTTCTAAAAGAACCAATAGATCCGTTTTGGAAGAAATGCAACCAGAGTGCTCCTTGGAGGCTAAGATGGCCAAACTTCATCTCTCATACTTCGGACATATTGTCAGGAGGGACCAGTCGCTGGAGAAGGATATTATGTTTGGTAAGGTGGAGGGTCTGAGAAAAAGAGGAAGACCCCCCAGTGAGATGGATTGGCCAAGTGGCAGCATCGATGGACTCAAGTAATGGACTCAACCTCAAGAGTGAGGTTGGACCAGGATCAGGCCGTGTTTCGTTCTGCTGTGCATAATGTCGCTATGAGTCAGTACCAACTCATTCTCCACTTTAGTCTTCTGTGGCTATGTCACTAACTCTGGACCCAGGAGTCCCCAGGTCTTGCCCTACTGCTGGCCAACCAAGTCTCCACCCGGGTTCACAGGAGTCTATTGAACATGGTAGGACTTAGTTCACAGCTTTATTGCTGTTTTTACCTCACTTTCAACGTGTTCCCCAGTCAGATCGCATGTCTGCTCATGTATTCCCCTTGAGTCTTAATCTTGGAAGGGAGGTTGCCCCTCAACTTGCCTTGATGTCTCCTGGGCAAGCAACTTGCTTGTTCTTGTAATAATCAGTACTGTTATTGTTTTGTATTTTTCCTGTTGGACTTTCTTTCAAGAAGTATCTTCTGTTCTTCTAGCCACTCCAGGCTGGTCTGCTTGCCCTTTCAAGTGGAGATTTCCCACCTCAGAAGATTCTGGGTGGAGCAAGGCTCCACAGGAAGTCTCCTTCACTGAGCAAGTTCTAGCCGCATTTTAGGTATTCCAATCAGTTATAGGAAGAAGACAGACTTGCAAACTTTCTATGGGTTATCTCTGGCTATTCCTTTCTCTCCCCCTCAAGTGTCTATTTTACAATGGTTGCAAGGGAAACCAAGATTCAAAAGACAGCCAAGCATCTTAACATCATTTCCCCCCTTTTACCCTTTCAACCCATTCCTCAATCCCTGTATCCCAGAGCCCTGCTGTCCCAAGGTTGTGCATACATCATTTTTTACCTCTGTCCCACTTAGCCCATGCAAACCTGCTTAACTGTTCTCCCATCTGCCTTGTTCTTCCATTCCCCTCCCCCTTTTTATCTATTGCCCCCCTCCCCAGCATGCAAACTATCCTGTATCTATTCCCTACCATGTGCTCCACCTTCCTCTCCCTCCACTCACCCTACCCCCACATCCCGGTAAACAGCAAAGAATTTCCACCACCACCACCCCCTTTTAGTATGGGTTCTTTTTCTTAGTCTTTTACAGTAGTGTTCCTGTGCAGTATTTCTCTTTTTGTGACTGACAAATTTCACTCAATATAATGTCCTCAAGGTTCATCCATGCTATGTAGCGGCTTACAGCTTTCTTGTTGTTCTTCAAGGTAGCATAATATTCCATTGTGTGTGTACCACAGTTTGTTTATCCATTCTTCAATTGATGGGCACTTAGGCTGTTTCCATCTTTTTGCTATTGTAAATAGTGCTGCTATGAACATTGGTTTGTATATATCTACTCGTGTTATGGCTCGTATTTCTTGTGGGTAAATACCAAGTACAGGAATTGCTGGATCATAAGGTATTTCTATTTTCAACCTTCTGAGGAAACGCCATATTGCTTTCCAGATAGGTTGGACCATTTTGCAATCCCACCAGCAATGCTGGAGCATCCTAATCTCTCCACATCCTCACCAGCATTTATTGTCTTATACTTTTTTGATCTTTATTATGGAGCATTTTGATCAAAAGGAGGAAAATGCAAAACAAGCTTTCAAATTCTCTTGGAAACCAAACTTTCTGGAGCTGGATGAACCCCTGAAACTATTGTCCCGAGATAATCTTTAAACCTTAAACCAAAAATAACCCCAGAAATCTTCTTAAAACCAAACTATGTTTTAGCGTAATAGTAAAGAGTGTCTACCTTGAGTTATGTTCTCTTTTAAGATTTATCTATATGGGATCAAACTGATAACAACAATTTGGTGGATTATATAGGAAATTTAGGTAACAGTGACTTTATGTTAATACTAACACTCAGAAAAGGAGAGTAGGATTTAAAAATCAATGTCACTGAATTGTACATGTAGAAACTGTTGAATTATTGTATGCTCTGTTGTATATAAGCTCAACAACCAAAAGTAAATAATAAGAAGCTTATGTGATAGATACAGTGAATTAGCTATCAAAATCCATTCTGTCCCACATCCGCAGTAGAGTGGCTGGGCATATGACTTACAACTATAGACTATATTACTCAATTTTGCTTGAAGCTAGGTGTGTTCAAGCAACTAAATTTTCACTAATGGGTTGTGTGCAGAAATGATATCTAATAATTCTGAGGTTGAGCCTTGAACATTGGACATATGACCCCTCCCCTGCCCCATGCTCTTTTTCCACAAGGTAGATATGAAATTCCTTGACCCAGTTTAAACTATGTAGTTGCAAATAATGCCGTAGTGGATGGTGGAGCAATAAGATAGAAGAAATCTGGGTCCCTGGATGACCTCAAGGAACAGAGCCAATCTGGTAACTTAGAATGTGCATTCCTTGTATATGTGAGAGCAATACATTTCAGTGTCTTCAAGCCATAGTATTTTGGGGCCTCTCTGTCATCAAAGTTTAGCTTTACCCTAATTCAGATAGTAAGAAACAAAAATCAAAACAATTTCTGTTGACTTCTTTTCTGACTCTTGGTGGCCCATGTGTGTCAGAGTAGAACTGTGCTCTGCAGGGTTTTCAATGGCTGAAAACACTATCGTGCACAGGCTGTTCTGAGGCACTCAAAACACCAACCTTTTGGTTAGCAGCCAAGTGCATTAATCATTTGCACCATCCAAGGATCCCAATTCAGATAGAGACAACAACAAAATAACAAACTCATTGCTGTTGATTCTGACTCATGGAGACCCCATGTGTTAGAGTAAACTGAATTACATAGAATTTTCTTGGGAATGTCTTCAAGGAAAAAGATCACCATACCTTTTTTCCACAGCACCATGGTGGATTTGAACTGCCAACTTTTGAGTTAGTAGCTGAGAACAGACCATTTGCATCACCCAGGAGGGGCATTCAGACAGTTGTTGTTAAGTGCCATCGAGTCGGTTCCAACCCATAGCGACCCTGAACAGGGTTTCCAAGGCTGTGAATCTTTATGGGAGCAGAAAATATATATCATTGAATAATGGCTGGATGTGGAAAAAATAACGGTAGGGAAAGCAAGCTCTCTGTTGTGCACCTTCTCCCAGATCCTTTATAATCTTTGGGATAATCCATGCTAAATTCTTTGTATTATTGATTTTGGGTGTGATTTTTCAGTAGCAGAAGTATTTCCCTCTAATTGGAATCTCATTCACTCATCATGAAATGGTCAAGTTTTTCATAAATGTTTTTGTATCGGTATTCTTATTTATTGTGATAAGGACAGTCACAATTTTTCATGCTCCATATTGTTTTATGTGAAAAGCCTAGAAGCTTTTAATTATTCATATATTGGCATGGTTGTTGCTGCTAAGTGCCATAGAACTGTCACCTTTTAGTTAGCAGTCCAGTGCTGATCCTACAGTGCCAAAAGCACAGAGATTACCTTCTGACAGTTGCATGTAGAGAAATTTGAGTAATCCAGGTGTGGTGCTGTAGGATAATGCACTGGACTGCAAGGTCAGTTTGAACTATAAGGTCAGTGGTTCAAACTCACCTGCAGGCCCTTGGCAACACTATATAGGGTCACTATGGATCAGAACTAAGTCAACAGCACTTAACAACAACAACAGTCCTCAGAGGCAGGCTTATAGGATAGAAACCCAGTTTTCAAAGTGTGGTCTGGAGATCCCTAGGGGACATTTTCAGGGGTCTGCACATTGGGTGGGGGGGAGGATTCCTGGTGGCACAGTGGATAAAGCACTTGGCTGCCAACCAAAAGGTAAGCAGTTGGAACTTACTAGCTTCTCTGTAGGAGAAAAAGTGGAAGTTTGCTTCCATAAGGATTTACAACCCCAGAGACCCTATATAGTAGTTCTACAGAGTGACTATGAGTCAGAATCAACACCATTTCAGTGGGTTTGGCAAGGTCGAAACTATTTCCATAATAAGATGCGATTTGCCTTTTTCACTCTTCTTCTCCCATACATGTAAAGTGGAGTTTTTCAGAGCTGCTGACATGGGATAAAGCTGTCACTCTGGTGGCTAGTTAAATATGAGTGTGTATATTTTACTGCTTTAAAAATTCTTCAGTTTTAACTTCTCATATGGTAAACATTAGGAAATATAAACCACATAAACCAAAGCTTTTGGGGATCTTTGGTAATTTTTAATTGTATAAAGGAATCCTGAGGGTTAGAGTTAGAAGTTTAATTTCTTAATGGCAGTTAAAACATATTTTCTTTTCACTCCTTTATATACATATAAATATAAATTTAAAGTTTTCATTTATTTAATGATTATGAAGCAAGCTAGAGAAAATGTTATTTTTTTGTATCCTTTCAAGAGAGCATCATATTTATTTAGAAAAAAAATTATTTCATATAGCTGTTAGAATCAGAGGGATCTGAGTATAGTAAAACCTGTAACAGACTGGGGAATGAGCAGAATTTGTTAATTTATTGAGGGTGACAAAAGAGAGATAGATCCAGCATCAGGGCGAAAGACATCGTATCCTTATAGTGTGATGTCTCTTAAATATGTGGTAGTTATTTAATTCATTCTTAAAATGATTGGGGAGTGGATTTTGGAAGGTTCCAACCAACAACATTTTGGATAGCAGCCTAGAGCAAATGGTTTGCACCACCCAGGGACATTCTCCACCACTTGTCTGTCAGTTTGTCGTACTGTTTTGGCTTGGGTGTTGCTGTGATTCTGGAAGTTATGCCACAGGTATTTTAAATACCAGCAGGACTCCCTACGGTGGACAGGTTTCAGATGAGCTTCCAGACAAAGATAGACTAGAAAGAAGAGACAGACTACTTCTGAATATTTAGTCCTCCAAAACCTTATGAATAGCAGTGGAACACTGTCAGCACCAGATTATTGAATATTGAAACACGATGAAGAGCACCAGAATAATGGCAGATAAAGTGCTGACAGATGAGCCCCTGAGGTTGGAAGACACTCAAAATGCAACTGTGGAAGAGCTGCCTCCTGAAAGTAGAGTTGACCATGATGACAGGAATAGAGTAAAGCCCTCGGACATTCATCTGTTGATGGGGCACAAGTCAAAATGAAGAGAAACAGCTGCAAACATCCATTAATAATCAGAACATGGAATGTACAAAGTAGGAAAATTGGAATTGTTAAAAGTGAAATGGAATGCATAAATATCAATATCCTAGGCATTAGTAAGGTGAAATGGACTAATATTGGCCATTTTGAATCTGACACATGATTTACTACCGGGAATGACAAATTGAAGAGAAATGACATCGCATTCATCATCCAAAAGAACATATGAATATCGGTCATGAAATATCATGTCTGTGATAGGATAGGATAATATTCATATGTCTACAAGGAGTACCAGTTAATACCACTATTATTCAAATTTACACACCAACCACCAAAGCCAGTGATGATGAAATTGAAGAATTCTATCAACTTCTTCTGTCTGAAACTGATCAAACCTGTAATCAAGATATATTGATAATTACTGCTATTTGGAATGCAAAGGTTGGAAACAAAGAGAAAGGTTCAGTGTTTGGAAAATACCACTTGGTGATAGAAATGATGCTGGAGATCACATGATAGAATGTTGCAAGTCCAATCACTTGTTCATTGCAATTACGTTTTTTAAACTACATAAAAGATGACTATACACATGCACTTCACCAGATGGAATACACAAAAATCAAATTGACTACATCTGTGGAAAGAGATGGTGGAAAAGCTCCATATCATCAGCCAAAACAAGGCCAGGGGTAGACTGTGGGACAGACTATCAATTGCTCATATGCAAGTTCAGACTGAAGTTGAAGAAAATTAAAACAAGTTAATGATAGCCAAAATATGACCTTGAATATACCTGACCTGAATTTAGAGATCATCTGAAGAATAGATTTAATACATCAGACACCAAAGACCGAATACCAGAAGAGTTGTGGGATGACATCAAGAACATCATATGAGAAGAAAGCAAAAGTTCATTAAGAAGACAAGAAAGAAGGAAAAGACCAAGGTGGATGGCAGAAGAGACTCTGAAACTTGCTGTCCAGTGTAAAAATGCTAAAGCAAATGGCAGAAGCAAGGAGGTAAAAGAGATGAAAAGATTTTTCAAAGGTCAACTCTAGAAGAAAAAGTCAAATATGATAATGAAATGTGCAAAGACCTGGATTTAGGAAACCAAAGAGGAAGAACACACTCAACATTTCTCAAGGCTTTCAATTGTGTGGATCATGATAAGCTATGGACACCATTACAAAAAATTAGTATTCCAGAGTGCTTAATTGTGCTCATAAGGATCCTCTAAGTAGATCGAGAGGCAGTTTGAACAGAACATGGGAACATGTTTAAAATTAGGAAAGATGTGCACCAGGGTTGTATTATTTCACCATACTCATTCAACCTGTATGCTGAGTAAGTAATCCAAGAAACTGGATAATTTGAAGAAAAATGTGGCATCAGAATTGCAGGAAGACTCATTAATAATCTGCGTTCTGCAGATGATACAACCTTGCTTGCTGAAAGTGAAGAGGATGTAAAATACTTACTGATTAAAATCAAAGACCACAGCCTTTGGTATGGGTTGCATATCAATGTAAAGGAAATAAAAATCCTCATCACTGGGCCAATAATCAACATCCATATCAGTGGAGAAAAGATTGAAGTTGCCAAGGACTTCATTTAGCTCAGAACAACCATCAGC
>NW_006408520.1:26946478-26950254 GCF_000296735.1 Chrysochloris asiatica | reverse complement strand
TTGTGAGATTGTCCCAGGACCAGGCAGTGTTTCTTTCTATTGTGCATAAGATTGTTGTGAGTCGGTATGTCTTGATTACACCTAACAGCAACAACAAATAACAACAGGGACATTCAGATGGTGTTGTTGTTAAGTGCCACTGAGTCAGTTCTGACTCATAGAGACCCTATGTACAACAGAATGAAACATTCCCAGGCATGTGACATCCTCAAAATTGTTGGTATGTTTGAGCTCATTATTATAATCACTGTGTCAATCTATCTGGTTGAGGATCTTCATTTTTTCCCCACTGACCTACTTTACTAAGAATAATGTTCTTCACAGCAATGTTCAGACAGTAGTTACTGTAATAGATAATAGCTGGATGCTATTATTCAATGAAATGATAGCAAGCTATCTGTTGCTCGCCCTTTCTCCAAACCATTTATAATGTTTGAGATGAGCTCCAGATTCCAATACAGGAAAAACCAAAGGATGCAGGTTATAGAAAGAGATGAGCAGGCAAGCATGTATAAATACCTTGTCAGAGAATCCTCAAAGTTGGAGGGAATGAAGACTCGACTGTGGATGCTATGAAATTGGGCATAAAAGTCCAATTTACCTAACTATCTGAGGGCCAGGGAATCTGTAAATGATAGACAAAGGGATATTGGAGGGTTTATGCCTAGTTTAATAAATAATTTTTGTTTATAATTTATACATTTCCTGATGTCAGCACCCTTTGGAAAGGGTCAGGACTTTTTGAAAACCATACATAGATTAAGTAGAGAAAGAGTCACTTTAGAGTTAAGTTGTGTTGCTGGTCTTATCTACTTCTTGTAGCCAGAACTGTGTTGTTATTCTTTCTTTGGTGTTTCTCATCTTAATGTTTTAGGACAATTCATTGGAAAATACATACAGATTAGTTAAGGCAAGAAGGGAGTCTTACTAGAACACAGAGAACCTAAGGACAAAGAATATAATAACTGAACTTCCCAGATGATTGAAGTCAGCAACTTCCCAGATAATTGAAGTCAGCAATTGGTAAGAACCCGGAACCAAGTCTACTGCATTCTATTCATCATCTTGGGGCCACATGGCCCATATTTCTCCTTCTCTTTGCACAACATTATATTCCCTAGCTTTTAAATCTATTGGCTTCTTTCCATTTCCACTGCCTTGAACCTATTCTAAACTAGCCTGGAAATCTGAAATGGCTTGCAAATTAGAATTTTCTCCTCAAATTCATTCTTATCCATTTTCATTCTGTTGTTCTTCTCGCTAAAACCAGAGAGATTTGTGAAAAGTAGAAACAGTATTCAATAGTTTTCCATTGCTCCTAAGAGAAACATCAAAATCTTAAAGGTGGTATGGAACTGGATTACTACACAGCCACATGCAATACCATTTATTGTTGTGCCCCTTTCTGCCTGGGGATTGTTGTTGCTGTTAAATGCCACTCATACTATGTATAGGGTTTCCAGAAGCTGCTGGTGAGTTTGAACCACTGACCTTACAGTTCAAACCAAACTTGTAGCCGTGACACCAGGACTCTGTCAGAGGATTATAAATACACAGCCCAATTTCAGACAGAGACAGATTTTAATTGGTAAAAAGGGGGGGTGAGCAGGCACTCTAAGTATATGATTTACTACTTTTCTTTTTCTTCTGCCGTAATAGTGCAATGTTCCAGATAAAGGCTGCTCTCTCTGTCAGCCTGAATCCAGAGTGAAGATGACATGGAAAAAAACCATGGTGGCCATGCTGCATGAAAGAGAAATAAATTTTACTGCAGGCCACTGAGATGTGGGGAATCTTTTGTTACTCAAGGAGCCCTAGTGGCATAGTAGCTCAACATCTAATCGAAAGGTTGGTGGTTCAAATCCAACAGTCATGCAAGTTGTTGTGAAGTGCTGTCGAGTCAATTCCGACTCATAGGGTTTCTGAGAAGTGACTGGTGAATATAAACCACCAATGTTGAGTGAATTATCCCACAGCACTACAACAGGACTACATATGTTGTTGCTAAGGGCAGTTGAGTCAGTTCTGATTCATAGTGACCCTTAGGTTTCTAAGGAGCAACTGGTGAGCTTCAACCACTGACCTTGTAGTTCAAACTGACCTTGCAGTCCAGCGCATTAACCCACAGTTCTATACCAGGTCCCAGTTACTATGGTTCTGACTCATAGCAACTCTGTATAACATTTCAGAGGAGCAGCTGGTGACTTTGAATCACAACCTTGAAGTTCAAGCCAACCTTATGGTAGAGTGTTTATCTTACAGCACCATGCCCAGACTTTATATAGATCTACATCTAGATCTAGGTATAGATATAAGGAGCTCCGGTAGCATAGTGGTTACAAATTGGGCTGCTAACCTCAAGGTCGGCAGTTCGAAATTACCAGCTGTTCCATGGGAGAAAGATGAGGCTTTCTGCTCCTGTAAAGATTTATAGCCTCGGAAACCCAGTGCAGGGTTGCTATGAGTCGGAAATGAATCCACGGTACTTAATAACAACAAATATATATATATATATATATATGCAGTCGAGTCAATTCTGACTCAGTGACCCTGTATAGGGTTTCCAAGGAGTGACTGGTGAATTTGAACCAGAAACCCTGCAGATCAAACTGACATTGAGGTCCAGTGCATTATCCCACAACCACACCAGGACTCCATATGTATATATGTTGTTGTTGTTAAGTGCTATCAAGTTGATTCTGACTCACAGTGGCCCTGTATAGGGTTTCCGAGGAGTAGCTGGTGAGCTTAAACCACCGACCTTGTGGTTCAACCCTACCTTGCAGTCTAGCACATCAGCCCTCAGCGCCACACCAGAACTCCATATAGGAGTGCTAGTGCTATGTGCCGTGGAGTCGGTTCCGACTCATAGCAACCCTGTACAGAGTTTCTGAGGCTGTAAATCTTTACAGGAGCAGAACGCCTCATCTTTCTTCCATGGAGCAGCTGGTAGTTCAAACTTCCGGCCCTTTGGTTTGCAGCCCAATTCATAACCAATATGCTACCAGAGCTCCTTCCATACAGGAGAGAGAGTCAAAAAATTATCTGCACTCTGGTTAAAATGCCCATCCATGTCCACGGCTGATAACAACATTGAGTTGTACATGAAATGATTCTGTTGAATAGACAAGTGACAGTGGATTGTGTGGCAAATAATTTGCAAATCAGCCATGACTCTGCCTATAAAATTATCAACAACAGACTTGGATTTCAAAAAGTCTGAGAGAGATGGGTACTTAAACAACACACAGAAGAACATAAACAGAAGCGTTGGATGTCTGTAAACAAAATTTGGACTGACACTCAAAAGAAGGTAAAAATCTCTTTTAAAAAAATCATTACTATGGAGGCAGAGATGGGGACATGGAGAGAGGAAGCATCTGAGGATTCTAAATTCATGGAAAGAGAGGGATTGAGAGCTGGCAGCCAGGAGGCAGACTTGCAGAATGTGCCCTTTGGTGGTTTAAATTATTATATATGCCTGAGTGTTTAAAAAAAAAAAAGTTAAAATGAATAGAGAGATACTGTAAATTGATGTTACATGGAAGGAATTATAACCATTGTAAGGAGCTCTGGTAGCATAGTGGTTATGAATCGGGCTGCGAACCGCGAAGGTCAGCAGTTCGAAACTACCAGTTGCTCCATGGGAGAAAGATGAGGCTTTCTGCTCCCATAAAGATTTACAGCCTCCGAAATCCTGGTCAGGGACACCATGAGTCAGAACCGACTCCACAGCACATAACCACCACAGAAACAACGTATATGATTTGTTGAAC
>NW_006408520.1:26927394-26946143 GCF_000296735.1 Chrysochloris asiatica | reverse complement strand
AGAGACAGAGAGAGACAGAGAGAGAGACAGAGAGAGACAGAGACAGAGAGAGACAGAGAGAGACAGAGACAGAGAGTGATTGTCCTGGAGTGGCACTGTGGTATAATGTGCTGGGCTACAAAGTTGATTTGAACCACAAAGTCAACAGTTCAAGCTCACCAGCCATTCCTTGGAAACACTATACAGGGTGGTTATGAGTCAGAACCGACTCCAAGACACTTAACAACACACACACACACATAGACACACACACACACATATATATATTCCTTGGTGTGACACTGTAGGAAAATCACTGAACTGGTAACTCTGGTTACCACAGGTTAGCAGTTCAAACCCAGAAGCCACTCTTGGAAACCCTATACAGGGTTAGTATGAATCAGAACCAATTCAACAGAACAAAGCAGCAATATATATATATATATATAATCAGCACTGGACTGCCAGGTTGGTTTGAACTGTAACATCGGCAGTTAAGGCTCACCAGACACTCCTCAGAAATCCTATACAACGTTGCTATGGGTTGGAACTGACTTGAAGCAAGGCATTTCAGATTACAAAAATCTCCTCCAGTTCTAAAATTCCATCATGCTAAAATGTGAATACAAGTATTTTCTTTCTTATAAATTATTTTGACATGTTTAATAATTTCTTCTCCTTAAAGGCCTTTAAAATATCTCTGAAAATTTTTTAAGTATGTAAGTGATATAATCTTGATATTTTTAAGGTCTTTAAATGAATACTAAAAAGACCCAACATACCTATCATCTTTTTTTTTTTCTTGCTTGCTATTATAAATTAGATCATAACTTGAGGCAAACTACATTTTGTTGTTGCTGTTGTTAGGTGCAATCAAGTCCATACTGACTCAAAGCGATCTTACGCACAGCAGAACGAAACACTGCCTGATCCTGGGCCAACCTCACTATTGTTGCCACACTTGAGCCCATTGATGCTGCCACTTGGCCAATCTATCTTGCTGGGGCTCTTCCTCTTTTTCTTTGACCTTCCACCTAACCAAACATGATATCCTCTCCAGCAACTGGTCCCTGCTGACAATATGTCTGAAGTATGAGAGACAAAGTTTGGCCATCCTGGCCTCCAAGGAGCACTCTGGTTGCACTTCTTCCAACACAGATCTGTTTGTTCTTTTGTCAACCCATGGCACTTTCAATATTCTCCTCCAACACCATAACTCAAAAGCATCAATTCTTCTATGGTCTTCCTTATCCACTTTCCAGCTTTTGCATGTGTATGAGGTTATTGAAAATACCATGGCTTGGGTCAGGTACACCTTAGTCCTCAAGCTCAAATCTGTGCTCGTCAACACTTTAAAACGGTCTTGTGCAACAGATTTGCTTAATGCAATACATCGTTTGATTTCCTGACTGCTGCTTCCATGAGTGTTAATAGTTGATCCAAGAAGAATGAAGTCCTTGACAACTCCAATCTTTTCTCCATTAATAAGAATGTTGTTAATGGTGAGGATTTTTGTTTTTTTTTTTCACATTGAGATGCAATCCATACCAAAGGCTGTGCTAACCTTTACCAGTAAATATTTTAAGTCCTCTTCACTTTCAGCAAGCAAGGTTGTATCATCTGCATATTGCACATTGTTAATGAATCTTCCCCTAATCTTGATGCCACATTTTTCTTCCTAGAACCCAGCTTCTCAGATTATTTGCTCAGCATACAGGTTGAATAAGTATGGTGAAAGAATACAACCCTGTCGCACACCTTTCTTAATTTTAAACCATATAGTGTTCCCATGTTCTGTTGGAACAACTGCCTCTTGGTCCACGTACAAATTCCTCATGAGCACAATTAAGTGTTCTGGAATACTCATACTTTGCAGTGTTATCCATAGCTTGTCATGATCCACACAATCAAAAGCCTTTGCACAGTCAATAATAAATTACAGGTAAACACCTTTCTGGTATTTTCTGCTTTCAGCCAATATCCATCGGACATCAGCAATGTTATCCCTTATTCCATGGGCTCTTCTGAATCCAGCTTGAACCTCTGAAGTTTTCTGTCAATGTATGCTTGTAGCTGTTTCTGTATTACCTTTAGTAAAGCTTTACTCGCATGGGATATCAAAGATATTGTCTGATGATTTCCACACTTGTTGTTGTTGTTGTTAAGTGCCATAGAGTTGGTTCCGACCCATAGCGACTCTGTATAGGGTTTCCGAGGAGCAGCTGGTGAGTTTGAACCACCAACCTTGCAGTTCAAATGGCTTTGCAGTCTGGCGCATTTCCACACTTAGGCCCTCCTAAAAGCATCTGTAAATAAGGTCTGAATACAAGTCATCTGAATCAATATGATATACATTTCCATTAAAACTTTTAGAAATGTGTTTCAGTTTGATAAGCATGATCCCTGATCTACTAATTTTTTTTTTCTTCCCTGAACAGACTGTAAACTGGGTAACAGCTTTTAGAGTATATGAAAATTACCAACTAAAATTATATTTTTCCAATTATCCAACAGTTTTTATATTGTGTTTACCTTCATTTTTGTGTTGCACTACCATCCCCAATATAACTAATCTCAGAAATGAGAGTTTAATCTTTTAAAGATTTTAATATTTTTTGCTTACATTTACATGTGATAGATCCAATTAAAATTGTCATCAATACTTATTTTAGTAATAGAAACAGCTAAAAATTTTTTATGGTATAATGTCAGAGGCACTATTATGCTTTATGTACAATTTAGATGAGCATTCTTTTGTAAAGTTGATTTTCAAGCAGCATGCAATAAGAAGAAAAAGCAAGGAATTGGCATTTAAGAGAGTTAGGTTCTATTCACTATCTTGGCCACAGATTAATTATATGACCATCCTTAGAATTAGTCAATTAAATTCTGGTTCATTATTTTCTACCTATAATAAAACAGCTACACTAGACATTGTCTCTTTGTTTTAAAGTTCCAACATGCTAAAATGTGAACATTTTCCCTCATATATCTAAATTTCTTTTTAACAATACTCACTGACTCCTATTTCTTGATCTTACCTTTGTTAGGAAACTACTATAGGGTCACTAAGAGGTCTTAGTGTGGTGTTGTAGGATAAGAATTGGACTTCTATTCACAAGGTTGGCAGTCAAACCCACTAGGCATTCCTTGGACACTCTGTACAGGATTGCTATGAGTTGGAAACAACTCTATGACACTTAGCAACAGCACACAGTCACTAAAGGGCTCGTAGTAGCATTGTAGCATAAGTTGCTAACCACAAGGTTGAGGGTTCAAACTCAACAGCCAATTTGTGGGAGAAAGATGAGATTGTCTGCTCCCATAAAGATATGTAGTCTTGGAAGCCCTGTATACCATTGCTGTAAGTTGGAAAGAATCAACTTGGTGTAGTGGACTTGGGTGGGTTTATAGGGTCACTGTGAGCTGGAATCAACTCCATGGCAATGGGGATGTGCATGTCAGCCTTCTCAAATTTCTTTAGGTTTTAGTAAAACAACAAAGACAAAACTCTGTTTTAGGGCACACCCGTGTCAGAGTAGAAGTGCACTCCATAGGATTTTCAAGGTCTTCTAGGACTAGATCAGATGGGCCTTTCTTCTATGGTGTCACTGGGTGGATCTGAATCCACAACCTTTTGATTAGTAAGGAAGCTCAAACCATTTGAGCTACCCACAACCTAGGCAGGGTAAAAATGAACTAATGTATTTGCATGCAATATTCCCCTAACAATTTTTAAATGACAATTATAGTTGGTTGGGCACCAGTCTATCTCCTCAAAGGACTCTCTGGTTACTCTAGGGACAAGGACTCTCTCTTTAAAATGAGAGTAACTTCAGGGCCTAGAATACTGGCCAGCTCTTAGTTACCACAGGATAATTACAGCCTGACTTTCCCAAATGTTATTTCATGTGTGTGTGGGGGTGGGTGGGGGGTGGGGGGGGGAAGGAGGGGGCTTGAATTTCATGGCAAAATGGAGTTAAAAATTAACATTTTTCCATGAACTTTTTGAAGCCCGTTTATATTTTAATTACCATTTTCAGCATTTCATTAAACAACTAAGTGAATACTTGTAAGACTTTAAGTACACAGCAGAAAAATTGCTTATCACATGAGTTGGAATTCAGAATATGTGATCACATAACTAAATAAATATTTGCTGAATTAATGCATGAGACTTCAGGAGACAAAAACCTAAACAGGAGTTTTAGCATTGCCCAACGGATCTAACATGAGATGCATGACAAGTACCTGATCTTAAGTAAGCCACTAGTAATCTTCCTAAATAACCTTACGCTACTTAGCTCCCTGTTACTGTTAGCTTGACTGTTTACTGCACCAAGCAAAGTTGGCTCTTTTGCATTCAAGAGATTGATACAAATCCTCCGTCCTTAAATTCGATTAGAACAATTCAAGAAGCCAGCTAATTAAATTCGGAGTTAAGTTCTTCGGCCCAAGACATGGTAGTTCAATGCTAGCGGAAAAAGCATCTTAAAAGATGTTCATTAAAAGTTAACAGGGGATTGTATTTCTTGAAAAGTAAGACTGCACACCAGTTTAGACAAGGTGCACCTTATTGGTCGGTAAGTCACGCTGGGGATCCGGGCGATAGTTGAAGATTAATAGTTTGGAATGATGGGAGGCAGATAAATAATTTATCAGGCTTGAGCTCCGTAGCTCTGGTTGTGGAGGCTCGACAGGGGCCCGTCTAAATTAGGCCCAAATTTTGGCGAGAGAAAGAAAAGATGGCATTGGAAAAACAAATCGTGTAGCTCCAGAGTTCTAGCGTTCACTGTGGGGCCGTTAAACTGAGACGGAAAGTGGGCGTGGCATGTGTTTTCTTCCTCTTCCCGCCTCCCCAGAGAGCCAAGCTCAGTCCTTTCCCCTCGTTTTCACCCCGGCTGGGTCCAATGGCTGCCCCAGCCGCGGGATCGGTCGGGCGTCGCCCCACCCCGCTAGCCTCTCCCGCCCTCGGGGACCCAGCAGCCCCACCTCTCCCGCCCGGCGAGAGGCGGCGGCCGCAGCTGTCACGTGTCCTGGCAGCCGCCAAGTGAGGCTGCTTTTGCGACGCGGTGACAGCCAAATGGTGCGACAGGACAAGCTGCAGCCGCGGCCGCAGCGCCCCGCACGGAGAGGCTTGAGGCGGCTCCTGGCGTCACCCAGAGGGAGTGATTGAGTGGAGCAGAGTCCGGCGCGGGCGGCGGCCGGCGGGTAGCGAAGGGGAGCCCGCTACGAGTGCCCTCGCTCCCCACTGTTCTCGGATGAACAGGGCGAAATAAGCCGCGCCTCTTGCAGGGGCTGCGCCTCCATGAATCCCTAGATTTTTTTTTTTTTTTCTCCCCGCTCCTCACCCCTCACCCCCAGTCCCGTCCCGCCTTCTCCATTCGCCAGCGACGGCCGTGTCCAGGTGCGGAGTCCACAACGAAGCGCAATGGCGTCCAACCCCGAGCGGGGTGAGATTCTGCTCACCGAGCTGCAGGTAAGGGCCGCGGCCCGGGTGGGAGGCGCCAGCGGAGAAGGAGAAAGTGTGACGCGGGGTCGGAGGACTGGAAAGCTGTGCGATTGCCGCACCCCTGACCCGCTAAGTGCGGAAACTTGGAATGTCACTCGGGAGCCGCGTCCTTTGGGAACCGTACCCTCTTTCTTATCTCGCTGGAGCCCCGGCTTGGGGCCACCGCCTCTGTAATGTCATTCTATCAACCAGAGGGGACCCCATCTCTGCCGGCCGCTAGCAGCCCGAGTTTGCTCTCACCACGTCCCGGGAGCGGCCTGCGGCCAGCTCACCGCCCTCTCCCTCGGTGTCAAAGCCGCCCGCGAACGCCCAGGCCGCCCCATCAATTCGTGGGGCCGAGCCCCGCCTCCTCCCCCCACTCCAAGGCTCCTTAAACTCCTTTGAATGACTCCCAAGCTGTTTTCTCGTCCCTCCCCTTCTCTTCAGATTTCACACAAAGAGCGCCCCCATAACTTCCAGCCCCCATAACAAGTTTTCTTTAAAAGGAGTGTCACCAAATGATTGCTTCACTTCATCTACTCTCTTCAGGTGACTAATGGTTTTTCCTCTAGTTCGAGGACTTTTAACAAACAAAACAAAAAGCACAAGTGTGCTCCCTTTCTCATTTACCCCCTGCTTAGATCCGGAAACTTAGATGCTGATGCTTTTCACACTTGCCCTCCTATTTGAACAGCAGAGAAAGAGCTACAGAAATTGTTTGCAAATGAAAAAACAGTCAATTGAGGGATAACTTTGGGCATCACAAGCCTGCACAAGATGAGAACAAAACAGGTCTCTTAGCAGCTTAAATCCATGTATACTAGCAGTATTTTTACCCATTTTACGTACCATCTGATGTAGGCACAGTTTTGTGTTTAGATTTCCAGGTATACTAGGGGACTTAAACCACTCTGGCAGGCGTATTTTCCATTACTTTGGAATGGTGCAGAGTTCGGATTTGAAATGTCATTTAAAAAACAAACAAAAAAAAACCCCAATTTATTTTGGTTCTAATCTTTTAGGTACTCCAAGATTGGAGATGGGAATGAACAGAGAAGTGGGGGCATGCTTACTTACTTCTTTTTGTGGATTGCGCTGCTATTGTATTTTTTTAAGAGACTGAATCTGGAAACTGAAGGGTTGATTCTTTCTAATGTCATAATAGAGTATTTTAACGACTTCTAAATTTCTTGCTGTTAAATGTATTTTTGATAGATTCCTATGTATTTGGCTTGTTGTGCAGTCAGATATAAGCTTGAAGCCATTGTTATAATACTTGATAATTCTTCCGCAAAAAGATTTTAAGTTACATGAATGTACTTACAACACTTTAAAATGGCAAAGCTGAATTTTATATTATAAAAAAGTTCCTATCTAGTATTTACATTACTTATCTTCTAATAAGTAGGTGTTACAGCATACTACATTTGGTAAATAAATAAAATTTATTTTTTTACTAATACATACACACTTTTAAAATGAGAATGGTTTAAGGCATTTTGGACCGATTTACATTGCCTCGTCATAAAACATGAAAACGTTTATATCCTTCAGAAAGATGTCATAAAAGACTTATGTGGACACTGGGATTGAAAATATATTGTATATTAAAATGTAACATTTAAGCAATATTTAGTAAACAAGTCAGAAAAACAAAATTGAAATATGAAAATTTAAGAACAGGGCCCAAGTAGGGGAACAGCTCATCTAAAGTTAGGTGTTTATAGAAACTAAATTATATCTTCCTGAAAAACAATAGTTCTTAAGTGTTTTTCTTGGTTTCTTTGACTCCCAGTTCTAATGAAAAGTTATTGCACTGGACTATATCATGCTTATTAAAATACTGAGAATTTTTTTAAAAGAATCATATCTTAAAAGTTTCTAAGTTGTTTGGATTCATCTAGATCAAAATGTTTAACATTTCCCAACCATGCATATTTTTATTTAAATAATAAAGGTATGCAGCATGTTTTTAAATATATTGAATAGGTTTAAATAAAATGGTTACTTTGCCATACCTCATTTCAGCAATAGTTGTCTCAATCTTTGTTGTTAAGTACGGTGGAGTCGGTTTCGACTCATAGTGTCTCTGCACAGGGTTTCCGAGGCTGCAAATCTTTACACATTACAAATTTTGATGACACTGATATTTATTTGGAAATATATCTTCAAAATTTTTAATTTTCTAAATTTTGTTTTAAGAATTTGAAATATTTTATTGTGAGATGAAACTAGCTTATTAATAACTCTTAATTGTGGAAAGACAAAACTAAGAAAATCTGAAACTTAGTACTTTGTCTCTTTGGTAACTGTAAGTTTTTACTGGTGCAATGTTTCTAATTCTTGCTAGTAATTTAGGAAGCTCGTGTAACCAGGAAGCATTAGTAGGTTGTACACAAACTGATGATCAGAGTATAAGGAAGAATATTTGCTGTAATGTAAACAAGCTGTTTAAAAATGTAAACTTAATTGGCAATTTCTATCATGAGCAGGAGTCATGATGTGACACTGTAGGATAAACACCCGACTGCGATGTTGATTTGAACCACAGGGCCAGCAGTTTAAATCCATCAGTCGCTCCTCAGAAACCCTACACAGGGTTGCTATGAGTTGGAACTGACTTGACGGCACTTAACAAAAATCATGAGCTTATAAATAATTTGGTGTGTGTTGTTGTTAAGTGTCATTGAGTTGGTTCCAACTCATATAGTGACCATGTAGAGGGTTCTAGAGGATTGGCTGGTGGGTTTGAACTGTAAACCTTTTGATTAGCAATGCAGTGCTTATCCTACAGCTCCTTACCAGGTATAAGCACTGGACTGCAAGGTTGGTTTGAACTGCAAGGTTGTCAGTTCAGAGTCACCAGCTACTCTTGGAAAACCGTATTACAGGGTCGCTATTAGTCGAACTGACTCGATGACTTGATGTCATTAACAACAACAGCAATTCTGTATGGACTTCTGGTGTGACTCTGTAGGATCAGCACTGGACTGTGAACCACAGGTCGACAGTTCAAACCCACCAATTGTGGCTCGGGAACCCTATACAGGGTCACTGTGAGTTAGAACCAACTCAGCGGCACTTAATGACAACAATAACAACAACTCTCTTTATAGGAGTCCTGGTGTGGTGCTATAGGATAAGCACTGGACTGCTAACCACAAGACTGATGGTTCAAACCCACTAGCTTCTCCTTGGAAATCCTGTTGTTGTTAAATAGTGCCATTGAGTCGGTTCCAACTCATAATGAGTCTGTATAGGGTTTCTGAGGAGCGGCTAGTGGGTTTGAACGGTTAGCAGTCCAGTGTTTATCCTACATTGCTGCACCAGGACTCCCAGAAACTATATACAGTGTCACTATGAGGTGGAACTGACTCAACAGTATTTGACAACAATTCTCTTTGTTTGAAATATCGTGGGAAATTTAGATATTTTTGTGAGACCAAAGAAGCTAGAGTTCCTTTAGGAGGAAATCAGATTAAGGAAAACTATAAAGAATCTCAAACTGAAAATGGCAGCTAAAATAATTTTTGTAGAATACCTATTGAAATATTGAGCAGCATACTAGTAAGGTCACCATGTTCATTATTAGAAATTCATCTTCATGATTCAAGTGACTAATAAAGTTTTCGACTGGGAATCTTAAATTCCGTTACCAGAAGAGTTTACTGAGACAGGTAACTTATTCAAATGGAAGGATGAGGGTACTTTAGGGGTTACTTTACAAAAACATTAGTATTTATGTAACAGCTGTACTGGAGAAAAGAAAGATGACAAAATAATTGTTTTCACTTTCAAGGAACTAGAATATAATACAAATAACATTTGTTGGTTATTTGCTACCTACAGTCCTGGTGTGGTGCTGTTAGATAAGCACACTACTAACCACAAGGTTCGTAGTTCAAACCCAACAGCTGCTCCTGAAAATCCTATACAGGGTTGTTATGTGTTGGACCCAACTCAACAGCACTTAGCAACAGCAACAGTTAGATACTGTACTAGCCACCCTATACATAATATTTGAGCTCTTTTGTTGTTGTTAGGTGCTGTCGAGTCTGTGATCCTATGCACAACAGAGTGAAACACTGCCCAGTCCAGTGCCAAGTTTAGAATCTTTACTACACTTGAGCCTATTGCTGTTGCTGCTGTGCCAATCCATCTCTTTGGGGGTCTTCCTCTTCTCCAACCCTCCACTTTACCAAGCATGATATCCTTCTTCAAGGACTGGCCCTTCCTGATAGTATTTCCAAAGTATTAGACAAAATCTGGCCATCCTGGCTTCCAAGGAGCATTCTGGCTGTACTTCTTCCAACACAGATTTGTTTGTTCCTTTGGCAGTCCATGATACTTTTGAGCTTTACAACAATCTAATAATGGGTGTTATTAGTTCCATTTTACAAATCAAGAAACTAAGTTCAGAATGTTAAGTAAATTGTTCATGAATACACTGTAAACTCTTAAGTTTGAACCCAGGTTTGTATTATACTTCATGAGACAATTCTTTTAACTGCCATAGTTCTATGGACCATTAAGTGTTTTCCATTTCAATGTTATAATTGTTTAAACTTACAAAAACTGACTAAAAATAGAATTAAGCAGAGTTTAATACAAACTTTCCATTACTTGTTAGATCCCTCTGTAACAGGAAGAAAAATTATTTCCACATTCTGTTTGGTAGTCTGTAATGTAACAGTGCTTTAATACTGGGAATAAATAGTAATTTTCTACCAAAAAAGAACAGTGCAAATGCTTTTTACTGAAGTTATTCACATAGCAATTACTATTTTTTATTGTTACTGTTGTTCAGTGCCATCGAGTCGCTTCTGGCCCATAGCGACCTTGTGTAGGGTTTCCACCGAGCAGCTGGTGAGCTTGAACCTCCAACCGTGCAGCTCAAACAGCTTTGCAGTCTGGCACATTAACCCACAGCGCAACTCCAGGACTCCTGTTTTTGATAAGATGTGTTAAATAAATGTCTGCCAAGAATCTTTCAAAAGATTTAGCATTTTTCTGTAGACGGACAGTAAGATGACCTTTGATTTAAATGTTTATGCTCAGTCTAGCAATGTGTTTGGCACTTACTAGTTACTCAGTGCATTGATAAGAGGATTCCATTTGTCACCTAGATAAAGGATATCTATTGACTGTTTTAAGAGAAGTTGATTATAATCATTAACATTGAAAAAATGACATGTTTTTCTTTAATTTACATTTTAAAATTCCTTCTCACTAAAATATTCCCTAGAGAAGTATGGAAGGGATTTCTGCAGTGATTATGTTATATAGGGCCTTCCAAAAGTTTGTGGGAAAATGGAATTAAAAGATAATGAAAAATTTCCATAAACTTTTGAATCTTACTAGTATTTTACCTCTTGTCTCTTGGTGTGGCACCACTGGTATGGCATTGTGGGTTAATGCACTAGAGTGCAAAACCATTTGAGCTACAAGGTTGGAGGTTCAAGCTCACCAGCTGCTCCTTGGAAACCCTACACAGGGTCTTTGTGAGTCGGATCCGGTTCAACTGCACCTAACAACAACACTACCTCTGATTGAAAATTAGGAGGTGGTGTCTAACTTTGCAATGATACTAGAAAGTGAAGATCTCAGTGAAAGGACAAGAGTTGGGAAGATTCCAATTTTAGTGGTGGGTGGGTCAGGAGAATATTAAAAGATAGGCAAGGCAAGAGATTTTATAGGTTTTTCCCAAAATTATAAATGCATTCATTACAGAAAATGGAGAAATATTTTCTATATTGTGCTTTTCTAGCACAAAAGATAAGTTCCTCTTATTTTCATGCAAAGATAGCTGACACAGAACTTCCCAAATATATGGGATACTTGGTGTTTGAGTCAATTCCTTTTTTCCTTCTCTTCTTTATTCCATTTTACTGTTTAGAATTTCAAAGGAAAATTAAATTCAGCAAGATTTAAATACACATTAAAATTTCTCTGCCAGTGGTACTAGAAGAGTAGACCTAACCAGCTTTATTGACTTTTTAAAAATTAAACTATTTTGATTTTGCGTGCTTTGAGGTTAAAATGACAGTGTGGATTTAGTAACAGATACAACATAGCAACAACTCTTCAATAATAAAGTGATACAATGTGCTTATTTATCTTAGATTTAATGGTTGCTAATCTTTTGCAACGAGTCCTGGTGTGGCACTTCACAACAACAACAATGACAATCTTTTGCAAAGTTGTTTGAACTGCAAGGTCAGTGGTTCAAGCTTACCAGATGCTCCTTAGAAACCCTATACTGGGTCGCTATGGGTCGGAATTGACTAGATGGCACTAACAACAAACTCTTTGATGGAGTCCTGATGTGGCTCTGTAAGATAAGCACTGGACTGCTTAACTGCAAGGTTGATGGTTCAAATTCACTAGCTGCTTCATGAAAACCGTATACAGGGTAGCTATGAGTCAGAACCAAGTTGCCCACACTTTAACAATTCTCACAGAATACTGAAATGTTGAAAATTTGCGGGACATAAGTGTACTTATTGAATAGAGGCATGTTGTTGTTGAATGCTGTCGAGTCGGTTCTGACTCATAGTGATCCTGTATAGGGTTTCCAAGGAGTGGCTGGTGAGCTTAAACTGCCAACCTTGCAGTTCAAACCAACCTTGCAGTCTAACGCATTAACCTGCCAAGTATTTATTTACTAGTAGGTAATCCATAAAAGTCTCTGTATTAAAAGCTAGTGTTATAAAATGATGGCTCTAAAGTGAATCATGTTTTCCTGTCACCTTTCAGTAGTGTAGTAGACATGTAGTTCAAGTCTCCTACAACCTTTCACATGTGGTCAGTGTTGAAATAGGGAGAAATAAGAGCGCCTTCTAGGCATTGCTATTAACTCCACTGGTGCATAGCATCAGATTTCTTGGGCTCTGTTCTTTTGCTTTTTAGACTTGACAGTTGTAAATTTTTATTCCATTCATTTATGTCTTGTTTTAAACAGGTAGAGTATGGAAGTGGCAGTTTGCCAAGATGAATGGGAAAAACAAATATCTCACAGAATCAGAAATAGAGAGCATTATATCTTGATATGGATCTTGATACTTTCTCTTAATCTTAATTTAATAAAATCTTTCACTCTAACCCTATTTCACATTAAAATTTTACAATCTCACAAAAATTAATATAAGCTCTAATTTAAGGTGTTTCTTAATTATCAAGTATGCTACTCCCAGGCTTTCCTGTTCTCCACTTTTATAGACAATTGTTATGTGTACAGGCATTTCTCGCTTTATCATGCTTCCAGATTCTGCAGATTTTGTATTTTGAAGGTTTGTGGCAATCCTGAGCCGATCACATCTTTTGGTGTCATATTTTCAACAGCGTATGCTCACTTTTTGTTGGTGTGTCACATTTTCATAATTGTCATGGTATTTCAAATGTTTTCATAATAATTTTACTTAATGTTGTTGTAGCTGTTAAGTGCCTTTGAGTCGATTCCAACTCATAGTGACCCTGTATAGGGTTTCCAAGGAGCAACCGGATGGGTTTAAACAGCCAGCATTGTGGTTAGCAGTCCAGTACTTGTCCTACAGTGCCACACCAGAACTCCTCACATAATAGGCTACAGTATAATATAGGCATAACTTATGCACTGGGAAACAAAAAGAAGTTGTGCTACCTCCTTTTTTTTTTTTTTTAAGTTTTTATTGTGAATTATGTGATAGTTTACATGGGAGAACATTAGCTTTACATTCATCCTATCATATTTCATTTCATTGCAATGATTACAATCTTCTGCATGCATCATCAAACAAGCAAAGAGTACACCCTGCATGCCTGTCCCCCTGTGTCAGCATTCAGCCTCCCTCCCTCCCTGAGTCCACAGGCATTCCTTCTCTCCATGTCATCATCTCTGCCTCCATCTCTGGCGACACTGCTTCTCTGGATAGGGTCCCGCACTTCGCTTTTCTCCCTTGATGGATCCAGGGACCTCTGCTCCTGGACTGTAAAATCAACCACTCCCCTCTTTTTGTTGTAAAATGTCTACCTCTACTTTTCCTTACCTAACTCACAGTCAGTCCTGATAGTAATCATTCACTATTGAACCACAACAGTCATCCCCATCATCTTTCATCAGCCCCATCCAGACAGGTTGGAAGCCACTCAATGGAGAGTCTACCTTTCCCCGTATCTTCTGGAACTAGGTTTCCTATTGAAAGCTTGTAAGCCAGTCACTTCTTGCCTTTGTAGCCTCCCCATTTTGGATAGCCAATGTCTAAGTTGCCCATCTTTGTCAACCCTGTGTAATAAGGGGGTGGGAGTGATCCTCACTGTAAAGATTTGTTCCCTCCTTTGCCCTTCTGTATCCACAAGAATAGGTCAAGTTCATCAAATTGTAGTAGATTACTATTTTTTTCCCTCTTCTTTCTTCCTCTAGTCGAGTTCTGACCATCCAGCCATTGAAGCCAGGTCAAGTGGGTACTATCTGCAAGTGTGGGTTTTCTTGTGCATCTCCCCTCACTTCATATCAGCTGGGCACTTCACACTCTGCTCTGGTCCTTTGTGGCAATGTCCCTGTCCCTGGGCCCACAAGTCCTCAGGTCTTGTCATACTTCTGGCCAACCAGGTCTCACTCCAGGTTAATAGGTGTCTGTTGAATGTGGTCAGACTTAACTCACAACTTCATTGCTGTTTTTCCCCCTACTTCCCCTTATCTGTGACTAACATGGTCAGTCAGCAAGACCGCATGCCTGCTCATGTATTCCCCTTGAGTTTTAGTCTTGGAAGGGGGTTTGCCTTGAGGGGACCTGACCACTTGCCTTGATAGCTCCCCCGGGAAACAACTTGCTTGTTCTTGTAATAGTCATCAAACTTTTATTGTTGTTTTTTATTTTTCCTGCTAGTCTTTCTTTCAAGAAGTATTTTCTGTTCTTCTAGTTGCTCCAGGCTGGTCTACTTGTCCTTTCAAGTGGAAATTTCCCACCTCAGGAGATTCTGGATGGGGATCAGGATTCCACCTATGGTCTTATGCAGTGTAAAGCCTCCACAGGAAGCCTCCTTCACTAGGCAAGTTGTAGTCCCATTTTAGGTATTCCAATCAGTTAATAGGCTGAAGATGGACTTACAAGCTTTCTATGGTGACGGTTCTGACTATTCCTTTCTCTTCCCCTCAAGCGTCTATTTTACAATGGTAGGTAATGGAAACCAAGATTCAAAAGACAGCCAAGCATCTTAACATTATTTACCCCCTTTTACCCATTCAAATCATACCTCAATTCTTGTATCCCAGAGCCCTGTTGTTCCATGGTTGTGCTTACATCATTATTTACTTCTGTCTTATTTAGCCCATGCAAACCTGCCTAACTGTTCTCCCATCCATCTTGTTCTTCCTTCCCTTCTCCCCTCTAGTGTATTGCCATCCCCCAGCACCCAAACTATCCTGTGTCTATTCCCTACCCTGTGCTCCACCTTCCCCCTTCTTCCCCTCCCCTTACCCCATACACCCTGGTAACCAGCAAAGAATTTCCCCCCCTTTTAATGTGGGTACTTTTTCTTAATCTTTTCCAATAATGATCCTATGCAGTATTTCTCCTTTTGTGACTGACTGATTTCACTCAGCATAATGTCCCCAATAGGTTCATTCATGTTATGTGGTGGCTTGCAGCTTCCTTGTTATTCTTCAAGGTAGCGTAATATTCCATTGTGTGTATGTACCAAAGTTTGTTTATACATTCTTCAGTAGATGGGCACTTAGGCTGTCTCCTTCTTTTTGCTATTGTAAATAATCCTGCTGTGAACATTGGTGTGCATATATCTACTCGTGTTATGGTTCGTATTTCTTGTGGATAAATACCAAGTGGTGGAATTGCTGGATATTAAGGTACGAATCAGGGTGCTAACTGCAAAGTCAGTTCGAAACTACCAGCTGCTCTGCAGGAGAAAGATGAGGCGTTCTGCTCCCGTAAAGATTAACAGCCTTGGAAACCCTGTGCAGGGTCACTATGAGTTGGAACCGACTCCACGGCACATAACAACAACAACAACAAGAAGGCATTTTTATTTCCAACCTTCTGAGGAAGCACCATGTTGTTTTTCTGTGCTACCTTCTTTATAGTGACATTCACTGTAATGCAGTGGTCAGTATTTGATATTTCCTGCTAACAGTTTAGAAGTTTTATTTTTACACTTAAGTCCTCAATCCATCTGACATTTATTTTTAAATATAGAGTAGAGATCTCAGTTATAATCTTTTAATGTTTAAAATATTTTGAAATTTATTTCAAATATTTTGTATTATAAATTTAAAATAGTGAAACATTTTTTAGCTTTTAGGAAACAAATACTTCTGAATAGACCTACTTGATTGATTGATTAACTTTAACAAGTTAGAAGGTAAGCTTACATCTTACTTGATTATGATGCAATGAACAATTTAGTTATCCTTCCTGTTGTTAGGTGCTGTCGAGTCAGTACAGACTCATAGTAATCTTAAGCACAAAAGAACAAAATACTGCCCAGTCCTGCAATAATCGTTGCTACGCTTGAGCCCATTGCTACTGCCACTGTGCCAAACCACCTCTTTGGGGATCTTTCTCTTTTTCACTACCCTCCGCTTTAACAAGTTGTATGATGCCATCCTCCAGGGACTCCTGATAATGTGTCTGAAGTATGAAAGACTAAGTCTGGCCATCTGGCTTCTAAGGAGTGTTCTAGCTGTAATTCTTCCAACACAGTTTGGTTTGTTCGTCTGACACTCCATGATATTTTTAATATTCTCTTCCAGCACCATAACTCAAATGCATCAATTCTTTTATGATCTTCTTTATTCATTATTCAACTTTCACATGCATATGAGGTTATTGAAAGTACTGTGGCTTGAGTCAGCAATACCTTAGTTCTCTAACTATCTTTGCTCTTCAGCATTTTAAAGAGGTCTTGTGCAGCAGATTCGCCTAATGCAATACGTTGTTTGATTTCTTGACTGCTGCTTCCATGAGTGTTGATGGTTGATCTGAGCAAAATGAAGTCTTTGACAACTTCAGTTTTTTCTACGTTTATCTTGATCTTATTTTTCGGTCCAGTGGTGAGGATTTCTGTTTTCTTTATATTGAGGTGCAACCTACGTAGAAGGCTGTGGTCTTTGATCTTTATCAATGAGTATTTTAAGTCCTCTTCACTTTCAGTAAGCATATTGCAGTTTGTTAATGAATCTTCCTCTAATTCTGATGCTATGTTCTTCATAGCTATTCAGATTATTTGCTCAGCATCCAGATTGAATAAATATAGAGAAACGATACAACTCTGGTGCAGACCTTTCATGATTTGAAACCATTCAGTAGCCCATTGATCTGTTGGAATGGTTGCTTCTTGTTCTATGTACAGGTTCGTCATGAGCACAATTGTATTTTCTGGAATATTCATTCTTCACATTGTTGTCCATAGCTTTTCAATTTACACAGTTGAAAACTTGCATAATCAATAAACTACAAGTAACGTCTTTCTGGTATTCTCTGCTTTCAGCCAAGATCCATCGGATGCCAGTAATGCTATCCCTCATTCCACATACTTTTCTGAGTTTGGCTGTAATTTCTGACAGTTTTGAATTCAGCAATATTTTACTTGTTTGTGATATTAATGAATTGTCTGAGTATTTTCTCATTCTGTTGGGTCACCTTTCTTTAGAATGGGCAAAAATATGAATCTCTTCTGATTAGTTGGCTAGGTGGTTGTCTTTAAAATTTTTTGACATACAAGTAAGCACCTCCTGGATTTTTATCAGTTTGTTGAAATATTTCAATTTTGTGTTCCGTCAATTCATGGAACCTTGTTTTTCTCCAGTGTTGTCAGTGCAGCTTGGATTTCTTTCTTGAGTACTGTTAGTTCTTGATCATGTATTAACTCTTCAAATTGTTGAACATACACCATTTCTTTTTGGTACAGTGATTATATTATTTCCATCTTTTTAGATACTTTATATATTTTTCAGTATTTTGCCCATAGAAAACTTCAGTATTGTAAATTGAGACTTGATTTTTTCCCTCAGTTCTTTCAGCTTGAGAAATGCCGAATGTATTCTTCCCTTTTGGGTTTCTAAATCCAGGTCTTTGCACAATTCATTGTAATATTATGACTGTCTTCTCACGCTGCTCTATGAAATTTCTCTATTTAGCATTTTGCTTCCTCATTTCTTCCATTCACTTTAGTATCTCTATGCTGGAGAGCAAATTTCAGAGTCTCTGATGTACACTATTATTATTTATTTCCTGTGTTTATAATGATCTTTGGCTTTCTTCCTGTATGATGTTCTTGATGTCATCCCACAACTCTTCTGGTTTTTGTTTATTAGTGTCTACTGCATCAAATCTGTTGTTAGAATGGCCTCTAAATTCATCCTTTTTGCTTCCAATGTTTGCATTCCAATCATGGTAATTATCAGTACATCTTGATTACATCTTTGATTGATGAAGAAGTTGGGAAATCTTCAATTTCATCATTTAGTGTTTGTTCCATAAATTTGAATAATAGGCAGTAAATGGTCTTCCATGAATGTGTATGGATATTATCCTGTGACAGACAGCATTGTACTTTAAGCTAAATCTTGAAATGTTCTTTTTGATGATGTGATGCCATTCCTCTTGAATATCTTATTCCTACCGTAGTAAACCATACAATTGTCAGATACAAAATGGCCAATACCAGTCCTTTTCAGTTCACTAATACTTAGGAATCGGGCTGCTAAGCTCAAGGTCGGCAGTTCGAAACTACCAGCTGTTCCGTGGTAGAAAGATGAAGCTTTCTGCTCCCATAAAGATTTGCACCCTCAGAAACCCTGTGCAGGGTCACTATGAGTCAGAACCGACTCCACAGTACTCAACAACAGCAATTCTATCAACACTCATGGAAGCAGCAGTCAAGAAGTCAAACGACGTATTGTGTTAGACAGGTCTGCTGCACAGGATCTTTTTGAAGTGTTGAAGAGCAAAGATGTCAGCTTGAGGACTAAGGTGCGCCTGACCTAAGCCATGGCATTTGCAGTAACCTCATATGCATACGAAAGCTGGACAGTGAATAAGGAAGATTGTAGGAGAATTAATGCTTTTGAGTTATGGTGTTGGAGGAGAATGTTGAAAGTACCATGAAATGCCAAAAGAACAAACAGATCTCTATTGGAGAAAGTGCAGCCAGAGTGCTCCTTGGAGGCCAGAATGGCCAAACTTCGTCTCTCATACTTCCGACATATTGTCAGGAGGGACCAGTAGCTGGAGAAGGATATCATGTTTGGTAAGGTAGAGGGTCAGAGAAAAAGAAGAAGCCCCCC
>NW_006408520.1:26890468-26927294 GCF_000296735.1 Chrysochloris asiatica | reverse complement strand
CAAGATGGATTGGCAAAGTGGCAGCATCAATGGGCCAGGCAGTGTTTTGTTCTCTTGTACATAGGGTCACTATGAGTCAGTACCGACTCAATGGCACCTAACGACAACAACAATACCTAGGATATTGATCTTTATGCATTTTATTTGATTTGGACAACTTTCAGTTTTCCTTGATACTACATACTTTTTATATTCCTTTTATTAGTATATGTTTGCACCTGTTTCTGTTCATTTAAAATCGTGTCCCATCAGCAAATGAAGATCGTGAAAACGTTACTCCATTTGTGTCAAAATGGTCAGCTTTACTTTGAGGAAGCAGCTCTTCCCCAGTCGTATTTTGAGTGCCTTCCAACCTGAGGGGTTCATCTTCTGACACTGACAACATTCTGATGCTGTTCATCATGTTTCAGTAGTCAATACTCTGGTGCTATTTTACTGTTTTGCTGTTATTTGTAAAGTCTTTAATGGCTGAACATTCAGAAGTAGTCTGCCTCTCCGTCTTCGTAGTCTGTGTTAATCTGAAATCTGTCCACATGGATGACCTTGCTGGTATTTCAAATACTGGTGGCATAGCTTTCAGGATCATGGAAACATACAAGCCACCCCAGTACAGCAAAGTGACAGATGAGTGGTAGGTAAGTCCAATACATATAGCTAATTCACATACTTATTTTTTGCCACATTTCTAAGTACTTGGATGAAAACATCAGATTGCCTCCACTTTGGTAATGCAGTCAACTGTGGTAATGGAGAAATAGGGTTTTTTAGTATCAGCCTGGCTTCCAGGGCCCTACTGTCAGTTAGGGATGAGGCTGTTCTCTCAGAAGAACTTGAAAAAACGTTTGTTTTTTTTTTTGCTTAAATTGTTTTAGTGTATACTCACTAAATGTATTAAACCTTCTATCATATGGCCCCTATCAGTATTTCCAAATTTGTGTGTGTCTGTTTATCTTACATTCTGGTATATTAAACTGTGTACAATTCTTTGAACCACTCTACCTTTTGTTTTGTTTTAATACCTTTGTGTGTTTGCATAAGAAGCCCTTGTGTCTTGTGTAAGTGCTCCACTGCTAACTAAAAGTAGTATGAACCTATTAACTGCTTTGTGAAATCTGTGGCAATTTGATTTTATAAAGATTGTTGTTGTTAAATGCCATCAAATCCATTCCAACTCATAGCAACCTTGTATAGGGTTGCCAAGGAGTAGCTGATGGGGTTGAATTGCCAACCTTATGGTTAGCAGCCCAGAGCTTATCCTACAGAGCTTTTCTGGTAGAAATTATATAGCATTCTTAAAATTATTGTTATTGTTGTTAGGTGCCATCGAGTCGGTACCGACCCATAGCGACCTTATGCACAGCAGAACGAAACACTGCCCGATCCTGGACCAACCTCACTACTGTTGCCACTCTTGAGTCCATCAATGCTGCCACTTGGCCAATCCATCTCGTTGGGGGTCTTCCTTTTTCTGACACTCAACCTTATCAACCATGATATCCTTCTCCAGCAACTGGTCCCTCCTGATAATATGTCCGAAGTATGAGAGATGAAGTTTGGCCATATTGGCCTCCAAAGAGCATTCTGGCTGCACTTTTTCGAAAACAGATGTATTGATTATTTTGGCAGCCCATGACACTTCCAATATTCTTCTCCAACACCATAACTCAAAAGCATCAATTCTTCTACAGTCTTCCTTATTCACTGTCCAGCTTTTGCATGCATATGAGATTATTGAAAGTACCATGGCTTGGGTCAGGCGCACCTTAATCCTCAAGCTGACATCTTTACTCTTCAACACTTTAAAAAGGTCTTGTGCAGCAGATTTGCCTAATGCAATACGTCGTTTGATTTCTTGACTGCTGCTTCTGTGAGTGTTGATAGTTGATCTAAGAAGAATGAAGTCCTTGACAACTTGAATCTTTTCTCCGTGTATAAGGTTGCTGTTTATTGGTCCAGTGGTGAGGATTTTTGTTTTCTTTACCTTGAGATGTAACTCATACCAAAGGTTGTGCTCTTTGATCTTTATCAGTATATTGTTTAAGTCCTCTTCACTTTCAGCAAGCAAGGTTTTATCATCTGCATATTGCAGGTTGTTAATGAGTCTTCCTTTAATCCTGATGCCACGTTTTTTTCCTCATAGAACCCAGCCTTTCAGATTATTTGCTCAGCATACAGGTTGAATAAGTATGGTGAAAGAATACAACCTTGTTGCACACCTTGCTTAATTTTAAACCATTCAGTGTTGCCGTGTTCTGTTCGAACAACTGCTTCTTGATCCAGGTACAGATTCCTCATGAGTACAATTAAGTGTTCTGGAATACTCATAACTTCTCAATGTTGTCCATAGCTTGTCATGATCCACACAATCAAAAGCCTTTGCATAGTCTATAAAGCACAGGTAAACATCTTTCTGATATTCTCTGCTATCCGCCAAGATCCATTGGACATGAGCAATGATATCCCTCATTCCATGGCCTCTTCTGAATCCAGCTTGAACCTCTGGAAGTTCTCTGTCAATGTATGATTGTAGCCGTTTCTGTATTACCTTCAGCAAAACTTTACTCGTATGGGATATCAAAGAGATTGTCCTATGATTTCCGCATTCTGTTGGGTCACGTCTCTTTGGAATGGGCATAAATATTGATCATGACAAATTATGGGTAACATTGTGAAACGTGGGGATTTTAGAACACATAATTGTTTATGTAGGACCTGTGATAGATATAAAGGTAGTCATTAAAACAACAAGGGGATACTGCATGTCTTAAAATAAGGAAAGACATCTCAGGATTATATCTTATCATTGTACTTAGTCTGTATGCTGAGCAAATAATCTGAAAAGCTAGTGAAGAAGAAGGCAGCATGTGGGTTGGAGGAGGACTCATTAACAGCCTGTGATATGCAGTTGATACAACCTAGCTCGCTGAAAATTAAGAGGACTTGAAGAACATGCGGATGAAGATCAAAGACTACAGCCGTTAGTATGTATTATGTCTCAACATAAAACATCGGACAAAAATCCTCACAAGTGTACTGATAAGCAGTCATTGTAAATGGAGAAAATACTGAAGTTGTCAAGGATATCATTTTACTTGGCTCCACAGTTTACACCCATGGAAGTAGCAATCAAGAAATTCAACAACGTATTGCCATGGGAAAGTGTGCTATAAAGTATCTCTTTAAAGTATTAACAAACAAAGATGTCACTTTCAGGACCAAGGTGTGCCCGCCCCAAGCCATGGTATTTTCAGTTGTCTCACATGCATTCTACAGCTGGACAATGAATAAAGAAGACTGAAGAAGCATTGATACATTTGGATTATGGTGTTCATGAAGTTTTGAATAGATCATTGACTGCCAGAAGAATGAACAAATCTAACTTGAAAAAGTATAGCCAGAATGCTCCATAGAAGTGAGGGTGGCGAGACTTTGCTTCACAGACTTGGATATGTTATCAGGAGGACTCAGTCTCTGGAGAAGGACATCATGCTTAGTTAAGTAAACAGGTCAGGGAAAAAGAAGACCCTACGTTCTTGTCACAATGGTCTCCAATATAGCAACAATTGTGAGGACCGGGCAGTATTCCATTCTGTTGTGCAAAGTATCTGCAAAGCTCATTATAGTGAGGAATGCCTGTACACATAAATATTGTCTATACAGGAAAGCCTGGGAGTAGTGTACTTGATAATAACAAACACTTTAGATTAGAAGCTTAGTTGAATTTTTATGAGACTGTAAAATTTGAATGTGAAAATAGGACTAATTTGGAAGATTTTATTAAATTTAATTTAGAGAAAAATGATAGGATTGTTTTATCAGCGAATTAGTCATTATCGATTAGTGCCTGTTTTGGTAATAAAGATACCTGAGACCCTATCACGTCTTGATGCAGAATCAGTTTGATTCTTAAATGAAAGGCTGCCTCATTAAGAGTTGCTTTTGTGTTTTTTTAAGTTTTCGTTTTAAAAGCTACTTGTAACTTAAAGAAATAGACTTGCTGGTCCTGTGAGTTGAGTACTAGGCTGCTAATTTTAAGCTTGGTGATTCAGATTCACTCTGTGGGAAAAAGATGAAACTGTCTACTCACATGAAGATTTATAGTCTTGGAAACATTAAGGAGCAGTTCTACTCTGTCCTGGAAAGTAGGTTTTGGTGTAACCCTTCCCTGAAGAATTCTGTGTACTTGATTTATACCATGTCAGAGTGCAATTTTAGTGTCCTCAGTGGATTCAAATCATGTTCCTTTTAAATGTTCCTAGAATTTGGGGTTCAGAAAATCTGGGGACCAGAAAATCTGGGGATCAGGGCTGTAGGGTAGATGGGATAAGGTGTCACAGTGAAATGTTCCTAGGATACTTGTTGCTGCCGTGAAGAATTAGCAGGTGCATTGTTGTAATGGAAAAAATATTCCTTGTAACAACTTTCTAGGCATTTTTTTTTCCACATGCAGTTTTCACTTTTCTTTATACGTCTTCCTGTAATAAGCTCCCCCAATTGTCCTGTGTCCTTTGAGAAAATCTGTAAAGATTACCTCTTTGGGATTCCTCGCCTTCTGAGTTGACCTGTTTGCCTTTACTTTAACTGGTCCAGTGGGTCCCCTCAGAAACTGCTGTTTTGATTGGATCTTTTTTCAAAGGCTCCCTAGTATGTTACTGAGAGAATAAGTCTGTAGTCATCCAATGATTACAGACATGCTTTAAAATGTTTTGTTTGGGATAAACCTGTGCATAAATGAACTGGAATCTTAGTAGCAATACTTTTTGATTTTCCCTTGTAGATTATAGTTTCTTTAGTAAAATTTCAGATATTCTACATATGCTTACTGAATTTCTTTTTGGAAATTTTACAGATAAATAGTTTCAAGGTCTAGTCCTGGTGTGGTGCTGCAGGATAATACACTGGACTACAAAGTTGATTTGAACTCTAAGGTCAATTGTTCAAAACCACTAGCTGCCCCTTGGAAACTCTAGACAGGGTCACTATGAGTCAGAATCAACTCCATGGCACTTAACAAGAAGTCACAATCATTAGTCTAGTATATAATTCAAGGTTTAGAATCAAGCAAACTTAGATTTAAATTATACTCTTCCACCATACTTATTCTGTATGCTGAGTAAATAATCCAAGAAGCTGGATTATATGAAGAAGAAAGTGGCATCAGGATTGGAAGAAGACTCATTTACAACCTGCGATATGCAGATATACAGCCTTCCTTGTTAAAAGCGAAGAAGACTTAAAATACTGATGAAGGTCCAACACTACAGCCTTTCGTATGGGTTGCAACTTAATGTATAGAACACAAAAATCCTCACTACTGAGCCAGTAAATAACATCGATATGAATGGAGAGAAAATTGAAATTGTGAAAGACTAAATTTTGCTTGGATCCACTATCAACACTTACGGAAGAAGCAGTCAAGAAATCAAATGACGTATTGCATTAGGCAAATCTGTGTACAAGACCTATTTAAAGTGTTCAAGAGCAAAGATGTCAGTTTGGTGACTAAAATGTGTCTAATCTAAGCCATGAGGTTTTTCAGTAACTTCATATGCAAATGAAAGTTGGGCATTGAATAAGGAACCCCAAATATTGATTCATTTGAGTTACAGTGCTGGAGAAGAATATTAAAAGTACCGTGGACTGCCAAAAGAACAAACAAATCTATGTTGGAAGAAGTACAGCCACAATGTTCCTTAGAATCCAGCATGGCAAGACCTAGTCTCTCATACTTGGGACATGTTATCAGGAGGGACCAGTCCCTGGAGAATGACATCATGCTTGGTAAAGTGGAGGGTCAGCGTAAAGAGGAAGACCCAAAGGAGATGGATTGGCACTGTGGCAGGAGTATTGAACTCAAGCTTAGCAGTGATTGTGAGGATGGCGCAGAATCAGATAGTATTTCATTCAGTTGTATATAAGGTTACTGTGAGTTGGAATTGACTCAGCAGCACCTAACAGCAACAGATTTGAATGCCTTATTTGGCTTATGTTGTGTGGCTTTGTGTGATTATTAACCTCTCAAAGCAATTAAAAAAAAAAAAGATAGTATTTCGTTCAAAGGGCTATTTTATTTAATAAATAATGTATTTAAAGTGCTTCATATATGTTGTTGTTGTTAAGTGCCGTCGAGTCGATCCGACTCATAGCAACCCTGTACAAGGTTTCCTAGGAAGCTGTTGATGAGCTTGAACCACCAACCTTGCAGTTCAAACGGCTTTGCAGTCTGGCACATTAACCCACAGCGCCACTCCAGGAAAGATAATATTTCGTTCAAAGGGCTATTTTATTTAATAATAATGTATTTAAAGTGCTTCGTATATATTGTTATTAAATGCCGTCGAATTGTTCTGACTCATAGCAATCCTGTATAGGGTTTCCAAGGAATGACTGGTGGGTTTAAACTGCTGATCTTACAGTTAACTTACTCTAAAGCACCTCACCAGGACTCTGGCATTTAATACTTGGTAAATAAATGCAAAAGACTTCTTTAAAGTGTTCAACAGCAAAGACATAAGTTTAAGAACTAAGGGGCTCCTGACCTAAGCCTAGTATACATTGTTGTTGTTAATGCTGTCAAGTCGGTTCTGATTTTGTGACCCTGTTGTCGCTATGGGTCGGAACCGACTCGACGGCACTTAACAGCAACAACATAGTGTTTCTGAAGAGTGGCTGGTGGATTTGAACTGCAGACCTTGTGGTTAGTAATCCAGTGCTTATCCTACAGCAGGTCCTTATTAACCCTTCCTTCTGTTAGGTTTAAATTTTCACTTTCATTTTAATACTTACATTATATAGTTGATGTTGTTTGTGGGTTTTGATTCCTAGCGACCCTGTGTAGGGTCTTCATAGAGTGGCTGGTAGGTTTGAACTGCTGACTTTTGCACTCGTTAGCAGTCCAGTATTTAAATTTTCAATTTTCTTTCAATACTTATGTTGGGTGGTTGATGCTGTTGTTTGTCGTTGTTAGTACCATCAAGTAGGTTTCAATTCATAGTGACCCTGTATATATGTTTGCAAGGGAGTGGTTGGTATGTTTGATATGCCAACCTTTTGCCTGGCTAGCATTCCAGGGCTTAAATTTTCATTTTTCTTTCAATACTTTAGTTGTGTGGTTACTGTTGTTGTTTGTGGGTTTCAATTTGTTGTTAATAAGCAGGCTCCAATTCACAGTGACCTTGTATAGCGTTTCTAAGGAATGGCTGGTGGGTTTCAACCACCAACCTTTCACACTGGTTAACATAACAGACTTTAAGAACTGATCATTTGCCATTGTTTAAATTATTCTTTTTTTCAAAACTCTTTTGCTTCATTGTTAGGACAGTGGGATTAGTTATCTGAAAGGCATAGATATTTCTGTGGTAATCTTAATTTAAATAACAAATGCTGTACAAAATAATAGCATGCTGAAATTATGTGTATAAAATTACAAAAAGTATAAAGTGACATATCAGTTTCTAGGATTGGGCTTTCGTTTAAGAATTGTATGTTGTTTTGTCAAGCAAAAACTCTATATGTTATAGCAATTGCTAAATGTTTTAAATCATATCAATAAAAGTTAGTTATATCATAATTTAGTAGATTTTATGAAAATTTCCTCTCCTAGAGGTGGTGTGATTTTTACAGATTTGAACTGTTGTTGTTGTTAAGTGCCTTCAAGTTGGCTCCAACCCATAGTGACCCTGTATAGGGTTTCCGAGGAGCGACTCGTGAACTTGAACTGCGACTTTGCAGTCTGGTGCATTAACCCACAGCGCCACACTTTCAAAGTCCAATATGGTCCTGTATACTTTAATACTTAGTGTAACAGATTTATTGCAACATAATTCTGAATATTAACAAATAATATCCATTCTAAATGAGTATTGGGAGTGCGGTGGCTCTAGAGATAAGCACTGGGCTGTGTATCATAAGGTCAGCAGTTTGTGTCCATCAGCCTTTATGTGGAAGGAAGATGAGGCTTTCTGCTCCTGCACAGATTTGTTGTTGTTGTTGTTAAGTGCTGTCAAGTTGGACAGCCTTGGAAACCCTATGCAGGGTCTATATGGGTCGGAACTGACTTGAAATTACTTATAGCAACAACCAATTTAAATTGTATGGTTGAGCTTTGATGTATAAATTAAAATAACTGTCTAGTTGTTTGTTGCTTACTGCTTAACATAATTGAATTTCCATTTTCTTGCTGTGGAAAGCTATATACTTCACTGCCAGCAGAATGCTCATTCTATTATAAGTTTTATGTTTTATAGTTTTCATTATATAAAAATTTCATATAAATTCTATATTTAGTTTTGGATTATCCTTTCAAAGATTATCTTAAAACTAGTTGAGAACCTTAAATGCCAGTTCTGAAGCAAAATTCTTAGGAAAGAACCTTAAACATTTTGCTACGTCTTTAAATATAATGGACCTTTCCTTTTATTTTTATTTTTTTTGTTTTGGCAAGAGAATGCACAAGTCTTTATTTTTTAGCATGTTGTTAATAGGTACCATCAAGTTGATTCTGATTCATAGTGACTCTGTGCACAACAGAAGGAAAACTGCTTGAGTTCTGTACCATCCTCACAATTGTCATCTTGTTTGAACCCATTGTTGTTGCCATTGTGTCAATCCATCTGGGGAATCGTTCTCTTTTCTACTGACACTTCACTTTACCAAAGCTTCAGGGACTGGTCCATCCTAACAACAAGTTTGAGATATGAGAGTCTCACCATCCTAGCTTCTAAGGATCATTCTAGCTCTGCTTCTTCCACATTTGTTTATTCTTTTGATAGTCAGTGGTATTTCACCAACACCATAATTCAAATGCTTCCATTTTTTTGTGGTCTAATTTATTCATTTTTTCACTTTCAGATGCATTTGAGGTGACTGAAAATACCATGGCTTGGCCCAGGAACACTTTAGTCCTCAAGGTGACATCTTTGTTCCAGAACACTTAGTTTTTGTTGCTTTTATGGTTGTTACGAGCAGCCGACTAGGTTCCAACTCTTAGTGATCCTCTATAGCGTTTCCAAGGAGTGTCTGGTGGGTTTGAACCGCCAACCTTTTGGTTCAAACTGACTGTGGTCCAGTACAAATCCTACAGTGTCACACCTGGACGGACTCCTTTGAACATTTTTCTGTTGTTGTTAAGTGCCTTTGAGTGAGTTCTGACTAATAGCAACCCCAAGATAGGGTTTCCAGGGAGCATCTGGCGAATTTGAACCACTACCATGCGGTTCAAACCAATCAATGCGTTATCACACAGTGCCACAAAAGATTTGTCTAATGCAATACGTTGTTGATTTCTTAACTACTGCTTCTGTGAGTGATGATGGTGGATCCAAGCTGAATGAAGTCTCTGACAACTTTTCAGCATTGTTGTTGTTAAGTGCTGTCAAGTTGGTTCTGACCCATAGCAACCCTGTATCAGGTTTCCAAGGAGCAGCTGGGGAGCTTGAACCACTGGCCTTGCAGTTTAAACCGCTTTGCATTCTGGCTCATTAACCCACAGTGCCATACCAGGACTTCAGCTTTTCAGCATAATACACTGATAATTATAGACAAGGACATGCTGTTGGTTTTAATTTAAGTAAAGGTAGCTCACACAAAAAGAGAATTGTATTGAAAAAATACAAATAGTAATAGCACTATACAAGAGGACTTTAAATAGTGCAAAAATGGAATTTAAAGATAAAAGGTAAAATTTTAAACTTTATTTCTCAACGTGAGCTCCATAAAGATCAAAACACTTTTGTAAGCAGTGACCAGCTGTTTTGTCCATTCCTAAAGAACTGAGACGCTCTGGTAGCATAGTGGTTATGAATCAGTCAGGCTGTGAACCACAAGGTCAGCAGTTTGAAACTACCAGCTGCTCCGCTGGAGAAAGATGAGGCTTTCTTCTCCCATAAAGATTTACAGCCTCGGAAACCCTGTTCAGGGTCACTATGGGTCGGAACCGACTCGACGGCACTTAACAACAACCACCAAGAACTGGAGGCCATGGAAATGTAACTGTCAGTGCAGTCTTTCTTACATTATTAAATGAAGAAAAATGGATGGTTTTACAGATTTTCTTAAGATTAGGGAACACAAAAAAGTAAGAAGGAGCCAAATCAGAACTGTAAGGTGGTGCCTAATGATTTCCCATGGAAAATTTTGCAAAATTGACCTTCTTTGATGAGAGAAACGAGCAGGAGCATTGTCAATGGCAGAGAAGGACTTTCTGGTGGAGGTTTCCTATGTGTTTATTTTGTGTATTCATGAAAGCTTTGGTTAATTTTCTCAAAACACTCTCAGAATTAGCATATGTCAATATTCTTTGACCTTCCAGAAAATAGCAAAAATTTCTTAAGCTTCCCCAAAACTGTTGTCATGACCTTTGTCATTGACTGTGTGCCTTTGCTTGAACTGGACTATTGCCATCTCTTAGTAGCCATTGCTTTGATGTGTTTTGTCTTCAGGATCATACTGGTAAAGCAATGTTTCATCTCCTGTACAATTTTATAAAGAAATGATTCAGGATATTGACTCCATTTGTTTATTGAAAGGTCAGCTCTTGTCTGTGGCTGATCTGGGTGCAACATTTTTATTAATCATTGATCAGAAAGTTTTCCCAACTTTAGTTTTTAAGTCAGAATTGTGTACACTGAACTAGTTGGCATGTTTATTGTGTTAACTATTGTTTCAGCCCTTAATCCTCAATCCTCTTCAGTTAGGGCACGAACAGGATTACTTTTTTTCTTCGCAAATAGTTGTGGATGATCTGCAGCTGTGAGTATCCTCTTTGCCACTGGCTCATCTAGTCTTAAAATGAGTTACTCATAAACTACTAATTTATTGAGGGCATCATTCCAATAAACTTTTTATAAAACATCAGTCATTTCACTGTTCTTCCACCCATAAAATTTATATTTAATCTTGTTATAACATGAACATTTATAACAAATTTGTTGTTGTTACTGTTAGTACTGTTATGTTGGTTTTGATATATATATAGTGACCCTGTATTAGGTTTCCCAGGAACAATGGGTGGGTTTGAACCATTGACCTTGTGGTTAGCAGTCCAGTGCTTTTCCTACAGTGTCACAAAAGAAGTTTTAAATCCCATGTAGTTTTCCATGATACACATTTTGTATGAACTTCTTTTTTAAGCTTTTGTTGTGAATTGAGGAATAGTTTACATGAGCGAACATAGGTTTTGCGCTCATCCTAGCTTATTTTGTTGCATTGCAATGATTACAATCCCCTCAAAGCATCGACATTTAATAGTATTTGCTTCTATTTGCTTTGCCTTTTTTTTTTTTTTTTTTAATGTATACAGAACACTTGTTGTTAAGTGCTGTTTCCAAGGAGCAGCTGGTGAGCTTGAACCATTGACCTTGCAGTTCAAACAACTTTGCAGTCTGACGCATTAGCCCACAGCGCCATGCCAGGACTCCACAGAAACATTTAGGAATATATAATCTTGTAAACTACCAAAGGAAGCATTCTGCAAGCCAGCCTCCTGGCTGTCAGCACACAGACTTTGTCTTTCAATGACTCTAGAGTCTTCAGCAAGCAGCTCTTATCTCTCCATACTATCAACTCTACCCCCATCTCTGGTGTCGCTGCTTCTCTGGTTAAGGTCTATGAACTTTTTGAAGACTGCTTGTATATATGAGTAGTTTTTTAGTTTTAATACACTTTCACATAAATTATTTCACTTGATTATTAAAACAGCCCTGTATTAAGAATGGGAGGGATTATTACACCCAGTTTACAGATGTTCATGGTCTCAATGGTTTACAGACATTCATATCTTTTGACTCTGTCCTTCATTTTAAAACTCTAAACAGGGCCAGCTTTATCACTTTTTAGTGTTTTAGTTTTTCCTTTTAGTATACCTAAAAAAAGTTAATATTTTTAAAGCTATGTTAAAAGCCTATGTTAAAAATACCATCCTAATTTTTTCTCAAGAAAATTGAGAATAATTATAAAAGGGAATATGTAATTTACCACCCAGATGGGATTATACATGGTAGTTTTAAAGTTCTTTGATGTAGTTAATAATATAAAAATATTGTAGTGGTATGATGATTGCAACAGCAGTATTACGTAGTTTCTAGAAAGTTTGTTTTTTAAAAAAACTTATGTAAAATTTAGATGTCATTTAAGAGAAGTTATTACTAATGAAGTTGAAGGGGGTTTTCTATATATATAAGTTAAATTATATGTTAAAAGAGACTAAACATGCTATCCACAATGAAGACTTGCAAAGTAAGTGTCATATATACTTCAGATATTTTAATGCAATAAACAACCATGTTTTATATCTTTAAAAGGAATAATATACTTTTCTCGGATGTTAACATTTAATCTATTTATTTCTAATATATGGCTGCCTGTTGGGATTTTTGTTGTTGTTGTTAAGGGCCATCGAGTCAGTCCTGACCCATAGTGACCCTGTATAGGGTTTCCAAGGAGTGACCGGTGAGCTTGAACCACCAACCTTGCAGTTCAAACAGCTTTGCAGTCTGGTGCATTAACCCACAGTGCCATACCAGGATAGGAACCTGTAAAAAATATGTAGCAGGCTGGCAGCAGTGAGTGGAGTTCTTGGACATTTGCATAATGTGACAATTGGGAGACAGTTGACTCTCTGCCCGCCATTATCTCCAGATGTTGCCAAGACAGAGATTGCTTTAAGTGGTGAATCACCTTTATTAGCAGCTACTTTTGCTTACTGGGACAATATCCTTGGTCCTAGAGTAAGACACATTTGGGCTCCAAAGACAGAACAGGTACTTCTGAGTGATGGAGAAATAACTTTTCTTGCTAAACATATCTTAAATGGGGAAATCCTCTGAAATGAAGAGAATGGAGCTATAGATGTAAGGTTTTTTGTTTTGTCTGAAAGTAGAGTAATTATTGTTTAATCTTCGATGGAAACTGGAGTGAGGATAGGAGTACATATCAATTATACTTGCACATATGGAACTTAGTTTCTATCTCCCACTTCACAGAGTGTGTATTGATAGAGTAACACACATTATTCGGAAAGGAAGGATATGGATGCATAAGGAAAGGCAAGGAAATGTTCAGAAGATTGTCTTAGAAGGCACAGAAAGAATGAAGATCAGGGTCAGTATTATTCCAATGCTTACTGGAGAAGTAATTCCTATAATGGAACTGTTTGCAGCTATGAAATTGCACAGTGTTTATGAAGAAATAGATATAGTTGAAACTGTATTCAATGATGATGATATTTGTGACAGTTGTCATGAAGTTGTCCTTCTCAATGCCATCAGCTCACACCTGCAAACGTGTAGCAGTTCTAGAGTCGTAGGTAGTACTGCAGAGAAAGTAAACAAGGTAGTGAGTACATTATGCCTTTTTCTGACCCCAGCAGAGAGAAAATGTTCCAGATTATGTGATTAAATCATCATTTAAATATGAGGGCTCTTTGTATAAGGCCTGCTAATGTAAGGATTTAACTGGAATGTTTCGTGCTGCCCTTCTGACAAGTCATGTATGCCCCCTATCCCACCATTCACATAGATGTGGATGTTAATACTGTCAAGCAGATGCCATTCTGTCATGAGCATATTTACAATCAGTGTCGATTCATGAGATCAGAGCTAACAGCATTCTGGAGCGTCACTTCAGAAGAAGACATGGCTCAGGTATTTGATCATCTACACAGACGAGAGCTTCATTCCTGATTTGAATGTTTTTCAAGATGTCTTATACAGAGTCACTCTGGTAAAGGCCTTCCTAGATCCGGTCTTCTCATTTGAAACCTGGTCTATCTCTCAGGAGTACTTTTCTCACAGTTTCTACTTGTTCTCCACAGAAAAGCCTTGACATTAATAAAATATACAGAAGATGATACGCAGAAGGGAAAAAGCCCTTTATATCTCTTCGGACCCTGAAGATAGACCTTGATTTAACAGCAGAGGGCGATCTTAAACATAATAATGTCTCTAGCTGAAAAATTAAACCAGTTTATCTTTAGGATAATCTCCACTCGTTTTTCTTTGGGAGACCTTTCTACACCAGTGTACAAGAACGAGACGTTCTAATGACTTTTTAAATGTTCAGCTTGCGAATTAACACTTCATCACAATCATGAACGCTGTTAAACATAGCTCAGTGGTATGGGAAACACTATTCCTCTGATTCCACTGGTCAGTCAAGCCCCCAGAGTCCTAATCAATAACTGCCATTATTGGTAGTTACACTACAACTGTTGCAAGAAATCTGTAAGGGAATATTAGCTGCATCCTGAATGAACTTTCTTGGAATACAGACTTATGTTTTCAAATATAAGAAAAAATTACTGCTATCTTATAAAGATATAATGGTAATAGGCTATCAACTGGAGTCCTGGTGTGGCGCTGTGGGTTAATGTGCTGGCCTGCAAAGTCAGTTTGAACCGCAAGGTTGGCAGTTCAAGCTCACGAGCTGCTCCTTGGAAACTTTATACAGGATCGCTATTGGTCAGAACTGATTAAATAGCACTTAACAACAACAACAAAGCTATCAACTTGACCACAACTACTGTTTTTGAAATTTATGATTCATGGTTTACATGCATCAAAGTGAAATCTGAGTTAGCTTTAACTAGATAACATGCTAGTTGGCCTTTCATCTTTTAGTGTTCCTTGGTATGTGATTTTGCTGTAATACTTTTGCAGTCAACTGAAAATTAATGCACCTGAATCATTCATAGAAAAGAAGCCAGCGTGGATGTAATTTAAGTTTTAGTCTATTTAGAAACGTTAAAACAGTATGTATAGTCCCTTATTATGATGACCCAGATCAGGTTATTTTGTTTGTTTTATTGCTATGGTTATTAATTATCCTGTATAGTTGATCTCTGTCCAAGAAATATAGGAAATTGGATTTTATGTTTTTAAATTGATTTTTATTAGTTTTGAGCCAAATTTAACTGTGCACCTCTTGTGCTTTTTTTTCCATGGAAAATATAATTACTTGGAAGAAGTCTAGATTCCACTGGTCAGTCATTTTCATCTTGTTTGTCTCTTGTACAGTTTTGCCTTATACCTGATTTGGCGGCAATCATTGTAACACTGAGGTTATAAAAAGCAAATAACTAGTAAGATCTTTTTCAGAAGCAGAGAAGAGTTTCTCATCTTTTTCATTCTTACATTTCTGTCTGTGTTGTTTCACTTGTTACCATGTGTCTTTGCCTGTATCATGTGAGGATCAGCAGGAGAAATGTGACTGAAATGCTGCTTTCCTAGGTGCTGCTTAGGCAGAACTAAGTGGTCTGTTTCTTTTATTTCCTTCACATGTTTGAGTGATTTTGCTAGCTATAAAATAACTGATTAACATGATTTTTCTATATACAAATACAAGTAAATATTTTTATTTAAAATTATGGAAGTAATGCAAAAGAGAAAAAATATTTCTAAGAAAGGGATAAAAGTGATAGAGCCCTCATACCCAAGTCCACCAAATTTAACCAAAAAGAATACATTTGAATTAAGTATTAAAACATGTAAAAACATTGTTACATATCTTTGCTCTCCTAGATGGAATTTTTTGAATAAAATATCTTAGGAATTTTTTAAAAGGGGGAAAAAATGTGCATCAAACATTATTTCCACAGCATTCTTTCAGCTAGACTCAGTAATTCATTTCAGTGGCCACACAGAACTCAAGTACCATACTCAGAGTTTGGGGGCTTATTAGGGAAATTGACAGGATCAGTAGTATTTTGGGCACAGTTTTTCTAGTCAGAACAGTCTCTCCTCTGCTGTGCTCACAAGCAGGTCTCTCTCTGGCCATCATCCTAGCAGTGGTACAAAGCTCTTGTTGTTATGTGCTTTGGAGTCAGTTCTGACTAATAGCAACCCTGTACAGGATTTCCAAGGCTGTAAATATTTACGGGATTCTATGCATTTGAGTTATGATGTTGGAGAAGAATAGTAAAAGTACCATGGGGAACAAACCAGTCTGTGTTGGAAGAAGTACAGCCAGATGTTCCTTGGAAGTCAGGAAGGCCAGGCTTCATCTCTCAGATATTGGACCACATTATCAGGAGGGACCAGTTCCTAGAGGAGGATATCATGTTTGGTAAAGTGGAGGGTTGGAGATGGATTAGCCCAGTGGCGGCAGCAATGAGGTCAGGCTTAGCAACAATTGTATGATTGGTGCAGAACTGGACAGTGTGTCATTCTTTTGTGCACAGGGACGCTGAGTCTGTGCTGACTCAATGGCACCTAACAGCAACTACAACAATATAGGCAAAATATTGAATGATGCAGAAAGTATCAAAAGAAGATTGAATATATACACAGAGTCACTGTACCAAAAAGAAATAGTCAGTGTTTAACTATTTCAAGAGATAGCATGATCAAGAGCCTATGGTACTGAAGGAAGAAATCCAAGGTGCACTGAAGACATTGGCAAAGTACATTCTGTAATTGTACTTTGATGGAATACAAATTGAATTTTTCAACAAACTGAGGCACTGACTCATCGATGTCAAGTAATTTGGAACACAACTGTCTCACCAACTGATTAGAAGAGATCCATATTTGTTCTTATTTCAAAGAAAGGTGATCCAGTGGAATGCAGAAATCATCGGGCAATATCATTAATATCACATGTAAGTAAAATTTTGCTTAAGTTAATTAAAAAATGGTTGGGACAATACATTGACATGAAACTGACAGAGGTTTAAGCTGGATTCAGATGAGAACATGGAATGAGGGATATTACTGCTGATATCAGGGAGATCTTGGCTGAAAGTAGAGAATGGCAGAAAGATATTTCCTTGTACTTAATTAACTATGCAGTTTTTTGACTTTGTGGATCATGAGAAAGTATGGACAGCAGTGCAGAAAGCAGGCATTCTGGAACACTTAATTGTGCTCCTGAGAAACCTGTATGTAGGCAATCATTTGAATAGAACAAGGGGATGCTGAATGATTTAAAACCCAGAAAGATGTGTGTCGGGGTTGTATTCTTTCACCATACTTAGTCTATATGCTGAGTAGATAATCTGGTAATCTGGATTATATGAATAAGAACATGGCATCAAAATTGGACAAATTCTCATTAACAAACTGTGATATGCAGATGATACAACCTTACTTGCTAAAATACTTAACTGATGAAGAGAAAACAAAAATCCTAACAATTGGACCAATGACTAGCATCTTGATAAATGGAGAAAAGATCGAAGCGGTCAAAGACTTCATTTTACTTGGATCCACTATCAGCACTCATGGAAGTAGCAGTTAAGAAATCAAAGGACATATTGAGCTAAGCAGATCTGCTGCACAAGACCTCTTTAAAGTGTTCAGGAACAAATACTTTGAGGACTAAGGTGTTCCTGACTCAGGCCATGGTATTTTCAGTAGCTTCATATGCATGTGAAAGTTGGACCATAGAAGAATTGATACATTTGAGATACAGTGTTGGAGAAGGATATTTGAAAGTACCATGGACTGCTAGAAGAACAAATAAATCTGTTTAAAAAGAAGTACAGCTAGAATGCTCCTTAGAAGCCAGAGTGACAAAACATCATTTTTCATACTTTGGACATGCTATCAGGAGAGACTAGTCCCTGGAGAAGGACATTATGCTTAGGAAAGTGGAGGGTCAGTGAAAAAGAAGACCTCCAATAAGATGGATTGCCACAGTGGCACTAGTAATGGACTCAAGCGTTAACAACAATTAGAGGATGAGGCTGTATCAGGCAGTGTTTCATTCTGTTGTGCATAGGATGGCACCTAATGACAACAATTTCATCTTCCATTCTTATATACATGTTAATTTCTTATTAATCATGCTGTTGTTTTGTTCTCCCCTTTTGGTTTTCCTTGTTTTGCTTTTTGTAACATGAGAGCTGTGCTTTTATTTTGCCCTTTTCCTAAAACTGGCAACAACCACCAGCAGTTGCTTTGGAGTCAGTGTCAACTCATGATCTATTAGTGTGTGATAAAGTAGAACTGAATTCCATAGGATTTTCAGTCTCTTGATTTTGTAGAATTAATTTGCCAAGCCTTTAAAAGAGGTGCCTCTGTGTGGACTGAAATCTTCAATTTTGTGGTTAGCATTTGAACATGTTAGCTGTTTACACTACCTAGTGACTCCTCCGTAAAAGAGTTTTATTTTCTAAAGAAGCTGAATTAACTATACAGTTTTATTTTGTTTTTGTTTTTTCTGGTTGCTTAGTATGTAGCTTGCTCAAGGTTAGCTGTAATTATTCCAGTGTCTTTAGAGCATAACAAAACAAAAGATTGGGACTCTACAGGGTCTAACTTTGTGACTGTTTAAAAGGGCTCCAGTATACTCTTTAAGCTAGAGCCTGCAGAAGTAAAATGCCCAACTTCTTGGCTGTGGAAGTATAGTATGACTTGATGTATGTTGTTGCTAAGTTCCACTGAGTTGGTTCCAACTTACAGTGACCCTGTATGGGGTTTCTGACGAGCAGCTGGTAAGTTTGAACAGTCAAACCTTGCTGTTCAAACCAACCTTGAGGTTGAGTGCTTATCCTGTGGTGCCACACCAGGACTCCCCTGATGAAATTCTGGTTGATGTCTCCATCTCTGAAAAGTCCTTTATTTCTTTTACTGATTAGCATAGATTTCCAGTTAGCTATTTTATCAGAAGTATTTATTTGATCAAATTATGATGCTTTTCTTTTAATATAGCAGTGTTAGAGGCTAGGAGTCCTGGTGTGGTGCTGTGGGTTAATGCACTGGATTACAAAGTTAGTTTGATCCACAACAGTAAGATAGTGTTCACAGACATAGTTCAAAGCTATGGCAGTTGTTGCTGAGGTGCCAAGTGTAGTTCCTTAGAAAGAAACTTGGCAGCACCACTGTCACTGCTCACTGAGTGCACATTTTGATTGCTGTTTGCAAAACAAACTGAACACTAGTTTCACTTTCTCCCTGTTTTCATAGAAACGAAAGTCCTCTGGATTTCTTTTGGCTAGCAAAAATAGGTACTAAAAGTGAAGTAAAGTGAACTTTAGAAAAATGGAGAGAATACCTGTACTCCATAAGCAGGAATAGGACTGGCCCCTTTTTTGTTACTGTTTCATCCATACTCGGTTGAGCTATCCTGGTGTGGTGCTGTGGGTTAATGCACTAGACTGCGAAGCCCTTTTAAATGCAAGGTTGGTGGTTCAAGCTCACCAGCGGCTCCTCGGAAACCCTATACAGGGTCGCTATGGGTCGGAACCAACTCAACGGTAGTAAAACACCATGATCTGTTCAAAGAAGTTTGGGAGAAGAATAAAATGCCCTAAAAATAAACTAGCTTTTCAATTTCTTATTTAGTGCCTAACCCTTTGTTATGGTGCCAAATGTTTATCATAAATTTTGTTGTTTGTTCACCATAAACCTCCCTTTCTGAGAGCTCTTTAGGGTTAGTTTTATGAAAAGGAGCCAGGTGCCTTTGGTTTACAACTTGTCTTTATTGAGTTTAAATACAAAGGGGCTTCAAAGGTTAAATGAGTGGAATTAAAAGATAATAGAACCCATTTGACCTAGCCTTGATGATTTGACAATCAGAACTCCTCGACTAGAAGATTTAAAAAAAAAATCGGGGGAGAGGATAAAGGAAACAAGGGTAAATTGTTACAATTTGATGAACTTGACCTGTGCTCATGGAGGTAGTAGCTCAAAATACCAACAATGAGGGAAGGAGTCCTCACATCAAGTATCAATGCTATCCCCTCTGTACACAGGATAGATAGGGCCGGCAAGTTAGACACTGGCTACCTAAAATGAGGGGGTAATAAAGGCACGAACTGACTGGCTTACAAAGTTTCAAGAGGGAGTTTAGTTTAAGAGTGTTTGGGGATGATAGAGTCCCCACTGAATAATTTTCATCTTGTCTAGATGGGTCTGGTTAAAAGAGATGGGGATGAAGATTCTTATGGTTCTATAATGAGTGATTGCTGTCATTACTAACTGTGACTGTCACAGTGGTAAAGGTAGAAGTTTTGTAACAAAAACGGGAAAGTAGTTGATCTTGCAGACCAGAAACAGAGGACCCTAGGACAATTAAGGGAGAAGAGCACAAGTGGAATGCAGGACCTTATCCAGAAAAGCAGCTACACCAGAGATGGAGGCAGAGATGGGGACATGGAGAGAGGGAGCAGCTGAGGACTCTAGAGTCATGGAAAGATAGGAACTGACAGCTGGCAGCCAGGAGGCAGATTTGCAGAATGTGCCCTTTGGTGGTTTAAATTATTATATATGCTTGAGTGTTAAAAAACAAAAAACAACTAAAATGAATAGAGAAATACTGTTAACTGTTGGTACATGGAGGGGATTATAACCATTGTAATGGAACAAAGTATATGATTTGTTGAATGTAAAACTGATAATCTGCCCTGTAAACTTTCACTCAATTCACAATAAAAACGTTTAAAAAAAAAGATAGTGGAATTTTTCTATAAACTTTGGTAGCTACAAAACATGCCTATTTAACTTTTACTTCTGTAAACTTTTTATTGTGTATGAACTCATCTTTAAAACAGCTTTGTTGAGCTATTAATTGATATACCACGGGTGACTCAAAAATCATCCACACTCTGGTTACATTAAAACACCAGTCTACTTCCATGACTGAAGACAACATAGAGCGTGCACATAAAATGATTCTGTCGAATAGACGATTGACAGTGGATTATGTGGCAAATCATTTGCAAATCAGCAATGGCTCTGCCTATGAAATTATCCACGACAGACTTGGGTTCAGAATTTGTGCAAGATGGTACCAGACAACTCATGAAAGAGCATAAACAGAAGCATTTGGATAGCTACAAACACAGTTTGGATCAATATTTGAAGGAAGGTAAAAATTTCTGGTGACAAGACATGGATTCATCACTATGAACCTGAGAGTAAATGGCAGAGTATGTAATGGAAAAATATCCTCAATCACTGACCAAGAAAAAGTTAAAAAGTCAACCATCAGCTGGAAAATTAATCCTTACAGCTTTCTGGGATTATCAAGGGCCACTATTGGAACACTGTCAGGAAAAAGGTTCAACAATCAACAGTACTTATTACGGTGGGATGCTCATTGAACAACTGAAGCCTAAACTTTGGATTAAATGCAGAGGACTGCTATCTAAGGGCTCTGATTTTTACATTACAATGCAGGTCTGCACACCTCTGCCCACACTGTTGACACTCTGCAAAAACTTTGTTTTGAGGTGTTAAAGCATCCTCCCTATAATCCTGATTGTGCTCCATAGAAGATTCACCTGTGATGAATAAGCGAAGACATTGGTGAATTCATGACTCTCAGCCTAAAACTTTTTTAAATGAGGAAATATGAAAGCTGTTGACAAATGGACATAGTGTGTTGAAGAGCAAGGAGATAATGTCTAACGATGATGTGTTTGCATTTTCTAAAAGTTGATTAAAACAAATTCTACATCGGAATATGGATACTTTTTGACTCAACCTCATCTAACAAACTGTCCATATTTAAAATATAATTGGTTATGTTTTGATGATCTATAGTGGCACTGTAGGATCACCACCGGATTGTGAACCATGAGGTTGACAATTTAAACTCCCAGCTGTTCCTCAGAAATCCTGTATAAGATCACTATGAGTCAGAACTGACATGGTGGCACTAACAACAACAACAACAACAAATTAAAAACAAAAAAAAGTTGCTGTAGAGTCAGTTCTAATTCATCAACCTTAACTGTGTCAGAGTAGAACTGTGCTTCATAGTGTTTTCAGTGGCTGATTTTTCAGAAGTAGTTTGCCAGGCCTTTCTTGTGACTTCTCTATTCATACATGAAACTATGAAAAACAATCAATATAATTTCATTAGGCAAATCTGCTGCATAAAACATTTTTAAAGTGTTGAAGAACAAAGATGTCAGCTTGAGGACTAAGGTGCGCCTGACCCAAGCCATGGTATTTTCAGTAACCTCATATGCATGTGAAAGCTGCACAGTAAATAAGAAAGACCATAGAAGACTTGATGCATTTGAGTTATGGTGTTGGAGGAGAATATGGAAAGTGCCATGGGCTGCCAAAAGAACCAATAGATCCGTTTTGGAAGAAGTGCAGCCAGAGTACTCCTTGGAGGCCAAGATGGCCAAACTGTCTCTCATACTTCGGACATATTATCAGGAGGGACCAGTCACTGGAGAAGGATATCATGTTTGGTAAGGTGGAGGGTCAGAGAAAAAGAGGAAGACCCCCATCAAGATGGATTGGCCAAGTGGCAGCATCAATGAACTCAAGCGTGGCAACAGTAGTGAGGTTGGCCCAGGATTGGGCAGTGTTTCGTTCTGCTGTGCATAAGGTTGCATCGGTACCGACTCGATGGCATCTAACAACAACATAATGAATACATTCATCATCCCCCAGAGATTTTTTTTTTTTTTATTATTGAGTCTTTGTTATTCCTCCATTTCTTTCATTCTGTAGCTTTTCTTTTTATTTTCATAGTAATATATTTCCATAAGTGAAAATTTTTAATTCTCATGTAATTTATGTTTGTATTTTGAAAACCAGCTTTTTGGTATTATATTGAGAAACACTTGTTTGAACCAATATGACAAAGATACTCTGTTTTCTTATAGAAATCTCATAGTTTTTGGTTTTATATTTAGTTTTCTAATCCATTTGGAATTTATTTTGATGTATGATGCAGAGAATGGCACATAGCATTTTTTCCCTGTATGAATATGTTACAAGTTTTGTTGAAAGACCTATCTTTTCCCACTCACTAGTCCTGCTGTGGCACTATGGGGTAATGTGCTGAACTACAAAGTCAGTTTGAACCATAAGGTATATAGTTGAAGCTCACGAGCTGCTTCTTGGAAACCCTAGAAGGGTTTCTGTGGGTCGGAACCAATTCAATGGCACTTAACAACAGCAGCAACTTTTGACCTTGTCAGAACTCACTTGTGCATATAATTGTATATGTGAGTCTATTTCTGCTCTTTTTCCTTCTGTTTCGTTGTTCTATATGTGTACCTTTCAGCCAGTCTCACTCAGTTTTGTTATTGATGCTTTTTCATAAGTTTCCAAATCAGCAAGGGCTGCTCTTCAGTGTTCTTTCTTTTCAAATTTGTTTTGGCTCTCTAGTTCTTTTGCCTTTCCATATGAAATTTAGAATCAGCTTGTCAGTATCTGTAAAAATTATTAGAGATGTTGTGGGATTGTGTTAAATCTTACAAGGAACATTTCCATTTATTTAGATCTCTAATTTCTTTCAGCAATATTTGTAGTATTCAATATACATTTCTTTTATACCTTCTGTCATTTTTTCATAATTTTTGATGCTGTTTTAAATACTTGTAAAATATAATTTCCTATAGTTCTTCCCTAGTATATAGAAATAAAAAGGACTTTTTGTATAAATCTATGTAGACTTTTTGTATAATTCTGCAACCTGGAAAAACAGGTATTGTATTCCTGGGTTTGTAATTGTACTTATTTTTCTTTTTAATGTATTCATTTCATAGATTTGAAGGAAAGAGTTTATTGGCCAGTATTCAGTAGTATGTGGGAAATAGACTGATTACTATTTGGTTGCATTCAGTAGCATGACTAACACTAATGTCTATTGCCCGCATTGAGGGGGAAAAGAACCCTGAAATTTTTCATTATTAAGTATTTCCTTAATACATAGTACCTTGGTGACATTATATAGATCTGCAGTGACAGCATATCTGTTATCCTCTAAGTATGGTTTTTGTAATTGAACCTGTCAAACCTGTAGTTCTTGTGTTATATGAATAGAAATATTGAAACTAGTTATGAGTATTAACTGGTTCTGTGGAGATTTTGTTGTCAACCCCACCCATAGTAGGCTATATCATTTTATAAACTTAGTAGTAAAGAATAAGGTATTTCTGTCTTGTGTGCTAAGTCTTCCTTTGGGTGCTGCTTATACCAGCAAAAAAGCTGGTTCTTCATTTTAGTTACATTAGAGTTTTCAAGAGAAACAAAATCAACCTTGCTAAACTCATATTTGAGATGTGTATGTGTGTTATATACGCATACACTGTGGTTAGGCACTCAGCTGCCAATTAAAAGGCTGGTAATTCCAAACTACCCAGTAGCGCCACAGGAGAAAGACTTGGTGATATACTTCCATAAAGATTACAGCCTGTGAAATGCTATGGAGCTGATTTACTCTGTCCAATGACTTTGTTGATAGTATCTAACCACAGTGTGTTTGTGTGTATACAAGCATAAGTCAAAACGTATTGCTACAAAATCACAGAAACCCTTATTTAATTAAAACATCAAAATGTAAAGCTATTGTTTCTCAGTATATCCGCAGTCCAAATCTGTGCAGTTCTGAAAGCAATGTTTCCATCTCTGTAGCCCTACCCCAAAGTATTTTGTGCTCTTCAGTTTATGCCATATTAAAACAGTAGCTTTGGCATTCTCCAGGAAATCAGTTTGTTAGATGCCATTTAGTCAGTTCCAACTCATAGCAATCTTACACACAGAACAGAACAGTGCCTGGTTCCATGCAGTCCTTGCAACTGCTGCTATACTTGAGCCTACTGTTGTTGCCACTGTGTCAGTCCATCTCCTTGTGGGGAGGGGGGTTTCATCTTTTGGACTGACCCTCCATTTTACCAAGCATAATGTATTGCTCCAGATACTGGCCCCTCCTGATAGCATATCCAAAGTATGAGAGACAAAATCTCGCCATCCTGGTTTTTAATGAACTTTATGGTTATACTTCCTTTAAGACAGGTTTGTTTGTTCTTCTGGCAGTCCATAATACTTTCAGTATTCTCTGCCAAAACCATAATTCAAATGTATGAATTACTCTACAGTCTTTCTTAATCATTGTGCAACTTTAGCATGCATATGAGGCTATTGAAAATACTATTATTTGGGTCAGATACTCCTCCTTAGTCTTCAAATTGATCGCTTTTAGAACAAGGTCTTCTGCAGCAAATTTGTCTATTGAAATACATTGCTTTCTTGACTGCTGCTTCAATGAGTATTGATTGTGGGTCCAAGCAAAATGAAGTCTTTGACAACTTCAGTCTTTTCTCCAATTATTATGATGTTGTTCATTATTGGTTATTTCTGAGAATTCTTGTTTTCTTTACATTGAGGTGCAATCCATACTGAAGACTTTTGTCTTTGATGTTCATCATATGTATTTTAAGTCCTTTTTGCTTCCAGCAAGCAACATTTTATCATCTGCATATTACAGGATATTATTTGTATCTTTTAGGGACTAAATATAAAAGGAGCAGTATTTGAGTCCCTTCTAATGTTCCGAATAGTAGGAGAACATTGAAGGGACTCAAGTAATGCTCCATTCAAATGTTCTTTGCTTTTGGGGAACAAAAAGAAGTCTAAAGAGGCAAGAGTAGGGTTCTATGGTGAATTGGGTAAGGTTTCCCAACAAAATTCTCATAGGACAGTCTTTGCCACCCCCCAAAAAAATGAACAGTTGCATTGCCATCGAGCACAATTCCTTTCCACAACTTTCTTGGCCTTTTCTACACCAATGACGTTTTCAGTTTTCTTAAAACTTCTTCCTTATAAATTCCTGTATGCTTTGTCCTTCAAGAAAATCTCTCAAGATTAGCCGTTCGGAATCCCATAAAACAGTCACTATAAGCTTCTGAGCTGAACTCTTTGCTTTGAATTCAGTTGCCCCAGCAGATCTCCTTTGAAGCTACTGTTTAGATTAGATCTTGCTCGTGGATCATGCTGGTAAGTTCAAGACTTGTCCTCAGTTACCATTCAATTGATAAAACCTTTTTCATTAACTTCAGTCTTCTTCAAAAGACTGATGGAAAGATCAGCTTTTTGAGTTAGCTGATTTTCACCCAATGCTTTTGACTCCCCTCAGCTGAAAGCTTACTGAGGCCAAGATGGGTGCTTAAAATTGGAAATGCCAGATAATGTGAAATCCCAACTGCAGTAGCAGTCACATCAGTGGTAATTCTGTGGGTATCATCCACCAGTTTCTGAGCCTCAGTCCCAATTTTTCATTCATTGAGGGTGGTGGTCTTCCTTCTTTTGGTTTATCTTTGAGGTCTTACCTACCTTCTTTAAAACACTTTTGTTTTATGTAGGGCAGCATTCTTGTAAGCTTGTTGCAAAGCTTCAATGATTTTGGAAGAGGTCCACTGGAGTTTTGTTAAAAATTTGATGTTAACTCTGACCTCAGAACTGTTTTTTTCCATGGCACAAAAAATGTCCTTTGTTTTGAAGCTCTCCTAAGACTGAGTCCACTATAATACTGAGAGAACTTGTCTGCAGCCATCAACTGATTTCAGAGACACATTTAAACATGTTTTTATATCTAAAAAGAGAGAACAAGATAGACTGGTTGAGACATTGATCAATTTTAAGGAACTGGCTCATCGATTGTGGGGGCTGTCAAGTCTGTGATATGTAGAGCAGAGAGGGTACCAATCTAGAAACAATAAAAACTTGGTGATACAGTCCTGAGTCCAAAATATGTAAGGCCAGGTAGACAGGCTGGAAATTCAAACCTCTTCTCTCTGTTTTGTTGCTTTGCTGCCCAATTCCTTCTTTTCCTTTTCCTCAGTTTGTTCTCCTAAGACCTTCAGCTGATTTAGATAATCTCTTTTACTAAAAGGTGGTGATGGTGGTGGTTATGGGCCTTACAGCGACCCTGTATAGGACTTCCAAGTGTAAATCTCTTATCTTTCTCCCTGGGAACAGCTGGTAGTTTCGAACTGCTGACCTTGAGGTTAGCAGCCCAACTTGTAATCACTCCACTACCAGAGACAAAATACCTTCCCAGCAACATTTAGATTTCTCTTTGATCAAACTGGGCACCATCATAAGATTAGCCATCTTAGATCACTCCGTGTCAACCTGGCACATTTCCTTAAACCACACATTCTCTCCAAATAGAAACAATAAAAAGGTCATATTTCTGTTCAACATTCATTTTTTTATAAATAATAAATGTCAGTAAGTATGAAGGTCTTAGTAAGTAACTCAAGTCCAATTATTGCTAGTTATCAGTTGACAATAATTTCAAATGCCTTACAAACAATACAGCTGTTGTTAGTTGCAGTCGAGTCACCTCTTTCCCAGGGAGACTCTGTTATGTACAATGTAACGTAATGTTGCCTGGTTCATGATTCTTAAAAATTCAGTTGGAGTCCATTGTTGCAGCCATTGTGGTAGTGCATTCCAACCTAGCAGTATACCAAGTAGTATTCTGTTGTGATTCATCAGGTTTTAACTGGCTAATTTTTATGACTAAATCACCAGACCTCTCTTTCTAGTGTGATTAGGGTTCGTTTGGATTCTTTTGTGAAAATTGAGGTGTCTAACTGGGAAAGGATGTCTGAAAGAATAGGATATTCCATGTCCTCAGTGTCCTAGGATTCTTTTCAAATAGTTTTAGGTGTGATCTTGTGCTAAAATTAAAATCATAAGCCTACAGTACAACTTATTTTACTTCTTGGTGTTGAAATTGGCTCCTACAAGGGAATTTTGAGCTGGATCTTAAAAGATGAGGCAGAATTCACTCTGTTGCTGCATTGTTAGATTGTTAGAGGTGCAAATGTCCATAGTTGCGTGGTATATTGGAAGGAATGGTGTTCAGTAAGTTTGTAGAGTCAATACTGTAGCAAGTTAAAATTTCAAACTCAGATTTTATCAAATTTATGGTATAGAAAAAAGATTTCATTGACTGTATAAAGATTAGCTTTGGTCAAAGGATATTGCAAAAAGACTTGTTAGAAAGTATGGATATTTTAGTATATTGTTGTGTGCTGTCAAGTCATTTCTGACTCATAGTGACCATATATAGTATTTCTGAGGAGCAGCTGGTGGTTTGAACCATTGACTTTGCAGTTCAACACAACCTTGAGGTCAAGTGCTATGACACCATACCAGAGAATTAGAATATGATTCAAAGTACTGTATCTGATGTAGGTGAATTACTTCATATGTCTCTTCTAGCCATAGTCTTTGTAACTCCCACCAAACTACTTTTTCTTGATGAGTCTGGGTAAAGGAAGATGCTGACAGAAATATATGATTCAGTTGGGAGTGGTTGACAGAGTTAATTGTTATTGTAAAACTTTGGAACTCTAACATGGGTATAAAATAATCCATCTCAGAAGTAGAAATGGGGGATCTCAATACCATCCAAGGAGAATAGTCAGGAGTAGAGTACATTCTGTGGATCCCAAGATGCTTGCTCATTGAACCTTCTTGAACTAGACACAGAGACTGTACCAACAGAGGAGTGGCAGGAGAGCAGCAGCAACAGAACCAAGAGCCAGAGTACAAGACAGAGCAGTGGGCTTCGTAGCCCATGGAGGAAGTAAAGCTGAGTGACTTTGGGCAGCAGGCTGCTTGCTGAGTTGGGTGCCTCCAACATCTAATTGTGGATTTAACGTGCTTTCAGAATGAGGCTTATGGTGAAGTGTTGTGTCTTTAGGGCATTTATCAGCAGCCCAAAAAGAGCTTTGTAACATTGCCTGAGGAGGGCAGAGACCTGGCCAAAGGCCTGAAGGCTAGAGAGAGAAGTTGTCCTGTGGGAATGACAGAAGAGAGGCTGTCCTGATTGGAAGAGCTGTGCCCTGAGCATTTCTAACTTTGAATTGTAGCCTAATGCAAGTAAAATTTTGCTGGAGATAATTCAGAAATGTTTGCAACAGTATATCAATAGGACACTGCCAGAAAATCAAGCCAGATTCAGAAGTGGATGTAGAACCAGGAATATCATTGCTGATGTCAAATGGATCTTGGTTTAAAGCAGGGAGTACCAGAAAAATGTTTACTTGTGCTTTATTGACTATACAGAGGCTTTCAACTGTGTGGATCATGACAAACTATGAATAACACTATGAAGAATGTATATTCCATAATACTTAATTGTGCTGCTCATGAGGAACCTGTACATAGATAATGAGACAGTTGTTTGAATATAACAAGGGGATGCTGATGGTTATAAATCAGGAAAGGTGTGTTTCAGTTTTGTATTATGTCACAATTATTCCAAGGAAACCCTATACAGGGTTGCTATGAGTCGGAACCGACTGGGAGGCACTTAACAAACAACATACAATCTGTATGCGGAATAAATAATCTGAGCAGCTGGATTATATGAAGAACATAACATCAGGATTGGAGGAAGACTCATTAACAATCTGTGATATTCAGGTGGATGATACAGCCTTGCTTGCTGAAAGCAAAAAGGACTTCAAATACTGATGAAGATCAAAGACCACAGCCTTCAGTATGGGTTGGACTTTAATATAAAGAAAACAAAAATCCTCATCACTGGACCAACAATTAAAATCCATATATTGAAGAAAAGTTTAGAGTTGTCAAAGACTTCATTTTCTTGGATCCACAATCAACACTAATGGAAGCAACTGTCAAGAAATCAAAAGCCAGATTGTATTAGGCGAATAAAGACTTCTGTAAAGTGTTCAAGAGCAAAGATGTCAGTTTGAAGACTAAAGTGCATCTGACCCAAACCATGGTATTTTTAATAGCCTCATATCTATGTGCAAGTTGGACAGTGAATAAGGAAGATTATAGAAGCATTGATGCATTTGAGTTATGGTTTTAGAAAAGAATATTGAAAGTACCATTGACTACCAGAATAACAACCAAATCTGTGTTGGAAGAAGTACAAACAGAGTGCTCCTTAGAATCCAGGATGGCCAGACTTCGTCTCTCATCATTTGGATATGTTATCAGGAGAGACCAGTCCCTGCAGAAGAAAATCATGCTTGGTAAGTGGAGGGTCAGTGAAAAAGAGGGAGTCCCTCAACAAATAGATTGGCACAGTCTATTTGGCAGCCGCAATGAACTCAAGTCTAGTAACAGTTGTGATGATGGAATAGGACTGGACAGTGTTTCGTTCTGTTCATAGGGTCACTGTGAGTCGAAACTGATTCGACAGCACCTAACAACAACTACCCTAATATAACTATGAGTACACTGTCTGGTGCCATTGCAACAAATTATCGAATCGAGCTGAGAGGTAATGTAATGAGGGCTGTGGAAGGAATGATTGGTGCTATATTTTTGCACTGTGTTTGGAATGGAAGAAATCTTTATTAGGCAGATGTGAAGGAGATAGCTTTGACCATCTCTCGCAATCACTGTCAGCTGGTTCTAATTCATAACAACCTTATACACAGTAGAACAGGACAATGCCTGATTCTGCTTTATCCTTAGAATCATTGCTATGTTTGAGCTATGTTGCAGACAACATCGAAGGTCTTCCTTTTTTTCGCTGACTTACTTATTCAGAGACTGGTTCCTTCTGATAACACATCTAAAGTACATGAGATGAAGTTTTACCGTCTTTGCTTTTAAAGGTAGCATTCTGGCTTTACTTCTTCTAAGACAGGGCTGTTTATACTTCTGGAAGTGCATAATATTTTCAGTTTTCTTAAACACCGTAATTCAAAGGTATAAATTCTTCAGTTGTCCTTATTCAGTGTCCAGCTTTCACATGCAGGCAAAGTAATTGAAAATACCCTGACTTGGATCATGTGCACCTTAGTCCTCAAAATGACGTTTTTTGCTGTTTGACCACTTTAAAAGCTTTTTTTGCAGCAGATTTGCTCAGTGCAATAGGTCATTTTGATTTCTTGACTGCTGCTTCCATGAGCATTGATTATGGCTCCAAGTAAAATGAAATCCTATGTAACTTTAGTCTTTGCTCCATTTATCATCATATTGTTTATTGGTCCAGCTGTAAGGATTTTTGTTTCACATTGAGGTGTAAATTATGCTGAAGTCTTTGTTCTTTTAAAATAGTGCTTCAGGTTCTCTTTGCTTTCAGCAAGAAAGGTTGTTTCATCTGCATATAGTAGGTCATTTATGAGTCTTCCTCCAATCCTAATTCTATGTTTTTCTCACATAATCCATCTTCTTGCATTATTTGCGCAGTATACAGATTGAATAAGTATGGTGAAAGAGTAAAATCCTGATACACACCTTTCCTGGTTTTAAACCATTTGGTATCCCCTTGTTCTGTAAAAAATCTGCCCCTTGGTCTGTGTACAAGTTCTGCATGAGCACAATTAAGTGTTCTGGAATTTCTTTTCTTTGCAATGTTATCCATATTTATTATGATCCAAACAATGGAATGCCTTTGTATAGTCAGTGAAGCACAGATAAACACTTTTCTGGTAATTCTTAGTTTTCAGACAAGATCCGTATGACATCAGTCATGATAACTTACATTTCATATCATGTCCTGAATCTGTCTAATATCTGGCAGTTCTCAGTCACAGTAGTCCAGCAGCCATTCTTAAATTATTTGAACAAAATTATACTTGTGTTTAATGACATTATTTGATAATTTCCACATTCTCTTGGATCACTTTTCTTTGGAGTGGGCACAAATTTGAATCTTTCTCAGTAAGTTGGTATTGATAAGTAAGTACTTCAGCATTGCATCCATTTGTTAAAACTTCTCAGTTGATATTTTGCCAATTCCTGGATCCGTGTTTTTCACCAATACCTTCAGTGCAGCTTGGACTTCTTTAATATCATAGGTTCTTGATCTTACGCTATCTTCTGAAATGATTGAGTGTCAACCACTTCTTTTTGGTACAGCGATCTATATTTGTTCATCTTCAGTTGCTTCCTGTGTTTTTCAATATTTTGCGAGTCATGAGACTAGAATTTTCCCTTCACTTCTTCCAGTTTTAGAAATGCTAGAAATGTTCTTGCCTTTTGGTTTCCTCATTCCAAGTCTTTCCATTGCTAGTAATAACAGCAGCTAGAGGCAAAAGAAGAGTATGGATTTAGAAGTTAAACAGAAGGTTGTTGAACAGCACAAAGGTGGAAAATCAGTGAATGCCATTGCCTGTGATTTAGGCCTGTTGCAGTTGACAGTCACCAATATCTTATTTATTTATTTGTTTGTTTGTTTGTTTGTTTGTTTATTTTCATGCTGTTAAAGGATCCAATGAAAGCTCCATGGCTAGCAAAATTGTGTAAGGGGGATCAAATATCAAAGAACAGAGAAATTGCTAATGGTGTGAATTTAGTACCAAAGATCTCTCAGCACACTGAGGATCACTGAAAAGCTGCAAATTTGTTTCAGAGGTTTAAAGAAATATGTTCACACAACATCTAAATCAAATAGCATCCTGTTTCACAGACTATGTCATGGGTATTAAGTGACACATGCCTGTAAATTGTACACATGAGGGGGCTTCAAATAGTTTGTGGAAAAATACAGTTAAAAGATAATGGATACACCTATGGATGTAGTACCTCAAAAGAGGGAACAAATCTTTACAGCAAGGATTATTCCCACCCTCTCAATACATAGCGTAGACAGGGATGGGCAAGTTGAACATTGGCCACCCAAAATGGGGGGGCTACAAAGGCCAGAAGTGACTGGCTTACAAGCTTTCAAGAGGGAGCCTAGATCCAGAGGGTATGGAGGAAGGTAGAATCTCCACTGAGCAGTAGTCAGTCTGTTTGGGTGGGGCTGATGAAAAGAGATGGCATAGGACTCTTGTGGTAAAATAGTGTATAAGTGCTATCAGGAGTGACTGTGAGGATTGGAAATGTAAAGGTAGATGTTTTGTAACAAAAGGAGAGAAGTAGTTGACTTTGCAGTCCAGGAGCGGAGGTCCTGGGACTATCAAGGGAGAAGAGCGGAGTGCGGGACCCTACCCAGAGAAGTCGTGACGCCAGAGATGGAGGCAGAAATGACATGGAGAGATGGAGTGGCTGGGGACTCTAGACCCAGAGAGGGAGAGAGGGGTTGTGTGATCATGACCGAGGGGCAAGCTTGTGGGGTGTACTCTTTGGTTGTTTGATGATGCATGGAGGGGATTGTAACTATGGCAATAAAACTATATACAATAGGATGAACGTAAAGCTCGTGTTCTCCCATGTAAACTATCACATAATTCACAATAAAACATTGAAAAAAAAGAAAGATAATGGAATTTTTCTATGAATTTTGAAGTCTCCTTGTGGTGGTATTTAATGTGCAAACTGCAGAGTAACATATCAAATCATTTGACATCTATTATTTTGAAGTATACCCACAGGGACAAAAACATACATGGGTTGAGCAAAACCTCAAAATAAAGATAGAGATTGTTGTTAGGTGCTGTCGTGTCATTTCCAACTCAAATAGACCGTACATACAACAGAAAGACAAACTGCCCATTCTCACAGTTGTTTACATCTGAACCCATTGCTTCTGCCACCATTTCACTGACCCTCCAGTTTACCAAGCATGATGTCCCTCTCCAGGGATTGGTCCTTCGTGATAACATGTTCTAAGTATGAGAAAAGTCTCGCCTTCCTGGCTTCTAAGGAGCATTCTGGCTGCACTTCTTCCCAGACTGATTTGTTTATTCTTTTGGCAGATCTTGATACTTTTAATAGTCTCCAACACCATAATTCAAATGTATCACTTCTTCTATGGTCTTCCTTATTGGTTGTCCAACTTTTGACACACATATGAGGCAATAGAAAATGACCATGGCTAGAGTCAGATACACCATAGTCCTCAAACTGATAACTTTGCTCTTGAACACTTTAAGGAAGTCTTCTCCAGCAGATTTGCTTAGTTCAGTACATCATTTCATTTCTTGACTGTTGCATCCATGAGTGTTGATTGTAGATCCAAGCAAAATGAAATCTTTGATATTAATCTTTTCTCCATTTATCACAATGTTATTCATTGGTCCGGTTGTGAGGATTTTTAGCTTCTTTACATTGAGATGCAGCCCATACTGAAGGTTATAGTCCTTCGTCTTCATTAGTGTTTGAAGTTCTGTTTGCTTTCAGAAAGCAAGGTTGTATTCTCTGCATACTACATTTTGTTAATGTTTCTTTTTCCAGTCCTGATGCCTCATTCTTCATATAATTCAGCTTCTCAGATTATTGCTCAGTATACAGATTGAATAAGTATGATGAAAGTGTACAACCGTGGTGCACACCTTTCCTGATTTTAAACCAGTCAGTATATCCTTGTTGTGGTCTTATCAACTGCCACGTGGTCTATGTACTTCAAGACAGGTTTTGTTATGTTCTTTTTGATGATGAATGCAGTGCTAGTCCTCATCAATTTTTCATTCCTGGCATAGTAAGCCATGTGATTGTCCGGTTCAAAATGGCCAGTGCCTGTCCATTTCAGCTCACTTATGCATAGGATATAGATGTTTCTGCATTGGAGTTCATCTTTGACAACTTCCCAGTTTTCCTAGATTCATACTTGATATGTCCCATGTTGCAATTATTAATGGATGTTTACAGCTGTTTCTCTTCATCACTTCATTTTGAGTTGTGCCCCATCAGCAAGTGAAGGTCCCAAAGGCCTTTTTCCATTTGCATTGTCACGGTCAACTCTACTTTAAGGAGACAGCTGTTCTCGAGTTGTATTTTGAGTGCCTTCCAACCTAGGGGGCTCATCTTCCGGCACAGTATGGCAAACAGACACATGACTGGTGAATAGTATACTATCAGTTAATTTCCTTTTGGTGACAGGCTCATTTTGTTTGTATTTTTGAAAATGCTTGTCAAATACTTAAGTCTGAATACCATGGTTTGTTCTCTACTTATTCTTCCAAGAAAAAATGATGTTGTATAAAAAAGGTAGCTCTCTGGGATACAACCTTTGATCATGAGAAGGCTTGTAAAACTGGACTTATTACTCATAAAGCAGGATTTGACTCAGATTATGACCAAACTCTTGCTGACATAAGAGAAAATGAGCAGAGCCTCCTGGAGTACTTAGAGAAGTAGTGCAACCAAATTGGCTGTAGGAACATAGTCTGTTGGGGAATTGGTAGGAACTGGTATCAGTTGGAAATTCCGGAGAGTTTCACCACCTGTAATTTGTCGGAAGAATATGAGTTGAAATCTACCAAGAAAGGCTGTAAACGATACTGGACCAAAACTATTGGGAAGAAGTTGACTAATCTGATAAATGATGAAGAACGGAGAGATGTATCATTGAAGGACTGTATGCGGCGACTGTTCTATAACTTTGATAAGAATTACAAGGACTGGCAGTCTGCTGTAGAGTGTATTGCAGTGTTGGATGTCTTGTTGTGTCTGGCTAATTATAGTCGAGGAGATGATGATCCTATGTGTCGTCCAATAATTATTTTGCCAGGAGATGTCACTCCTCCATTCTTAGAGCTTAAAGGATCACACCATCCCTGCATTAACGAAGATGTTTTTTGGAGATGACTTTATTCCTAATGACATCCTAATAGGCGGCGAGGAAGAGGAGGAAAATGTTAAAGCTGACTGTGTACTTGTTACTGGACCAAATATGGGGGGCAAATCTGCACTCATGAGACAGGCTGGCCTATTAGCTGTAATGGCCCAGATGGGTTGCTATGTACCTGCTGAAGTGTGTAGGCTTACACCGATTGATAGAGTGTTTACTAGACTTGGTGCCTCAGATAGAATAATGTCAGGTGAAAGTACATTTTTTGTTGAGTTGAGTGAAACTGCCAGCATAATTACACATGGCAACAGCACATTATTTAGTGCTTGTGGATGAATTAGGAAGAGGTACTGCAACATTTGATGGTACAGCAATAGCAAATGCAGTTGTTAAGGAACTTGCTGAGAATATAAAGTGTCGTACGTTGTTTTCTACCCACCACCATTCATTAGTGGAAGATTATTCTCAAGATGTTGCCGTACGTCTAGGATACATGGCATGCATGGTAGAAAATGATTGTGAAGATCCTAGCCAGGAGACCATTACCTTCCTCTACAAATTCATTAAGAGAGCTTGTCCTAAAGTCTATGACTTCAATGCAGCAAGACTTGCTAATCTCCCAGAGGAGGTTATTCAAAAGGGACACAGAAAAGCAAGACAATTTGAGAAGATGACGAAGTCATTGTGATTATTTCGGTAATTATAACTGAATATGATTTTACTATACAGTTGCTTAAAAATGCGCAGTGGAGAAATCTAAACTAAAAAAAAAAGAATATTTTTTTTTTCTCCCCACATATTTTAAAGGGAAGTTTACCTTGCTAGTGAAAGATCGACTATAGATGCTGAAGCTGCCCATAAGTTGTTGGCTTTGATTAAAGAATTATAAACTACATTGGAAGGTTTGAATTGGCTTTTGACGAAGGTGGTAAATTCAGACAACATTATGATCTAATAAACTTTATTTTTTTTATTGAAAAAAAAAAGGTAGCTCTCTCAACTCAATCAAATAAGTGCTGTTTCTGAAGAAACAACCAAATTTCATATGCAGCAGGGCATTTCATGAGTACCTCTTTTTCCATTACTTGTAATTTTAAAAGTATGTAGATTTTGAATTTAATAAAATTAGTATATTTACTGTTTCATATTTTTAAATGAAACTAACTTTAAAAAATTGTTATGAATGTGTGGCACAGAATTTGAATACTTTTATAATTTGGTGCCACTACTTTGATACATGCTAATATACAAATAGTTTTACTACCATTGAATTTTGTATTCTTAATACAAATGCCAACAAAATGAAAAAGACAACTAGCATATTAGTTGTTGTTGTTGTCAGGTGCCTTCGAGTTGTAACTGACTCAGCGACCCCAAGCACAGCAGAACGAAACAGTGTCCGATCCTGGGCCAGCCTCACTACCGCTGCCACACTTGACAGCATCAATGATGCCACCTGGCCAATCCATCTCATTAGGGGTCTTTCTCTTTTTCTCTGACCCTCCATCTTACTCAGCATGACATCCTTCTCCAGCAACTGTTCCCTCCTGACAATATGTCCAAAGTATGAGAGACAAAGTTTAGCCATCCTGGCCACAAAGGAACACTCTGGCTGCACTTCTTCCAAAACAGATCTATTGGTTCTTTTGGCAGCCCATTGGCACTTTTAGTATTCTCCTCC
>NW_006408520.1:26888798-26889454 GCF_000296735.1 Chrysochloris asiatica | reverse complement strand
ATATGATGTTCTTGATGTCATCCCACAACTCTTCTGGTCTTCTGTCTATAGTGTTTAATGTATCAAATCTGTTCTTTAGATGATCTCTAAATTCAGGTGGGATAAATTCAAGGTCATAATTTGGCTCTCATGGACTTGTTTTCATTTTCTTCAGCTTCAGTTTGAATTTGCATATGAGTAATTGCATATTAGTACAATTATTAAAATAGTCTCAACGTTGAGGACCCCCTGATAGGATTTTGTTACTTCAAATTCTTTATCAGTTGAAATAAGTACATCTGAACTTACCACTATTTTAGAGAAGAGACAGTTGAAATACAGTTTAAGAATTTGCTAAGGATCTTGTAACAAATGAATGCCAGAACCATGACCAGAATGTATTTTTCTTATTCAAAAATCTCTCTTGTATGACCCCCAGTGCCAGTTATAATAGCCCACTTCTGCTTAATCATTCTGGACATTTTTTGTTGGACAAATGCCTAGTTTCTGTGGTGGAAGTGTGTGAAAGTCTGAGATTAGTTCATGTTGTCATTTATTTAATTATTTTTAATGTTTTAATGAGAATTATGTGATAGTTTACATGGGAGAACATTAGTTTTACATTCATCCTATTGTATATTGTTTCATTGCCATGGTTACAGTCCCCTCCATGCATC
>NW_006408520.1:26859394-26878692 GCF_000296735.1 Chrysochloris asiatica | reverse complement strand
GAGTAAAGTTTTACTAAAGGTAATACAGAAACAGCTGCAGGCATACATTGACAGAGAACTTCCAGATTTTCAAGCCGGATTCAGAAGAGGCTGTGGAACAAGGGATATCATTGTTGATGTCCAGTGTATCTTGCCTGAAAGCAAAGAATACCAGAAAGATGTTTATCTGTGCTTTATTGACTATGCAAAGGCTTTTGATTGTGTGGATTATGACAAGTTTGAACAATATTGCAAAGTATGAGTTATTCCGGAACACCTAATTGTACTCATAAGGAATCATGACCAAGAGGCAGTTGTTTGAACAGAACATGGCGACACTGAATGGTTTAAAATTAAGAAAGGTGTACGACAGGGTTGTATTCTTTTACCATACTTATTCAACCTGTATGCTGAAATAATTTGAGAAGCTGATTTCTATGAAGAAAAACGTGGCATCAGGATTGGAGGAAGACTCATTAACAACCTGCAGTATGCAGATGATACAACCTTGCTTGCTGAAAGTGAAGAGGACTTAAAATACTTACTGATGAAGATCAAAGACTAGAGCCTTCAGTAATGACTGCATATCAATGTAAAGAAAACAAAAATCCTCACTGCTAAACCAGTCAACAACATTCTTATTAACGGAGAAAAGATAGACGTTGTCAAATACTTAATTTTTCTTGGGAGGATCCTTCAACAGTCTTGGAAGCAGCAGTCAAGAAATCAAACAGCGTATTACATTAGGCAAATCTGCTGCACAAGACCTTTTTAAAGTGTTGAAGAGTAAAGATGTCAGCTTGAGAACTGAGGTGCGGCTGACCCAGGCCATGGTATTTTCAATAGCTTCATATGCATGTGAAAGCTAGACAGTGAATAAAGAATACTGTAGAAGAATTGTTGCATTTGAGTTATGGTGTTGGAGGAGAATATTAAAGAACCATGGGCTGTCAAAAGAACAAACAGTTCTGTGTTGGAAGAAGTGCAGCCAAAGAGCTCCTTGTGGCTAGGATGGCCAAACTTTGTCTCTCATACTTTGGACATAATGTCTCTCATACTTCGTACATTAATTATCTGGAGGGACTCCTCACTGGAGAAGGATATCTTGTTTGGTAAGGTGGAGGGTCGGAGAAAAAGAGGAAGACCCCCAATAAAATGGCTTGGCAGAAGGTGAAAGTGATGGGCTCAGGCATAGCAACGATTGTGAGGTTGCTCTGATGGGCATTGGGTCGTTATGGGTTGGTACCAACTCGATGGCACCTAACAACAACAGCAACAACAATTTTTTAACTTGTTTAAACCAAGTCACTTGGATTTCTTATTGCTTCTATTTGTAAATAGCTGTTATTTATCATGGACTTGACTAAATTGGTTTTACTTACTTAGGATTCTTTTTTATTGTTTGTATAGTTTAACTGTTGCCTTTATCACCTCTTAACTCTTGAGAACTGAAAATGTGCTTTCTGTTTCTTCAGCCTAATAATAATAAGTTCAACATTAGAAGGACATCATTCTCCAGTCTAATATCCAGATTATTCATTCAGCTAAAACATGTAATTATTTTATGCCTAGAGCAAATTTAACATTGTTCTGTAAGTTAGGGAAAATAAATATGTGCAACCTCTATCCTCATTTTGCTTATAGTATATAATATTGCTTGTGGTTCACATGAGGCAGAATCAGCATAATATTTATGAGCACATACTAAATTGACCTGTTTGTGGGGCAAATGTCATAACAATTAAAATAAATTTAGAGAAAACCAAGTTAGAAAAAGAAGTCAAGAGAAAGGCTTTGTGAAAGAGATCTGTTAAGTCACTTTATAGAAATTATTTTGTATTGAGATATGCATAGTAGTGTGCACAAATCTTACATGTTTAGCTTGACTAATTTTCATTTATTATATATATTTATGTATTACTCAGAGTTGAACCTTTGACCTGACAGTTCAAACCAACGTAATTACTCTTTTGTCTTCTGTCACTATTAATAAATTTTGCCTATACTAGAACTTCATATAAATGGCAACGTCAATGTGTTTTTTGTATCTAGCCCTTTTTGCTTAGCATTGTCTTATAGAATCATCTTTGTTTTGTGCATGTAGCAAAAATTCTTTTTTTTTTTGTTTGCTGTGTAATACTGCATTGCATAGATACACGACAATTTATCCATCCTTCTGTTGATGGGGAGCCCTTGGCTGGTGCAGATGGCTAAGTACTCAGGTGTGCATCAGAGTTGTGTTCTTTCACCATCATTCTTCAGCCACTATGCTGAGCAAATAATCTGAGAGTCTGGATTTTGTGAAGACGAACTTGGCATCAGGATTGGAGGAAGACTCATTAAAAACCTGCAATATGCAGATGATACAGCTTTGCTTGTTGAAAGTGAAGAGAATTTAAAGTATTTACTGATAAAGATTATTATACTATTTGGGTTTATCTTCTTGAGCTGATCTTTGAAATTTTCTGTTCAGCTCTAGGACCTCCTCATTTCTTCCATTTGCTTTACATCTTTATGCTGGAGAGCAAGTTTCAGAGTCTCCTCTGACATCCATTTTGACCTTATCCTTCTTTCTTTTCTTCTTAATGACTTTTTGCTTTCTTCACGTATGATGTTCTTGATGTCATCCCACAACTCTTCTGGTCTTCGGTCTTTAGTGTTCAATATATCAAATCTGTTCTTGTTGTTAGGTGCCATCTAGTCAGTTCTCGATGGCATCTAGTCAGTTCTCGATGGCACCTAACAGCAACAACAACTGATAAAGATTAAAGCTCACAGTTTTTAGTATGAGTTACACCTCAATGTAAAGCAAACGAAAATCCTCACCAATGTCCCAATAAATAGGAACATGATAAATGAAAGAAAGATAGACGTTATCAAAGACTTCATTTTGCTTGGCTCCACTATTTGCACTCATGGAAGAAGCAGTCAAGAAATCAAATGGTTTGAAGACTAAGTATGCCTGACCTCAGCCATGGTATTTTCAATAGCTTATATCCATGTGAAAGTTGGACAGTGAATAAGGAAAGCAATCAAAATATTGATATATTTGAGTTGTGATGTTGGAGAACAATACTGAAAGTAGCATGGATTGCCAGAAGAACAAACAAATCAGTTTGTAAGAAGTATATCCAGAATCCTCTTTAGAGTCAGGATGGCGAAACTTTGTCTCTCAAACTTTGGACAGGTCATCAGGAGGGACCACTTATTGGAGAACATCATGTTAGGTAAAGTGGATGGTGGACGAAAAAGAGGAAGACCCCCAAGGAGATGGATTGACACAGTGAAAGCAGCAAAGGGCTCAAACGTAATGACTGTGAGGATGGCTCAGGTCCTGGTAGTGTTTCGTTCTGTTGTTCATAGGGTTACTATGAGTCAGAATTGACAAGGTGGCACCTAACAACAAGTAAGTGATAGAGACAGAATTTGAGTTTGGAACTTTTGTTCTTAAATGCTTTGATATACTTATAGGTTTCATTATCTTGTTCATCTTTTGGCTTTTTGTTTCCTAGAATCTGTCTCTTCCAGAGTCTCTTGTCCATCTCTCTATCTGCATCTGTCTACATTTTTCTGTGCTTATATGTCTGTTTCCAGTTATCTCTATCTTATTGTCATCTTCATAACCAGAATTTTCACATTTTTTTACAGTGCCTCTAGGCGGTAGTACAGCCCCCACTGAGAAATTCTAGCCTAGGAGAAATGATCTTTACACCACATTTAAAGGTGAAAGAAAAATGTAGTATATAAATTATTAAAAAAAAAAAAAGTTATTAGATGCCTTTGAATCATTTCTGACTCATAGTGACCCAGTGCACAACAGAATAAAACACTCGTGCTGCATCTCCACAATTGTTATGTTTAGCCTAGTGTTGCTGCCACTGTGTCAGTCCATCTTGATGAGGATTTTCTATTTTGTTGACCCTCCACTTTACCAAGCATGATATCCTTCTCCATGGACTGGTCCTTTCTGATAACATGTCTGAAATATGAGAGGCATCGTCATAATATCCTTGTTTCTAAGTAGTATTCTGACTGTACTTCCACTAAAATAGATTTGTTTGTTCTTTTGGCAGTCTATAGTACTTTGAATATTCTTTACCAACACTATAATTCAAATGCATCAATTATTTTATGGTCTTACTTATTCATTGTCCACCTTCCACTTTTGTATGAATATGAAGCATTTGAAAATACCATGGGTTGGGTCAAATGTACTGTAGTTCTCAAAGTGATGTCTTTGTTCTTGAGTACTTCAAAAAGGTCTTTTGCAGCAGATTTGAGTAATACAATATGTCCTTTGATTTCTTGACTGCTGTTTCATGAGTGTTAATAGTGGATCCAAGCAAAATGAAGTCTTTGACAAGTTCAGTAATTTCTCTGATTATCATAATGTTATTTATTGAAGTTTTTGTTTTCTTTACATTGAAGTGCAATCCATACTAAAGGTTGTAGTCTTTATCTTCATCATTAAGTATTTCAGGTCATATTTGCTTTTAGCAAGCAAGGTTGTAGCATCTGCTTTGAAGAGTGCTAATAAATCTTCCTCTAATCCTGATGTCATGCTCTTATTTGCTCAGCATGCAAATTGAGTAAGTATGTTGAAAGGATACAACGCTAACACACACTTTTCCTGATTTTAAACCTTTCACGTATTCATTTGTTCTGTTCTAACTCCTACTTTCTGGTCTATGTACACGTTATGTTGAGCACAATTAAGTGTTCTGGAATTCCCTTTGTTTACAGTGTTATCCTTGTTAGGTGCTATCGAGTTGGTACAACTCATAGCAGCCTTATGCAGAATGAAATACTGCATGATCCTGTGCCAACCTTTCAATCTTCTTACGCTTGAGATCATTGCTGCTGCCACTTGCCAAACCACGTCTTTGGGGGATCTTTTTTTTTTCACTATCTTCCACTTTACCAAGCATGATGTCTTTCTCCAGGGAGTGGTCCCTCCTGATAATATGTCCTAAGTATTAGAGAACAAGTCTGACCATCCTGGCTTCTAAGGAGCATCTGGCTGTACTTCTTCCAGATTGGTTTGTTCTTTTGGTGGTCCATGTACTTTTAATATTCTTCTCCAACGTCATAACTCTTCAACGATCTTCTTTATTCATTGTCCAGCTTTCACATGCATATGAGGTTATTGAAAATTCCATAGCTTGGGTCAGGTACACCTTAGCCCTCAAGTTCTTGAACACTTTAAAGTAGTGTTGTACAGTAGATTTGCCTATGGCCATGCATCGCTTGATTTCTTGACTGCTGCTTCCATGCTGTTCTTAGTTTATTATTCACACAGTCAATTGCCTTTACATAGTTAATAAAGCACAAGTAACCATCTTTCTGTTATTCTCTGCTTTCAGCCAAGATTCATCTAACATCAGCAGTGATATCTTTAATTCCACGTCCTCTTCTGATTCCATTTTAAATTTTTGGCAGCTCCTATTCTAGGTACTCCTGCAACTGTTTTTGTATTCTCTTCAGCATAATTTTACTTGCATCTGATATTAATGATATTGCTTGATGACATCCACATACAGTTTTGCCACTTTGGAATAAACCAAAAAATATAGATCTCTTCCCATTGGTTGGTCAGGTAGCTGTCTTCCTAGCTTAGATGAGTGAGTGCCTCCTACTGTATCAGTTTTTCAAATATTTCAATTGGTAGTCTGTCAGTTCCTGAAGCTTTCTTTCTCACCAGTGCCTTCATAACATATTGGGCTTTTTTCTTCAGTACCATCATATGCTGCCTACCTCTTGAAGTGGTTGAAATAGGACCATTTCTTTTTGGGACAGTGACTGTGTATTCCTTACATCTTCTTTTGATGCTTCATGCATCATTCAAAATTTTGTCCATAGAATCCTTTAATACTTCAACCTGAGGTTTGAGGTTTTTCTTCAGATTTTTTCAGCTTTAGCAATGCTGAACATGTTCTACCCTTTTGGTTTTCTAACTCCCGGTCTTTGCATATTCCTTGATAATATTTTGTCTTTTTGAATTGCCCTTTGAAATTTTTCTCTTCCATTCTTTCACTTTATCATTTCTTCTACTTGCTTTAGCTTCTCTACATTCAACAGCAAGTTATAGAGTCTCCTGACCACAATATTGGTCTTTTCTTTCTTTCCTGACCGCATTACTTCATCCATGTCCTCTGTCTTCCCCACCAGGGCTACAAAGTTCTTTTGTTGTTATTAGGTGCCATCAAGTCGGCCCCGACTCATAGGGACCTTATGCACAGCAGAACGAAACAGTGTCCCGATCCTGGGCCAGCCTCACTACTGTTGCCACGCTTGAGTCCATCAATGCTGCCACTTGGCCAGTCCATCTCATTGGGAGTCTTCCTCTTTTTCTCTGACCCTGCATCTTACCAAACATGATATCATTTTCCAGTGACTGGTCCCGCCTGACAATATGTCTGAAGTATGAGAGACGAAGCTTGGCCATCCTGGCCTCCAAGAAGCCCTCTGGTTGTACTTCTTCCAACACAGATCTGTTGGTTCTTTTGGCAGTCCATGGCACTTTCAATATTCTCCTCCAACACTATAACTCAAAAGCATCAGTTCTTCTACGGTCTTCCTTATTCACTGTCTAGCTTTCGCACAAAGTTCTTTTAGGACTGCTGATAAATACCAACAGGACACATAATTTCACCATCATTCTCAGCCTAAAGGCGCGCTGCTCCAGCTTTCTGCATCTGCAAACAGTACCCCTCCCCCAATTTAAATGCCTGAAGGCATTCTAGTCTACAAGCAAGCCTACTGCCCAAAGTCACTGAGCTTTAACTACTCTGTGGGCTTGGAAGCCCACTGTTCTTTCTGGTGCTCTGTTCTGCTACTGCTGTTCCTCTGGCACGCCTCCATTATAACTGCTTTCAATCTATGGGTTGATGAGGTTCGATGTATAGGTATCTCGGGGTCCAAAGGATGCTCTCCATTCCTGGATCTTTCTTCTTGATGGCAGTAAGATTCCTCCCTCCTACTTCTGAGATGGCTTATTTTTATATCCACGTTTTAGTTCCAAGTTTTTACAATCATAATTAGCCCTGTTAACTACTCACTAATGAAGCATGTAATGCTGTCATCATCTTTTTCCACATTCTCTTATCCAGACTCATCAGGACAAAAATATTGTTTGGTGGGAGTTTGCAAAGTCTGCAGCTAGAAGAGATATTAAATAATTTACTGCGCTGCATCCTGTCTTTTTAATGATCTTTTACTTTCTTTCTGTATGATATTCTTGATGTCATCCCAGAACTACTCCAACCTTTGGTTATTAGTGTCTAATGCATCAAATCTGCTCTTGAGATAGTCTCTAAATTCAGGTGGAATATACTCAATTTCATATTTTGGCTCTTAAGGACTTGTTTTAATTTTCATCAGCTTCAATCTTAACGTCCATATGAGCACTTGATGGTCTGTTCTTCACTCAGCCCCTGGCCCTGTATTGTTTTGTACTTCTCTATCATCTCATCCCACAGATGTAGAAAATTTGATTTTTGTGAGCTCCATCTGGTGAGGTCCACACATTTAGTTGCCATTTATATTGTTGAAAAAAGGGATTTGCAATTAATAAGTCATTGGTCCTGCAAAATTCTTTAAAAAGTCTATCCAAAAATATGTTTAATAGGCATATAGTAGGTTGTTGTTAAGTGCCGTGGAGTCGATTCCGACCCATAGCGACCCTGTATAGGATTTCCGAGGAGCAGCTGGTGAGCTTGAACTACCAACCTTGCAGTTCAAATGACTTTGCAGTCTGGTGCATTAACCCACAGTGCCACACCAGGACTCCATATAATAGGTAGATATAACTAATTATTATTTTATTGTTAGTTTTGTAGACACAAAAGAGGACTTGCATGTTTTATCTCCTGGGAAGTTCAGGGATGAGGAAGGTTCAAGGAAGTCTTCTCTACCTTCAGTGATGTGAGAACAAACAATCTGGATACTAGGGTAGGTTTGTTTCTCTGATTCATGAGAGCCCTGCTTAAGATGATATTTTTTTTAAGTTAATTAACTCTTTAAATACTGTTTATTTTATATCAAGAATTAGTCTAGGATGCAGTTGGTAAAGGTCTTAATTTTGTGCCTTCATGAGAATATGGTATCTTTTCCTGAAAGCCATTTTACATATGATGCCCCTATAGTACAGTGAATTGCTTAGCATGACTCCATTAGCCATAGTCTTTGTAAATCCCACCAAACAATTGTGTGGAAGCAGGCAGATTTGATGTGTTTCCTTTTTTCCTGATGGATCTAGGTGAGAGAAATTTTAGGAAGATGCTGATGGGATTATATAATTCCGTTGTGAATGGTTATTAATAGCGTTAATTATGATTATAGAAACTTGGAACTCTATTGTGGGAATTGGTCAATTTTGCCATCCTGCTGGGTATAAAATGAGCAATCTCAGAAGCAGGACAGGGAACTCTCACTTCTATTAAAAAAGAAGATCCAGGAGCTGAGTGTATCCTTTGGACCTTGAGATTCTTACATATTGAACCTCCTTCACCCAAGGACAGAAAGCTCTGACACCAGAGGAGTGGCAGAGGAGCAGTAGCAGCAGAACCAAGAACCAGAGAGCAAGACAGAGTGGTGGACTTTCTAGCTTATGTAGCAAGTGAAGCGGGGTACTTTGGAGCATGAGACTTTAAAGTGCAGTGCTTCTACGTGCTTAATTGGGGGAGGCAAGTTTGCTGATCCATAGAGCTGTAGCCTTTATCAGCAACCTTGAAAGAGTTTTGTCACATTGCCCAAGCAGGGCAGGGACCAAGAGACCTGTAGCTGAGAGACCAAGGACCAGAAAGAGGACATGGCTGGGAAGAGGCTGTCCTGACCAGCTTAGTCATTGTGTCTTGAGTGTTTCTGATCCTGAATTGTAACCTGTTAATTTTTCTAATAATGTTTATAATTGTGAGTATTGTCTGTGAGTTTTGTGTGGCAACTGCAGTGACTTAACTCAGCTGGAGAGGTAGATTTCCATGGGTGGGATAATTAGTGTCAGAATGATAAGAAAGGTTGGAGGATGGAGGTACGTCTGCTCTCAACATCATAGGAATCAGCCAAGGACTGATGCTGATGGTGATTTTCTCTTGTGAAATTGAAGGAGGTCAGATGCTGCACCACAACTTTGTTACAGCTTCTAAGAAATAGCTCATATACAGAAGGTAACTGATAGACAAGAGGTTAGGCCATCCACGGGTTCTCAGATGTCTGTAAATCCTGTAAAACTTATAGTCACTCTGTGTTCGTGTATATACATGTATGTGTTGCACATATGGAGTTTTCTGAGGGTGCGTTGGTTTTATCAGGATCACAGAGCGAGTCTGTAACCTGCAGCCCCTGTCCCCCACTCCAGCTCCATACATATAACATTGATAGAGAAAAATTAAGTTGATTAGTGGAATGGTGATCAGGTAGTGTTAGTCATTGTTAGGCTCTAGTACCTGTTACTTGGGTGCTTTAGAATGTGAACAAGGTAAAATTATTTGTATTTTAAGCATATAAAGCTTGGAATGTAAAGTAACAGTCTGTCAAGTAGTCATTAAAAGAACAATTACTAATACAAGTAAGACTACTCATTGTATATGTTTTTTTGTGTTTGCATATGCCTGTGACTTAATTGAAAAGAACAGTGAGTTCTAACTGCTGAGAGTCCTTTCTGTACTATAAATGTTAGAACTGTCTTGATTTTTATTGTAGCTGTTTTATTGTTCTGATACCCTTTTATCTTTTTCTTTTTGCCTGAAACTTTTTCTCTAACTAGTACTTTTTGGAGGGAATTGTAGAGGGACACATTGGGTTAAATGAGTAGGTTTGCGATTTCACCTATGAAACTTGAAAGTTAATATGCAATTTTTTTTTTCCTTCCTGAAAACTACTTATTGATCAGCTACTATATGTCAGACACTACTTCGGTTTCCTAAGACACTGTGCTGGAGATATAATGAGCAAGACAGATTCTACTTTTGCTCTTAGAGAGCTTATTTCATTATCTACTAGAGAAGACATGCATGGATACTGTGGGTCACCTTAGAGAAGTACCCCATCAGTATATATGAGATCAGGGATGGCTTTCCGCTTGAGACCTGAAGGATAAGTAGGAGTTAGAGGAAACTTGTTCCATTCATAGGTGGTCCTTGAACATTTGTGAAATAGCCTGTTTATCTTGTCTCATTTCAACATGTTGTTACATTATTTCAGCTGACATATTAATCTTAATTATGAAAATTTAAACAACATCAATAAATGCATTTGTCCTTGCCTTTTAAAGCACAGGATGCTGAACTATCCCCATCTTATATAATATAATGCTTTCTAATTTCCAGTCATTTTTTCATTTCTTTGTTTTCTCCTTTGATTGTCGTTGTTAAGTGCCGTCGAGTCGGTTCAGATGTATAGCAATCCTGTATAGAGTTTTTGGGGAGCATCTGGTGAGCTTGAACCACCGACCTTGTAGTTCAAATGGATTTGCAGTCTGGCGCATTAACCCACAGCACCATGCCAGGACTCCTCAATTAAGATACTGGAAAGTAGGCACTATCTTTCTCCTTTTACAGATAAAGAAACACTTGGAAAGCTCATGTCATTTGCTTTATGTTCACTAACTATTAAGTGTTAGAAAGGGATAGAATCCAGTTTTCATTTTTAAGGTGAATTTTCTTGTGTATTTTATAAAACTAAAAGGTTTCTTGATAATTCATATCCATTAGTTCTGCTGCACAGTTTGATTGGAGGTTTTATGTGTAGTATATAAGTTTAATGCTTCATATATTAAATAGTTTCAAGTATCTCTGTATTTTGAATTCGTAATATAGATTGTTGTTATTGTTAAATGGCATCCAGGTGACCCCTAACTTCTATAATGAGGTTCTGTTCCAATAAGGCTTTTATTAATTTGGTTTTGATGTACATCAAACACCTTTTTTTTCTTTCTTTCTAGTTTTCACTATCATTGCCTTTTATTATCAGTGTCTTCATAAATCCAATCATTGAACATCTGTGAATGATTGTTGGAGAATAATTTCAGCAAGTTACATGCTGCATCATTGTACCCAGTACATATTACTAATGATAAGAAGTACAAAAGAACCTCAAGCCCCAGTTGTACCATGCAATTTGATATAATTCAAATTCATCTTCAGTCAGAGACTACTGTATAAATGTTTCATTTATGTTTTCAGATACTTCTGGTTTTGAGTTAGTGTTGTTCTGTTTACCCATTTTATGATTCATCACTTCTCATTTACTTTGTCCTAAGAAAATGGATAAGGAAGTTATTCAATTTGTGTATAACATTTTTAAAAGTAAATTCAAACAATATCCGAAGGAATTCTCTTGTAAAGGAATGATATCATTTTTATTCATCAATTTGTTTTTATATTTATTTAAAATAAATTAAGACTTACAAAAGTTGTGAAAATTGCAGAGTGCTCCCGTATATACTTACCCCAGCTTTCTCCAGTGATTACATCTTATATAATCACAATAAATTATCAAAAGCAGGAAATTGAAATTGGCGCAATATAATTGCCTAAACTTTGTTCACAGATTTACATATATCCATTTTAAAAACAGTGTTATGAGATTTAACCACACGTATGTGGCACTGTGAGCTAATGTGCTGGACTGCAAAGTCAGTTTGAATGACAAGGTCGGTAGCTCAAGCTCACCAACTGCTCTTTGGAAAAATATACAGAGTTACTATGAGTCAGAATTGACTGAACAGCACTTAAAACAACATGTTAGTTTTATTTGTTGTATAACAAATTACCAAAACTATAACTGCCTAAAACCAGGCACATTATTTCAGTTTCTGAGGGTCAGAAGCCTAGCTTTAGTTGGGTACTTTGCAAAACTACAATCAAGGTTTCATCCAGAGCTGGAATCTCTAGGGATAACTCTTTGAAGAAGGTCTGTTAAAGTTTCCTAAGGTTGGCATAACAAAATACCACATAGTGAGTGATTTTAAAGAACAGAAATTTAATTCATCACAGTTTTGGAGGCTGGAAGTCCAAATTTACAGTGTTAATGAAACTATGTCCTTTCTGTTGGCTATAGAGAAAATTCATCCCTTGTTTCTTTTTGCTTCTGGTAGCCCCAAGCATTTTTTGGAATTCCTTGGCCTGTAGACACATAGTTGTTATTGTTAAGTGCCACTGAGTCAGTTCCAAGCCGTACCAACTCTGTATAGGGTTTCCAAAAAGCAGCTGGTAAACTTGAACTGCAGACCTTGCAATTTAAATTGACTTTGCAGTCCAGCGCATTAACCTGCAGTGCAACACCAAGAGTCTATAGACACATAGTGTCTTCCCCTTATTTGTTACCTTATTTTCTCCTTTTTATAACACACCACTCAAAGGGGACTAGGGCTAGGAAATACTGCCTGGTTCTGAGCTATCTCCAAGATAGGTTGTGTAAGCAGTTGTGGTCTATAGATCTTTCATTGACTGATTTTCACAGGTAGATTTTCAGAAGTAGCCAGTATTTTTTTTTCCTAGTTCATCCTAGGCTGGAAGCTCCAATGAAACCTGTTTAGCATCACAGCAACATGTAAGCTTCCATAGACAGATGGGTGGTAGCTGCGGATGAGGTACATTTTTGTTGTTGATGGTAAGTGCTGTTGAGTTCATTCCAACTCATAAACCCTTTATACGGTTTCTTAGGAGGGCCTGTTGTATTTGTATCACCAACTTTGTGGTATGCACTCTAGTGCTTACCCTACAACACCGCACTAGGACTCCATGAGTTGCATTGGCTAGGAATAAAACCTGGGTCACTTGGGTCTCCTGCATGGAAGGTAAGAATTCTGCCACCTGTATTCATTGCAAATACCTCGTTTAAACAACACGCGGACCTCACCAGATGGAATACACAGAAATCTAATTGACAACATTTGTGGGAAGACACACTGAGGAAGCTCAGTATCATCAACCAAAACAAGGCTATGTGCAGACTGGAACAGACATAGATTGCTCATATGCAGGTTTACGCTGAAGTTGAAAATTTTAAAACAAGTCCTCGAGAACCAGATTATGATCATGTATATTTAGAGATCATCTCAAGAACAGATTTGATGTACTAGACACGAATGAATGAAGACCAGAAGAGTTGTGGATGACATCAAGAACATCCTACAGGAAGAAAACACAAAAAGTCATTTCAAGAGACATGAAAGAAAGAAAAGACAAATGAGTGTCAGAAGAGACTCTGAAACTTGCTCTTGAGTGTAGAAAAGTAAAAGTGAATGGAAGAAATGAAGTAAAAGGACCACAGAAAATCTCAAAGGGCAGCTCAAAAAGAAAAAAAGTCAAGTATTATATAATGAAATGTGCAAAAACCTGGAGTTAAAAAACCAAAAAGGAGAAACATGCTCAGCATTTCTGAAGCTAAAGAGCAGAAGAAAAATTTGTATCAAACATTGGTTAATTTTTCATTTAAAACAAATAATCCAAAGATAGGTATTCAAGGACTTATGCAGCTTGTCAGGAAAGTCATCAGTGACCCACTCTTTTTGTCTTGCTGCTCTGCCATCATAAGTATGTTGGATTTTATCTTGTTTGTCTATCATGGTTGTAGATGACTATTTAACTATTACATACTGGGTCTACATATCATTCCAAAAAAAAGTCTGGTAACTTGAGAATTTAGTTTGTGTACGTTGCTGTAGCTAACAAAATGAGTTGTTTTTGTTTTGTTTTTTTAGTAGCATAATGGAAGGATACATGTTACCTAGGCAGTCTTTTTTTTTTTTTTTAACAGTTTATGATTTGTGTCATTTAAAAACATCAGTCCATTAAACCATGTGGAAATAAGTATACAAAAAGTCTGCAAAACAAAACATACTTTAAACATATTTAAGAGTAGACAGATTATACGAAATCCCAGATTATTCATTAGCTTCATTATTGTGCTATGGCAGCCAAGTAATTTTTAATTTAAGTTGGAGTAAGCCTCCTAAATCCAGCTTCATTGCATATATCAACTTCTATGTTATCTTCTATCATTTTGCCCTTCAGAACTTTCCTTTAGTGTTAAGATGGTTGTATGGATGGCATCTTCTAGTTCTAGAATTTTGTTATATCTTTTCTCTAGGAACATTTTCCCATTCACATAGTTCTTCGCCTTTGCCTTGACTTTCCAGGCAAAATAGGCTACAGATGAATCTGACTGAAATAAATAAGGTCGCTCCTCATTCCAACCACAAATAAATAAACAAACTCCAAATAGATGTACACCACCTGACTGGGTGCTCTCTGTACCAGCTGTGCTGAGAGAATGGACTCTTCTTGGTAAACAAGATAGTACTGCTGAGTTCGTTTTCGAGTTCCGTTACAAGTACTCTGTCATCTGGATCCATGCCACTATGCACCACACCTATATGCTTGGTAATTAGTTCCACTTCACTCATCACACAGAATGGATTTCTGTTTCTTTTCAGTTGCTAACAATGTACCATTTGCACCTTTAATTCCCACTGAAGGAGCTCCTCCAACTATAGCAGCCAAAGCATATTCAATCTGGACAAATTTGCCAGATGGGCTGAATGTTGTCAGCAGAAAGCTGTAGCCACACTTTGACATCTTTACCTGGAGAGCCTAGCAGTATCTATTTTAGTGCTAACTATATGCAAGAACTGTACTGTTGCTAGGAAAGCATACTTAGGCCTATACATAGCCATTGTGAGGCTTAGAAATTGTATGAGGGGACTTCACAAACATCATGGAAAAATGGAATTAAAAGATCATGAAAATTTTCCATGAGCTTTTTGAAGTACCCTCATATTATCAAGATAGTGGTGGGGGTGCCTTGGAGTCGGTTCCGACTCATAGCAATCAAGGTAGTTGTAATAATTTCATTTTGTAGATGAGGAAACTGAATGAAGCTTTATTATAGTTGCAGTGTTAGAGTCCTGGTATGGCACTGTGGGTTAATGCGCCAGAATGCAAAGCCATTTGAACTGCAAGGTCGGAATTGCAAAGCCATTTGAACTGCAAGGCTTGGAATTGACTCGATGGCACTTGACAACAACAGCCTGACCCCATATACTTAGTTCTTTTCATTGCACTAAAGCCCTGTTGTGACACTGTAGGATCAGCACTGAACTGTTAACTGTGCGGACAGTGGTTCAAACTCACCAGCTGCTCCTTGAAATCTCTATATAGAATTACTGTGAGTCAGAACTGACTTGACAGCACTTAACAACATATTCTCTATCTTCTCAAATAATAATTTAAAAAATAAGTGCAAAAAGAATAGCACAATATGACCTACATTTATGTAAAAATTTTGGTGCTTCTTCAAATCATGCTTGGCTTGCATGTCTTTTTAAATAAATTTAATACCTGAAAGAAAAAAGGGTTGTATAATTTTTCTGTACATCCCCTGGACCTAGCATTCAGTGAATGTTTTGAGTAAGTGAAATTTTTTTAAAAAGCAAAAGATCGAAAAGCCAAACACCATTTGATTTCAGGTTCTACTGGTTCTTGCATTCTGATTGTGAATATTCTTCCCTGAGACTCAGAAGCTTGTATTGGGTGACATATAAGGAGAAGAAATGTGTCCTGCTAGTATTCCTAACATAAGAAACATAATATCCATTTATTTTTGTTAAGTGTTGTCAAATCGGTTCCAACTAATAGCGACTCTGTATAGGGTTTCTGAGGCTGTAAATCTTTGGTGGAGCAGAAAACTTCATCTTTCTCATGTACAGAGAGGCTGGTAGGCTCAAACTGCCAACCTTGTGGTTCTCAGTCCAGTGCTTATTTACAGAGCCAAGTGCGTTCATCCATTAATTAATACAAGTAAGATAAGAGCAAGATGTAGTTCAAATACTGGGAACCAGGTGTTCCACATAATTCCTCTAAGATATACAGTATATGGCAAAAAAAAAAAGCATCGAACTATGAGTCAGGAGACTAATATGCTAGCTAACTCAATAATTTCACTGATTTTCTTTGTGACCTTAAGCAAATCACTTAGCTGCTTTGAACCTGCTTTCATAAAAGCAGAGTCAAACTAAAGTCAAGAGTTATACTAAATGACCTTTGACTTTCCTCCTAGATATAATTGTGGATAAATAAATCATACCCAGTGGGTTTGATGGGTAGTCTTAACATTTTGTGATATATTTCAGGTCAGATTGTTTTATATTTCTGAAATAGAGACATTAACAGCTTTTTCTCTTCTTCCCTGGGAACTTGGCCAGTGAGGAGTAAACATCCTTTCCTGTCTTCCTAAATGAAATACTTGAGTACAAGTGACAGACTCTTCTCTTTATTTCATTTGAATCTAGTCTTGTTCTTATTTAATATTTTTCTTAAATTTACTATTAGCTTTTTATAGTACAAAAAAATTGAAAAAATATTTATATTTTCATTTAGAAGTCAGAATTTATATAATACAGTTATATACATATGTGTGTTCGAATTATGTGGCTGGCAAATGATGTGGTGGGTCTATTAGGGCAGACTATGTAGGTTCATCCCTTGCAATAAAATTGGGCTGACTAATAGTAGCATAACAAATATGATGTAGTAGATGATATTGTTCATTGTAAACTCTTTACATTTGCCAAAGTTGAAATAAAGTAAAAGTTATTTTTTAGATAATATTTCCCACTTTATTAGAGAGGAAACACATGTTCATGTCTAAAATTTGAGGAAGATGGAAAACTTTAAAGAAAAATAAAAAGTCCTCTTTTGAATGTAGTTTCAGAATGAATGGGAGAAGATAGAATCCCCACTGAATAGTTTCTATTTTGTCTAGATGGGTCAGGTGAAAGGAGACCGGGATAGGATTCTTTTGATTTAATAGTGAGTAGTTGTTATCATGAAGTCATGGTGTGGCACTGTGGGTTAATGTGCCAGATTGCAAAGCCGTTTGAAATGCAAGGTTGGCAGTTCAAGCTCACCAGTCGCTCCTTGGAAACCCTGTGCAGGGTCACTGTGGGTCGGAACCCACTTGACACTTTAACAACAATTGTTATCATAAGGAGCTCTGGTAGCGTAGTGGTTACGGATCAGGCTGCTAACCTCAGGGTCAGCAGTTTGAAACTACCAGCTGTTCCACGGAAGAAAGATGAGGCTTTCTGCTCCCGTAAAGATTTACAGCCTCAGTAGCTCTGAGTCAGAACCAACTCCATGGAGAAGAGTGGAGAGTGGGACCATACCCAGAGAAGTAATTGTTGTCATGACTAATTGTGATTGTCACAATTGTAAAGGTAGAAGATATGTAACAAAAAGCAGTGAGTGATCGATCTTGCATTCCAGGAGCAGAGAACCCTGGGACCACCAAGAGGGAAGAATGTGGGCAGAGTGTGGGATCCTTGCCAGAGATAGAGATGAGGACATGGGAAGACAGAGCATCCGAGAACTCTAGACTCATGGAAAAAGAAAGGTTGTGGGCTGACAGGCAGGGGGCTGGTTTGCAAAATGTGTTCTTTGGTTGTTTAAACAATTATATATTCCTGTTTGTTTTGTGCACATCAAAAAAAGGTATTGTAATCATTACACTAGAGTCCTGGTGTGGTGCTGTGGGTTAATGCGCCAGACTGCAAAGCCATTTGAACTGCAAGGTTGGTGGTTCAAGCTCATCAGTTACTCCTCGGAAACCCTGTACAGGGTCGCTATGTGTCAGAGTCGACTCAGAGGCATTTAACAACAATCATTACAATGAAACAAGATGCTATTGGTTGAATACAACACTGATGTTCTGCCATGTAGACTATCACTCAACAATAAAAGCTTAAAAAAAAAAGCCCTCTTTTATATATAAATGAATGGTTGGTATAAGATCTTAACACTTTCTGGAGTTGCATTTTATAATTAGGATTACGTTGTGGAATTCTGTTCTCTTCCCTTGCTTTCTCTTCCTTTCCTTTCTGTTCTTTTCCCTTATCTCCTACTACTTCCTCTATTTTATCTCCAAACTTGTGAGTTTATTGTAAATATTATAGGGTGTTTGGATTTGAGGTTGGATCAAACTTTATTTTAAAAAGATGAGGAAAGATTTCTGCTGTTAACTTTGGGGTAAGATAAGAAATTTCATAGAATAGAACATTGTGAATGGTAGGTGAAAGTTTAACACGTTAAACTTGAATTAATATAATGTACATGTTTAAGCAGGTACCACTGCCTGTAACAGAATCTACTGAGACAAAAATTATCACTTAAGATTTTCACTGATTAAATAACTAATTTATTGACACTGATTTAACTTCTTGTGTCAAGATTGGGGCTCCTAGGTGGTGAAAATGGTTAACACATTCATCTGCTAACCAATAAAATGACCATTTTAGTACACGTAGGGGTACCTTGGAAGAAAAGCCTGACAATCTGTTTCCACAAAATCAACTTTTGAAACCCTGTGGAACACAATTCTACACTGACACATACAGGATTATCAGGAGTTGACATCAACCGGTTTAGGTCAAGATTATTATTTCATTTTATAGTAATGACTCTTGACATGTATGATATCTGCTGTTATAAGGTGTTTATGTAGTATTGTTTATAATTTTATATATGTATGTATGTATATGCATACACACATGTGTATTTTTTAAACTTTTTATTGTGAATTGAGTGAAAGTTTACAGACTAGATCATCAGTTTTACATTCAGCAAATCATATGCTTTGCTTCATGACACTGATTGCAATCCCCTTCTTATACCACCAGTTAATAGCTTTTACATCTATTCACTCTCTCTCTGTGTCTCCCACTAGCTTCATCTTTTCTATACCATCTTCCCTCCCATTGTACATTGCCTGACCTGTCACCCTGTGAATAATCATCGTTCCCCCCCCACCCCCCGTAACCATCATAGATGGTTTCTTTTACCAAGAAAACCTCCTCTTAGCCTTCCATAGTATTGGTTACAGCAATATTTGTCCTTTTGTGATTGACTAACTTCACTCAGCATAATGAACTCCAGGTTCATCCATGTTGTGAAATGCTTGGCAAATTCATCATTATTTCATTGTGTGTATATGGCAAAGTTTATTTAACCATTCTTCTGTTGATGGACATTTAGGCTTTCACCATCTTTGTTGTTTTTTTAAAAATATTTTAGTGTGAATTATGTGATAGTTTACATGGGAGAACATTGGTTTTACATTCATTGTATCGTATATCATTTCATTGCCATAGTTACAATCCCGTTCATTCATCATCAATCAACCAAAGGGTATACCCTGCATGCCTGCCCCCCCCTCCCCCCACTCCCTAGTCTTCAGCACACAGTCGCTCTCCTTCTCTGGATCCAAAGTCTCCAGCTGCTCCATCGCGCCACGTCATAGTCTCTGCCTCCATCTCAGGCGTC
>NW_006408520.1:26858561-26859019 GCF_000296735.1 Chrysochloris asiatica | reverse complement strand
CCACTGAGTCTTAGTCTTGGAAGAGGATTTGCACTGAGGGGACCCTACCACTTGCCTTGATATCTCCTGGGCAAGCAACTTGTTCTTGTAGTAATAGTCAGTCTGGCTATATTGTTTTGTATTCTTCCTGTAGTTCTTTATTTCAAGAAGTATCTTCTGTTTTTCTAGCCCCTCCAGGTTGGTCTGCTTGTCCTTTCAAGTGGGAATTTCCCATCTCTGGAGATCTGGATGTGGTTCAGGTTTCCACCTGTAGTCTTATGTATTGTAGAGGCTCCACAGGAAGCCTCCTTCACTGGGCATCCTGTAGCCCCATTTTAGGTATTCCAATCAGTTATAGGCAGAAGATGGATTTACAAGCTTTCTATGGTGATATTTCTGGCAATGTCTTTCTCACACCCTCCAGTGTCTATATTATAATGCATGGAAAACCAAGATTCAAAAGACAGCCAAGCATCTTA
>NW_006408520.1:26839889-26841599 GCF_000296735.1 Chrysochloris asiatica | reverse complement strand
TAATAGCTGGAATATCCCCGCTGCTACATGGAAGTAGGTCAAGGCGGCAGATAACGTCAAAAGTCGCTGTCTCTCTCCCTCTCTCTGTGCCGTGGGTAAACTGTCCTGCCTAATGACTGCACTGAGATTTTATGCCGGGGCAGGGAGATTTGGGGTAAGAGTTGTGTCGTTTCTTGTGGCTTTGTTTAGGGTTTTTTTTTTGTTTTTTTTTTGCTGGAAACGACGCTTTCTGAATGGGCTAGCTTTAGCCCCGCCCTCTAAACTCTGCAGGGGCGGGCTAGTCCCCCCGAGCAGGCCTGCCGTGCCCCGGGTGAGATAAGATGTCTGTTTTTTCCTTAACAGCGTGATTTTTCAAAAACACGAGATCAGGAGATTGAAATACTAGATCTTATGATAGTTCGAAAGTTGTGGGTTTGGTATATGAACGTTTCCTTTGTGAGATTTCCCCTTCCTTCTCACCGGAGCATTCCCTACCTGTCTCCCCTGGCTGCAGCCCGGAACTGGAAGTCTGTCACCATCTTTTGATGTGTCTTCTATAGGTCGCATATTGAAGGATCCTGTGTTCTTATCCATTCTGCTCTGTGTCTCTTGACTGGTGCATTTAAACTATTTCTATTTAAGGAGCTCTGGTAGTGTAGTGGTTACGAATCGGGCTGTGAACCGTAAGGTCAGTAGTTCGAAACTACCAGCTGCTCCGCGGGAGAAAGATGAGGCGATCTGCTCCCGTAAAGATTTACAGCCTGGGAAACCCTATTCAGGGTCGCTATGAGTCGAAACCGACTCGACGGCACTTAACAACAACAACATTTAGTGTAATTATTGATAGGTACAACTTGATTGCTGTCACTTTGCTGTTTTTTTTGTTGTGGTGCTGCTGATTTCCTTTGTTGCACATAATTTTCTGCTCTGAGTTCAGTTGTGTTAAATTTTTACTGCGAACATAGATATTTATTATTGTGATTAGGTTCTTTAGTTCATTCAGTACTTTAATCAAAACCATAATCATCATCTTGGTCCCTTATGCTGGTTTTTGCTTTAAAGGCTATTTTGTCAGAAATTAATATTGCCACCGTTGCTCATTTTTGATTGTCATTAGCTTGATGAACATTTCTCCATCCTTTGACTTTCAGTCAATTTAGTCTTTGTATTTAAGTTGTTTGTCTTGTAGACAGCATATTGAAATAGCCTGTATTCTTATTCATTCTGCTACTGTCTGTCTCTTGACTGGAGTATCTATTTACATCCAGTATAATTTCCCATAGGTAGGAATTGAATGCTGTCATTTTGCTGTGCTTTTTTTATTTTTTGGTAGTGTTGCTAGTTTATTTTATCTACATAAATTTCTGTATTGAGTTCATTTTGTGGGTATTCCTTTCCTTTGTTTTATTGCTGTTGTTATAATAATAAATCTTTCTGAGTTTCTTTTTTATTTTGATGTAAAGATGTCTTAATTATGTTCGAGATTACCCTGTAATATATTATTTTTCCTTAAAATAGTCCATTATATCTCAAAATCTACTTGACTTCCTTGTCATTTGAAAGTTCTGCATCTGTACTATTCCCTCTTTTGCTTTGTAGTTGACTTCATCATAAATTGATATCTCTGGTTCCCTATTTTCAGTCGTGCTGGTTTGTTTTACCTTAAATACTTCTATATCTGGATTGAGTTCTGGGTGGTGTTTTCATGTGTAGTAATCTTAGGTTTTTGTC
>NW_006408520.1:26838551-26839520 GCF_000296735.1 Chrysochloris asiatica | reverse complement strand
GAAGTTTTCTTCCAACAACAACACAATTTTCTCTCTGCTTTTTATTGTGTCTTCCTGTTCTGGAATTTTGATCACCCACAAATTGTTCCTCTTCATGGTGTTCCACATAACTCTTTGGCTTTCTTTGTTTTTTTTTTTTTTTCATTCTTTTTGTGTTTGTTCTTCTGCATATTAGTTTTAGAGACTTCAGTCTCATTAATTTGGGCTTCCATTGCTTTGAATCTAGTCTTTTGCTCTTCCAATGTTTTGTGCATTTCTGAGATCTTGGTATTAATCTTCTAGATTTTTAATTACAGGTTTTGTATTGTCTCAAAAATGTTTTTGTTAGGTGCCATCAAGTCAAACTTAACATATCAACCCTATATGGGGTTTCCTAGGAGTGGCTGGTGAGGTTGAACCACTGACCTGTGGTTCAACCCAACACATTAACCCACAGCACCATACCAGGATTTATTTATTTTATCTGTTTGTTCTTGTAGTGTTTTCCTGAATTCTAAAAACATTTTTTTTCTGTTCTCCTTGCTTTCCTCAATCCTTTGAAGGTACCTAAGTATTCTTTTTAATTCTTTTCAGTTAGTTCTATTACCTTTCTTCCTCGGGAACATTTTCTGTCTCTGTATCTTGGTCATTTGTTTGATCCAGTCTTTCTTGTTTCTTCATGTGAGGTTGTCTCTGGAGCATCGTGGGGTTGTTGCTTTGTTCACCGTTTGTGGTTTGGTCATTCTTTGTGCATCTCACTTTAACATGGGTTTGGCTCATGTTGGCTGCTGTGTATTGCCTCTTCCCTATTTGAGAAGCTACAGAGGATCCAGTTCTGGTTAGTTTGTATGGCCATGGTTGCTATCTCCTGTTACCCTCCCACACACATACACACAGGAAAACAAAACAAAAAACAAACAAGGGACCAACAATGAAAAGAGAAAATAGTAAAGATAAAAAAAAAAAAAAAAGATCTTTTGGGTGCTACCA
>NW_006408520.1:26830602-26838451 GCF_000296735.1 Chrysochloris asiatica | reverse complement strand
AAAAAAAAAAAAAAAAAACATGCAGAAACCAAAAAAGAATAAAATAAGTTTAAAGACAAAACAGGGACAGGGAAATGGAGCTATAGAAAAAAATAAGAGATATATGAGGAAAAAATTTAAAAACTAAGAATAGCTAAAAAGAGAAAACAGGGACAAGATAATGGAGCTATAGAAAAGAGAGAAATTAAAAGGAAGAAATTTAAAAATACAACTTAGAAAAACCAAGGAGAGGGAGGATGAAAACAGAAAGTCATAATGAAAGCTCAAAAGGGGAGGAGAAAAAAAAAGGAAATGAGAAACAAGAAAAGCACAAACAAATGTATAAATAGCAAGGATAAAATTCAAGGGAATGGAATGGAAAGAGACATAGGAGGAGGAGGAGAAACAAAAATAATGAAACAGAAAAGCAACCCCCAAAACAAAACCAATAAAAATAGTACAGCTGTTGGACTAAGGGAGGAAAATATTCTGGGTGACTGCTGTAAGGAGTCTTGGTTTAGCGCTGTGGGTTAATGCACTGGACTGTAAAGTCAGCTTGAACTGCAAGGTTGGCAGTTCAAGCTCCCCAACTGCTCTTTGGAAACTCTATACTGGGTCACTGTGGGTCAGAACTGACTCGACAACGTTTAACAACAGCCTGTAAGCCAAGGAGCTCACGAAGTGGATTTGGGAGGGATGTGACAGCAGATTTCCTGACCCTACACAGAGTTCCTATCAGTGTTGGTGTTATCTTATGTTCAGGGCACTCAGTCTGGAAGTCATTTGTGGAGATGATTTCAGTTCTGTTAGGATCAGGGGGACTGGTTAAATGCTGTTTTGGAGCTGAGCCTGCTGAATTCAGGCAGTAGAGGCACACCAAAGTGGCATAGTACACCCCTGCCTCACACTGGCATGGTTCCCAGCTGTGTGGCTTCTAGCTTCTAGTGAGCAGGGTCTGTGCTCTGGATGGATAAGGGTGAGAACTAGCCACCTCTCTGGTCACCAGGATAATATAGGGGAAAAATAAGCAATCACACCTTTTCTATCAGGCCACCTTCTGTTGCTAAAACTGCTTGCAAGATGGTTGTGCTGTGTCTGGCTGGCTGTTTAGCAGTTAGTCTTCTCCCAACAAGCACTCAATCCACTTTTCTATGAAGTTCCAGTGTTCCTAAACTTTCATATGTGTCTGTTTCATTTGTTGTGTGTCCATATAGTGCATGTTGCCAAAAGTTAGCAAGTATTGTTTATATTATATGTATCCCATGATTTTTTTCTAAAATACAATATTTGAGCCACTGTTAAAACAAAAAATGGGAGTAAAATATAATTACTAAAAAAAGGAGTGGGGATGAGACCTGTGGAACCAAGAAATAATAGTAGTTGTTAAATGTCATCAAGTCAGTTCTGACCCATAATGACCCTGTATAGGGTTTCCGAGGAGCAGCTGGTAAACTTGAACCACCTATCGTACAGTTCAAACAACCTTGCAGTCCATTACATTAAGCCTCAGCCCCACACCAGGACTCCTATGTAAAAGCTAGTATTTTGCTGTTGGACTTCCTAGAGTTCGAATTCTTTTTGTCTAAAATAGGGAAACTTGAGTTCCTCAGCAGTGACATGTTTCTCTAAATTCTGAAAGAATATTAAATAATATAGTAGACAATCATTATAAACAAAACTACTCTGCCTTCAAAGTAGTCTTTTGAGGTGGTCAGACAAGCAAAGCAAGAATTGTCAAAATAAGATGTGCATCATCAGAGCACATATTTGAAGGGAGTGCTTAAGGGAGGAATTTCATCCCCAAGAAGAGTTGAAATAAATTTCAAAATTATTTGACACAAAGGAGCCGTTAACCTGATCAAGAAAGAACGTGGAAGAGATAGCTGAAGGGAGAGATGTGGTCCATCTCATAGGTACACATGTATAGTGACTGAGCCAAGAGAGATTGTGTCTCTTATAGTTAAGTCTCTATAATTTGTTGTAATTTAGGGAACAAATTGGGAAAGAACTGGGAGCCAAAGTAGGTAGGCAGGGAGGGACCTTGAACAGATTCAACCAAATACAAAAGCTTTTTTCACTTAATAATTTAAGATTTAGAATAGCTTGTCTTACTTTTTATTTTAATATCAATTTGTGTTCTGTGTATTGTCCTGGTGTCTGTGTGCCATGGAATCTATTCCGACTACAGGAGCATAGCGCCTCATCTTTCTCCCACAGAACAACTGGTAGTTCCGAACTGTTGACCTTGTGGTTTGCAGCCCAATTAGTGACCACTACGCTGTCCTAGCTTCTGTCAATAGGATATATCTTAGAAAAATTATCTAGCAAGGATGTTTTTGTATTGGGTCATAGATTATCAGTTGGAATTGTTGTTGATGAAATATGTAAATGTAGGCTTCAATATAGTCTCCCAAACATTGCATTTAAATCATTAACTTAAAAGATGTTCATACTGATCATTTATTTTACCATAAATGCATTTACCACATAATGCTATTTAGTGAATACGCAGAATTTATGATTTTGTACGATCATGTTAAAGAGCTTCTTAAGGAGCGAAATGTAATAAAAGACCATTTTATGTTGAAAATGTAGTTTTATCTTATGATACATATTTTGAGTAGCTTAATTTCCTTAATTTCTTAAATTTGTTTTGTTTTTCCTTCAGGGGGATTCCCGAAGTCTTCCATTTTGTGAGAATGTTAGTGCTGTTCAAAAACTAGATTTTTCAGACACAATGGTGCAACAGAAATTGGATGACATCAAGGATCGAATCAAAAGAGAAATAAGGAAAGAGCTGAAAATCAAAGAAGGAGCTGAAAATCTGAGAAAAGTTACAACAGATAAAAAAAACTTGGCTTATGTAGACAACATTTTGAAAAAATCCAATAAAAAATTAGAAGAACTACATCACAAGCTACAGGAATTAAATGCACATATTGTTGTATCAGATCCAGAAGATGTTACAGGTATAGTACTTTATTTGATGTTTATATAGCTCTGTTAAAAATGTATCATTTTAGAAAAGTTTTGTGACATGTTTATCTTTTCTAAAACTGCAGGCACTGTATTTTTTCTTACGGATATGGTATGGTCTTATTAATTTCTGTTAAGAAGTGTAGTAAATTGATGGATACAAAACCTGAAATGTTTTCCATCCAGTATTGTTTTGCATTGAGTCAATCACATGATCTTACCTGGTTCAACTTTGTGATTCAGAAGCATGAGTCTGTCAGATGATTTTCAAAAGATAGAAATGCATTCCAAATGTAATTAATCAAAACCCTTCTTGGTGCTCTAAACAACTGAGTTAACACCAAACTTACCAGGAATGATGTTTTAAGAAAGGAGAAAAAGAAAATTTTAAAAGCCAAACATTGCTTTTCTTCTTTTTAATTATAGAAAATGTAAAGGGGGTAAATGACCCATAATCTAAACCTAATGGCAAAGTAAACAATAGAATTAGAAGATGCTCTTTGCTAGAAATTTTTTAGTAGTGTAGAAAACAAAAATGGATAAACTACTGCTCTCCAGCCTCGACCCTCTCCTAATATTACTAATTTTTTCATGAAAAACATTGTACTTTTAATTACCTTGCTGTACTTGGAAGACTTTTCACATCTCTCTCTCCCATTCTGTATACACACACACACACATATATATATATGTTGTTGTTGTTAAGTGCCATTGAGTCGATTCCAACTCATAATGAACCCTGTAAAGGGTTTCTAAAGAGCGGCTAGTGAGCTTGAACCATCAACCTCGTGGTTCAAACTAACCTTGCAGTCCAGCATATTAATCCACAGTGCCACACCAGTACTCCATAGTTCAAAGAATAAAGTGTATATATACATATATGTATATATACACACAAGGAGCTCTGGTAGCGTAGTGGTTACGAATCGGGCTGCGAACCTTAAGGTCAGCGGTTTGAAACTACCAGCCTCTCCGCGGGAGAAAGATGAGGCTTTCTACTCCCGTAAGGATTTACACCCTCGGAAACCCTGTACAGGGTCGCTATGGGTCGGAACCGACTCGACGGCACTTAACAACAACAACAATATATACACACATATATATACACACACACATATGTATGTATATATATATATGTATGTATGTATGGAGTCCTGGTGTGGTGCTGTGGGTTAATGAGCCAGACTGCAATGCCATTTGAACTGCAAGGTCAGTGGTTCGAGCTCACCAGCTCCTCCTCGGAAACCCTATCTATTATACAGGGTCGCTATGGGTCAGAATTGACTTGACGGCACTTAACAACAGTCTAAGTGATGAACACTTACATTTTCAAACATAAATCTTTAATAACTGCAGAAGCAGTTCTGTTATTATACCATTTAACATCTATATCTCTATTAATCACTGATGCTTTCCTTATGTTACATTTAAAAAACATATTTACTAATTTTTTTGTCCTATTTAACAGCCCTTATTTTATAGATCCACCCCTAAATGTTCTTAAAACATCTATGGTAGATTTTTTATGTCTTCTTTCAAACATTAGCTATTTGCCTGCAGATTGTAGATGTTTTTCAAAGCTTTAATTACTCATAGTGGCTCTATGATAGATTACTGTACTCAGTGGAGGAACTTTTTGTGAAGATTTAGCTTAATAAGAAGATTCCAAGATGCCTTTGACTATCCCTGTGTTTGAGGCTTTTAAAATCCAGTGTGAGGATACCACTTAATAGTTGCATGGTTGTCTACAGGATCAGGTCCATCCCAGCTTAATGTTATAGCCATCTCCTTAGGAACAAAATTGATAGACATATTACTAATGATGAGATGGGAAGCATGGTGGCTCCATATGATAAACACTAGACTGCAATTCCTTGAATCAAATCAGAAAACAAAACAATAAAGGAAAACCTTTGGGGCACAGTAAAAGCAGTGCTTAAGAGGGCAATTATAAAAATAAATGCACATGTCCAAAAAGAAGAAAGAGCCAAAATCAACACATTAATACACCATCTCCAGCAATTAGAAAAAGACCACCAAAGTAATCCAACAGTCACCAGAAGAAAAGAAATAATAAAGATTAGAGCAGAGATAAATGAATTAGAAAACAGAAAAGCAATTGAATCAGCAAGACAAGATGTTGGTTCTGTGGATGATTAATAAAATTAGCATACCTAATAAAAAGAAGGATTAATAAAATTGGCAAATGTAATAGAAGAGGGAGGAGATGCAAATAACACACATAATAAGGAATGATAGGAGTGATGTCACAAAGAGCCAAGAGAAATAAAATAGATTAATAACAGAATACTATGAAGAATTGTACTCTAATAAACTTTAAGAAAAACACAACGTACCTAAAACTAATGCAGAGAGAAACAGAAAACTTGAATAGACTGATAACAAAAGAAATTGATTGGGTTATTAACAAACACCCACTGACAAAAAGTCTAGGTCCAGGTGGCTTCATAGGTGAATTTTACCAAACATTCAGAGAAGACTTGGCACCATAGAAAATGATGGAAAACTCCAAATACATTTTACGAAGTGATCATAACCTTCATACCAACATCAGACAAAGACATCACTATAAAAGAAAATTACAGATTTTTATCATGAACATAGATTAAAATAATTCTCAACAAAATCCTAATAATAGAATTCAACAACATACCAATAAAATAATACATCATGACCAAGTGAGATTCATACTAGGGATGCAAGAATGGTTCAATATTAGAGAAAAAGAAAAACAAAAACATTATCCACCCTATAAATAAAACAAAGGAAAAGAACCACATGATCATATTGATTGATACAGAGAAGGCATTTGACAAAATCCAACATCCAGTCTTGATTAAAACACTCAGTAAAAGGGTAATTCCTCAGCATAATTAAGAGCATGTTTACAAATTCAACAGCCAACATTATTTTCAATGGAGTGACACTGAAAAGCATTCTCTTTACAAATAGGAACCAGATATGGTTGTCCTTTATCACCACTTCTATTTAGTATTGTGTTTAAAATCTTAGCCAGAGCGATAAGGCATTAAAGGGAAATGAAAAGGTATTCAAATGGTCAAAGAAGAGGTAAAATTCTATTTGCAGATTATATCCTATATATAGAACAACAAGGTCAGCAGTTCTAACCCCCCAGCTTCTCCTCGGAAACCCTATACTGAGTGGCTATAAGTCAGAACTAACTCGACAGCACTTAAAAATATGCTCAGAAAATTCCAAAGACTCAGCAAGAAAATTATTGGTGCACATTGAAAGATTAAGCAAACTGGCCAGGTACAAGAGCGAAATACAAAAATCAGTTGAGTATCTCTGTATTAATAAAGACATCTCTGAAAAGGAAATTAGGAAATCAGTGCCATTTACAATAGCCACCCAAAAGATGAAACACTTCACAGTAGATCTAATAAGAGAAACAAAAGATCTATACAAATTAAACTACAAAACAACACTACAGAAAACCAAAAGAGAAAGAAAAACAAAACTGAAAGAATGTACCATGCTCATGAATAGGAAGGCTTAACATTGTAAAAATGTGATTAAGAACTTTATATGGAAAGGACAGAGACCTTGGATAAACAAAGCACTGTTTAGTAAGAACAACAAAGTTGGAGGTCTCTCACTCCCTAATCTCAAATTTTACTACACAGCTACAGTGATCAAAACTGTCTGGTATTGGTACAAAAAAAGGTACATAGATCAATGGAACAGAATTGAGAACTGAGAAGTAAATCAATCTATATACAGTCAGCTGATTTTGACAAAGGGCCAAAACATATTAAATGGGGAAGAGATAGTCTACTCAACAAATGGTGCTGGAGAAACTGGAAATCTATTTGCAGAAAAATGAAACATGACCCATATCTCACCATATATAGAAGCAAACTCAACATAAAAACCTAGCACCATAAGTATCATCAGTGAAATAATAGGAACATAAATACTGAATATTATAATAAAAACGCAAACATTAGAAGACAAAATAGATAACTGGGACCTTCTAAAAATTAGACAATATGTGTATCAAAAGATTTCACCAAAAGAGTACAGATGGAGCATGTAAGCTGGGAAATTTTTTTTTTTTTTTTTTTTTACAACATATCAAACAAGGGACTAATCTCTAAAATTTATAGAAAAATACACCTCTGGAGTCCTGGTGTGGCGCTGTGGGCTAATGCATCAGACAGCAGAGTTGTTTGAACTGCAAGGTCAGTGGTTCAAGTCACCAGCTGCTCCTTGGAAACCCTATACAGGGTTACTATGGGTCGGAATCGACTCGAAGGCACTTAACAACTACAACAACACCTCTATAAGAAAAAGGCAGCCCAATCAAAAAGTGGGCACAGGACATGATCAGACACTTTACCAAGGAAGATATTCAGGCAGCCAACAAACATGAAGAAAAGTTCACGATCATTAACCATTGATGTTGAGTGCCATCAAATTGGTTCTGACTCATAGTGACCCTGTATGGGGTTTCTGAAGAGCAGAATTGGTTTGAACTATTAACCTTGAGGTTTGAAGTCCAGTGCTGATCTTACAGCACCATATCAGGAGTCCCATTATCCACCAGAGAGATACAGATCAAAAGTATTAATAGCAAAGTTAATTTTTAAAAAATTAAAAAAAACAAATGCTGGTGTGGGTGAGAAAGACTGGAATCCTCTTACTTTGCTGCTGGGACTTTAAAATCATTCAACATCTGTGGAAAACGGTATGGTACTTCCTCAGCAAGTTTGAAATTGAAATAACTTATGACTCAGCAATCCCTGTACTGGCATAAATCCACAAGAAATCCAATGCAGAACACGAGTCGACATAGACACACAGATGTTCAATGCAGAACTATTCATACTAGCAAAAATACAGAGATAGC
>NW_006408520.1:26828026-26829352 GCF_000296735.1 Chrysochloris asiatica | reverse complement strand
CTTAGGTAGAATCCTGAGTCCCATCCAGAACCTCATGAGGGTGGGACATTCCCACTAGAAAGGGCAGTCAAGACTGAACAGCTACAGTGACAGAAAATACATCTTCAAAGAAAGATCATAAGGAAAAATACCCAAAGCAAAAATGTCAGTATGACTGGCTACTACAGGAATAAGCAAGCTGTTTGCTAGGAAGATATCAAGACAAGCAAGTGCCTTCAGGACAAACTCCCCTCTAAGATTGAAACTCAAAGGGAATACACAAACAAGCATGTAAGCTTGCTGACGACCACATTGGTCTAATAGTTAGTGGAAGAGGTGGAAAGGCAGCAATGAAAAAACGGGCTGAGTTCAACCGCAGTCCATTGAATCTTGTTGACCTGGAAATGAGAGAAGAGGAAGGGCTGGTTGGTCCAAAGTGTGGTGAGACCTGAGGACACTTGAGCCCATGGACAAGGACTTAGCCACAGAGGTCTAGAGCTGAGAGAGAAATATCCAGCTAGTACCCTTTTGACCTAGCCTCGATAATCAGAACTTGACTAGAGGAAGATTGGGGGGTGGGAGGATTTTTTTTGTTGTTGTTTTGTTTTTGATAAAGGAAACAAGGGTAAATTGCTTCAATTTGATGAACACGACCTCTACTCAGAGCAGAAGTTACTCTAAATACCAACAGAGAGGAAAAGAGTCTTCACATCAAGTATCAATGCCATCCCCTCTGTACACAGGGTAGATAGGGACGGGCAACTTAGATATTGGCTACCTAAAATGAGGGGGCAATAAAGGCACAAAGTGACTGGTTTACAAGGTTTCAAGAGGGAGTTTAGTTTAAGAGTATGGGGGGAAGGAATGTGTCCCCACTGAATAGCTGTCATCTTGTCTAGATGGGTCTGGTGAAAAGAGATGGGGGATAAGATTTGTAAGATTCAATAGTGAATAACTGTTATCATGACTAATTGTGACTGTCACAATTGTAAAGGTAGAAGTTTTGTAACAAAAACAGGGGAGTTGTTAATCTTATAGTCCAGAAACAGAGAACCCGAGGACCATCAAGAGAGAATCACACAAGCAGAATGCGGGATCTTATCCAGAGAAGCAGCAGCACTAGATATGGGGGCATGGAGAAGGGGTGGGGGTGTGGCTGAGGACTCTAGATTCATGGACTAAGAAAAGAGGGACTAAGAGCTGGTGGCCTGGAGGCAGACTTGCAGAATGTGCCCTTTGGAGATGTAAATTATTATATATGCCTGAGTGAATTTTTTGTTTGTTTGTTTTTAAAAAAGCTAAAGTGGATAGAGAGAAATACTGTTAAAAACTGATGGTACATGGAGG
>NW_006408520.1:26824347-26826622 GCF_000296735.1 Chrysochloris asiatica | reverse complement strand
AAAAAAAAAAGTTATTCAGACATAATTTGTTTTAATGTGCTTTGAAGATACTGAATTTCTTTGTTAAAAATGGGAGGTTTTATGGAAAATCTTCATTGAACAAGTCTACGAGTGCCATTTGTCCAACAGCATGTGCTCACTCGATGTCTCTATCACATTTTGGTGATTCTATCAAATTTTCCATACTTTTTGTAATGCTATTTCAGTTATTTGGTGCTGCTATCATAGCAATACCTTAAGTGGATGACTGCAGCAAACAACTTTTTAATTCTCTAAACAGTTTAGGAGACCAGACATCTGAATTCAGAGTGTTAACTCTGGAAAAAGTTATTGTTGACTTCACCTCTGTAGACCATTTTATTCCTTAGGGAATGCTATTTGTCTTGGCATTAATTCCTCTGATGTGATCTGGTGTTATAATCACATATATGTGCCAAATCATTGAGAATCATCACATATTTTGTTTGGGAAGTGGAAGTTCACAGTTCAGTGTATGGCATGCTATAAGATAATATTGAAAATGTTGAAGTTATCAAGGATTTCATTTTACTTCACAATCAATGATCAATGCAGCAGTAGTCAAAAAATCAAAGGGTGACTTACTACATTAGGCAGATCTGCTACAAAAAAGCTCTTTAAAGTGTTAAGTGCAAAGATGTCGTTTTGAGGACCAACTAAGGTACACCTGACCCAAACCATGGTATTTCCAATCACCTTATATGTATATGAAAGCTAAACAATGAATGTTGTTGTGATTAAGTACCATTGAGTCTTTTCCCACTTACCGTTACCCTGTTTAGGAACGAGCTTTTGTTTGGAAACATTGAGCAGTCCGGTACTTATTTTATAGTACTACACCAAGACTCCAGACAATGAGTAAGGAAGACAAAGAAGAATTAATGCATATGTAATATGGTGTTTGTGCAAGTAACTGTGGGCTGCCAGAAGAATAAACAAGTTTGTATTGGAGGAAGTACAGCCAGATCCAGGAAGGCAAAACTTTGTCTCACATACTTTGGGAATGTTTTCAGGAGGAACCAGTCCCTGGAAAAGGACATCATACTTAGTAAAGTGAACAGTCAGCTAAACAGAGGAACCTCTACAATGTGACACATCAGCTGCAACAGTGGGCTCAAACATAGCAACAATTGGGAGATTTGTGGACTGAACAGTATTTCATTCTTTTGTACATCGGGTCACTATGAATAAGAGCTGACTCGACACCTCTAACAACAACAATAACAAGGGTTTAAGTCAAAAAGTATTCCTACAAATCAAAACAACAATTAGATGTCATATCACCCCAGCAAAGTACAAAAGCACAGAAAGCAACAAATGCTGGAGAGGTTGCGGAGAGACTAGGACCCTCTTACATTGTTGGTGGGACTATAAAATGGTGCAAACATTGTGGAAAACAGTATGATGCTTCATCAAAAAGTTGGAAATAGAAATACCATATGACCCAGCAATCCATCTACTTAATAGGTATCTTACCGAATTGATGTATGCATACCCACATTCATAGCAGCATACCCACTATTCATATTAGCAAAAAGATGGCAATTGAAATGTCTTTCAGTGGAATATTATGTAATGTTGAAGAATAACAATGAATTTGCATAACATGGATGAACCAGGAGGACATTATGCTGAGTAGAATTAATCACAAAAGTACAAATACTCTATGAGACCACTATTGTAAAAAGTCAAGAAAAAGTTTTCATAGTAAAAGAAACATTCTTTGGAGGTGGGGTTTGACGGCGGCTAGGGTGGAGGTGCAGTGAAGTTCACCATCAGCAATAACACAGAATACCAGGCAAAGCAGGTCCACAGCAGAGCTCCAAACCTCGTAACCACAGAGATAAGGAATATTTTTAAAGTTTGAAGGCTTATAGCTTGTGGAAATTGGAACTGAAGTAGAAAATCATGTACTTTTGAATATGCCGGGCCGGGATTGGAGGCCAGGAGCCGGCATCTTGGGCGAGACTAAATGGCAAGACCAAGCAAGGGGAGCAGAAACACCACAGAAAAGCACCCCGAGAACCTTGGAGCCAAGGTGGGCAATATACTTTGTCAGTTTTGCTTTGTTCTTTTTTTTTGTTTCGTATCTGGTCATTGGTGTGCCCACTGTTTGCCCACCTTCATTCTGGTGACTAGAGGGGGAGCCTGAACTAGTGGACACCACCACCCTCACCACTGGTGGGTTCTCCCACCACACATGCGCACAGATACTCAGCCCAAGAGCACAGGCCCTGAACGTTTCTTATTTGTTAGG
>NW_006408520.1:26821204-26822067 GCF_000296735.1 Chrysochloris asiatica | reverse complement strand
GGCAGAGTGGATAAGAAAACAAGATCTTTCAATATACTGTCTGCAAGAGACACATCTCACACACACAGACAAAAACAGATTAAAAGTCAAAGGATGGAAAAAAATAAACCAAGCTAATTGCAATAGAAAATGAACAGGAGTGGCAGTACTACTCTCTGGTAAATAAACTTTAAGGCAAAAAACAGCATAATAGATAAAGATGGACATTATCTCATGATTAAAGGGACAATTCAACAAGATGAAATAACCATAATAAATATCTATGTGCCCAATGAAAGAGCTTCAAAATATATAAAGCAGACTCTAATAGATTTGACAAACAAAAGATGAATCTACAATAATAGTGAGTGATTTTAATGCACCACTTTCAAAAATGGGTAGAACAACCAGAAAGAAAATTGACAAAGACACAGAAGAACTAAACAATACAATCAGCCAACTAGATATCATAGATGTGTACAGATCTCATAGAATGTGTACATTCAACCCAGCAACTGCACAATACACATTCTTTTCCAGTGCACATGGAACATTCTACAGAATAGACTATGTTTTATGCCACAAAACAAATCTCCATAAAGTCACAAATACCAAAATAGTACAATGCATCTTCTCAGACCACAATGCTATCAAATTAGAAATCAACAATAGGAAAAACAAGGAAATCAAGTCAAATACATAGAAACTGAATAACACCTGGCTGAAATGCGACCGTGTAGTAGAAAAAAATTAAATTTGAATTCACAAAGTTCCTAGAAACAAATGAAAACAAAAACACAACGTACCAAAATCTTTGGGACATGGCAAAAGCGGTGCTGAGAGGACAATTTATTGCAATAAACGCACACATCCAAAAAGAAGAA
>NW_006408520.1:26808530-26816670 GCF_000296735.1 Chrysochloris asiatica | reverse complement strand
CACTCCTGCATTGCTGGTGGGACTGCATAATGTCCCAACCTCACTGGAATGCTTCCTCAGAAGGTTGAAAATAGAAATAACCTTACGATCCACCAATTCCTCTACTTGGTATTTACCAACAAGAAAAACGAGCCACAACTTGAGAAGATAATATGCACGCTAATGTTCATAGCAGCACTGTTTACAATAGCAAAAAGATGGAGACAGCCAAAGTGCCCATCAACTGAAGAATGGATAAACAGTGGTACATGCACATATTATGTTACCTTGAAAAATAACAAGGATGCGCCAAGCCACCACCTAACATGGATGAACCTTGAGGACATTGAGTGAAATTAGTCACAAAAGGAGAAATACTGCATAGCACAACTACTGTATAAGATTAAGAAAAAGAACCCATACTAAAGGGGGGTGGATTCTTTGCTGGTTGCCTGGATTTGTTGTGGGGGGGTGGTGGTGAGGGGAGGGAGTGGAAAGTAGAGCACAGGGCAGGGAATAGCCACAGGATAGTTTGGGTGCTGAGGAGGGGGCCAATATACAAGAAGGGAGAGGGGAATGGAAGAACAAAGCAGATGGGAAAATAATTAGGCAGGTTTTCCAGGGCTAAGTGGGACAGAGGTATCTAATGATGTATGCACAACCTTGGAACAATAGGGCTCTGGGATACAGAGCTAGAGACATGGTTGGAATGGGGAAAAGGAGGGAATAATGTTAAGATGCTTGGCTGTCTTTTGAATCTTGGTTTTCCTTGCATTCTTTTATAAAATAGACACTGGAGGGGTAGAGAAAGAAATAGCCAGAAACATCACAATAGAAAGCTTGTAAGTCCATTTTCTGCTTATAACTGATTGGTATACTTAAAATGGGGCTAAAAGGTGCCCAGTGAAGGAGGCTTCCTGCGGAGCCTCTGCATTACATAATCCTATAGGTGGAAGCCTGAACCACATCCAGAACTTCAGAGGGTGGGAAATTTCCTCTCGAAAGGATGGGCAGACCAGCCTGGAATAGCTAGAAGATACTTCTTGAAAGAAAGACAGGAAAAATATAAAGCAATATAGGCAGACTGACTGTTACTACAAGAACAATCAAGTTGCTTGCCCAGGAGACATCAAGGCAAGTGGTAGAGTCCCCTCAGGGTAAACCCCCTTCCAAGACTAAGACTCAATGGATATACACGCTCTGATTGGTGACCACACTCCTCACCGATAAAGGAAAGTGAGGGAAAAACAGCAATGAAGCGGCGAGGTAAACCCTACAACGTTCAATAGACTCCTGTGTACCCGGGTGGAGACCTGGTTGGCCAGCATTGTGGCAAGACCTGGAGACTCTTGGGCCCAGAGTCAGTGACATAGCCACAGAGGACTAGAGTCAAGAGTGAAGCGTCCAGCTGATAAGAAGAAAGGGCAGATGCACAAGAACACCCATACTTGAAGATAATACCCACTTGACTTGCTTCAATGACTGGATGATCAGAGCTCAACCAGAAGAAGATAGAAGAGGAAAAAGAGAGTAATCTGATACAATTTGATGAACTTGACCTACATCTATTGATGCAATAGCTCAAAAGAGGGAACAAATGTTTATAGCAAGGATCATTCCCACCCTCTCTATACACAGAGTAGACAGGGACAGGCAATTTGGACATTGGCTACCCGAAATGGGGGTGGGAGGGTCTACAAAGGCAAGAAGTGACTGGCTTACAAGTTTTCAAGAGGGAACCTAGAACCACAGGGCATGGAAGAAGGTAGAATCTCCACTGAGTTGTATCCAATCTGTCTAGGCAGGGCTGTTGAAAGGAAATGAGGATAGGTCTCTTGTGATACAATAGTGAATAATTGTTATCAGGACTGATTGTGAGGGTTGGAAATGTAAAGGTAGATGTTTTATAGCAAGGAGGGGAATGATTAACTTTTCAGTCTAGCAACGGAGGTCCCTGGAACCATCAATGGAGAAGAGCGAAGAGCCATACCCTACCCAGAGAAGTAGTGACACCAGAGATGGAAGCAGAGACGATGACGTGGAGAGATGGAGCAGCTGGGTACTTTAGATCCAGAGAGGGAGACAGGTTGTGTGCTGACGACAGGGGTGCAGGCTTGTTGTGTATACCCTTTGATTGGTTGATGATTCATGGAACGGATTGTAACCATGGCAGTGTAACGATATACGATAGAATGAATGTAAAACTAATGTTCTCCCATGTAAACTATCACATGATTCACAATAAAACATTAAAAAAAATAAAAGAATGAAGTTAAGAATGAAGCACTCAGCTGATCTGAAGAGAATGGAGGTATGCAAAAACTCCCAGACTTGCACAGTGCCCATTGAACTTAATGTGGATGATTTGTCGACCAGAATTCTACCAAATGAAGATAAAGAAGTATGAGCATAATGAAGATAAAGAAGTTGTAGCATAAATTTGCTACAACCTGATCAACTGGACTGTTGCTTGTGTATGAAGCTGTCTGAAAGTCCTACCAAATAAGGAAGGATGCTTCATATCAAGGATAAAGCATGTCTTCTCACTATACTGGGTTTGTAGGAATGGATAACTTAGGCTTCATCTACAAAAATTGGGGCGCTATTGCATGGTATTGTACTGTGGGTTAATGTGATGTACTGAAAGGTAGGTTTGCACTACAAGATCAGTTGTTCAAGCTCACAATCTGCTCCTTGGAAACTCTATACAGGGTTGCTATGAGTCTGAACCGACTCAACGGTGCTTAACAACAACAACGTAAAGACAAGAAGTGGCTGGTTTACAAGCTTTCAGGAGGTCAAAATGAGGGGAGTAAGACAGAAACCCAGTTGAATAGTTTTCCTCTTATTCAGATGGGTCTGGTGATTAGGGGCATAGGATTTTATGATTGAATTGTGAGTAATTGTTTTCAGGTCTAATGGTGATTATCACAACTGTAAATGTAGAAGAGACAATTTAAAAAAAAGGGGAGCAATTAATCTGTCATTTCAGGAACAGGGAACCCTAGGACCATCAATAGGGAAGAACATGTGAGAATTAAGGGATACTAAACAAAAAAATGGTGGCTACAGAGATAGTGAGAGGCAATGCCGTAGAGAGAGAGAGCAGCAATATACTATAGGCCCATGGATTGATTGAGGAAAGCAGTGTGCCTCTCCGGAAGGATGCTGGATTACAAACTGTGCCCTTTGGACATATAAACAAATATATGTTTACAATATCATACATGTACATAAAAAAAGTGGTAATAGAAGTAAATATTGTTGGCTGAGGGTACATAGAGGAAAATGTAATCATTACAAGGATTTACTGAATGTAAAACTGCAAACCTTTACTCACTCAATGCACATTAAGTGAGTCAGGAAAAGAAGAGTAATTCACTAAGGAACAGATACATGTTAACTTGGGTGACACAGGAGACAATATACAAAAAGGAGGAGATTGGCAGAAGAATGATGAAGGCAGGGGACAACAGAGGAGTACAATAGTTAAAGGGAACAGATATGTATACTGTTATATACATAATCTTATAAACAGTGGTATACATGTAGATACATGGATAGATACATAGGCGGAAAGGCTGTTTAAAGGAGAGAAATATACTCACAAATATGTAAATGTTTCAGAGAGAGTATTTGTACATTGTTTACTTTTGTACATAGTATATTGGTACACAGTACCTTTGCTGCTAACATATGCATTAATGTGGTAGAGTATACTGGAATAAATTATGAAAATGTCATAGATATTCCCAAACTCCCTGAGGGAATTATTTGCATGGCTTGGGCACTCAGGACCATATTCTCAAGGGACACTATCTTCAATTAGCATAACATACTCCACAAAGACAGTGTTGTGCATCCTGCTTTGTTGAGTAGATACTGAGATCTTAAAAGTTCATGAGCAGCAATCTAAGGTGCAACTATTGGTCTCTCCCTGTGTGGAGGAAAGAAGAGTGATATAAACTGAAGATGCTTGGAAAGAATCAGTCCAGTGGATGAGTGGACCACGTGAACATCAGTCTACATGAACCTGAAACCAGAAGAACTAGATGGTGTCTGGCTAGCAATGCCAGTTGCTCTGAAAATGATCACATTTAGAAGGTCCTGGATGGAGTGGGAGAAAATGAAGAACAAAGCTCATCATAAAAATTAAAAAACAGGCATACTCGTCAGGTAAAGTGTGGTGGAACCCCGAGATTATGGCTCTTGGTCATCCTTCAGGCCTGTAACTGAACTCACCCATGTATCAGTGTTTAGCCAAGGAATAGACAAGTAAATAGGAGTGAAAATATTACCAGTGAAGTATGCACACCATACAGAGGTCAACGATTCATGATAAAAAAAGGCAGCATTTTCCAAAGGGCAGAATTCAGAAAGTTAGGAAGAAAAGGAGGAATGGAAACTAGAAAAACAAGGAAGGAAGTAGGATTGTGATGATGCAGTGAGGGGATTGAAATTGAAACTAAAGTATGATTTGTTTAATGTAAAACTTGGTGTTCAGTCAACTCATAATAAAAAAAAATCTTAAGTATTGCTATGAAATCATAGAGACCTTCATTTATAAATATCAAAATGTGAATCTTTTTTTTTTTCCTAACATGTCTTCTATACTTCTAAAGGCTTGATTTCCTTCTCTATCCCTTCCCCCAAAGAATCTGTGCTCATAAGACATGATTCTAAAATGGTAGTTTTGGTATTCTCTGCGAACTCAAATCTTTCCTCTTAAATGTTTTAGTTATGGGAACAAAAAGAAATCTGAAGGGCTAAGACAAGGGCTGTAGGATGGATGGGTAGGGTTTCTCAGCAGAATTCTCTTAGGACAGCCTCCTTTGCTACCCTTAAAGAATGAGCAGGTCCCTTGTGATGGAAAAAATTCCTCAGTGTAACTTTCCTGGTGTATTTCTCACCATTGCAGTTTTTTTTCTTTTTCTGAGAACTTCATAATCAGCCTCTGTGATCGTCCTTTTCCTTCACAAGAATCTATAAAAATTATCCCTTTGTAGTCCAAAAAAAAGTCAACATAACTTAGCTGACCTATATATCTTGAATTTAACTGGCCCAACAGATCTTTGTAGAAACCACTGTTACAATTGAACCATTGTTTTGAAGGCACTCTAACAATACTAAGACAGGTAAGTATACTACTGAAAAAACTTGTCTACAGCCACCCATGATTACAGAAACATGTTTAAACATGTTTTGTTTTGAATAAACCCATACATGTATGAAATGGAGCCCTCATAGCAATACTCTTTGACTTGTATTACAGTATACTACAGTACAGTATAAAGTAACTATTCCACAAACTGAGAAACCAAAAGAATCCTGTAATTCGCCTTACTGAGATATTTTATTACAGTGATTTGGAACTGAACATGCAATACCTTCTTCAAAGTATGACTATATTTAAAATTTTATTAATGCATAAATTTCACTAAGAACCTTAACAGTCTCAAAAGTTGTATAAAATACAAAGATAGTAAGATAAAACTTGTTTTAGTGTGTCACTTTCAACATTGGGGACTTATTGTAGGGGTTTCATTGGGAAACTGTATTATGATTTCAACCTTGTAAGGGTTGAATATTAAAAATGTAAGAAATCATAGAGAAACCAAACTTATTTTAAAACTGAAGTAATCCCAGAGATCTACACATTCAGTGATTGTATTATAAATAGAAATTTGTGTTATGAAAATGTTGTTTTTGGCAATATGATAAAAACTTTGAGATAGTCTGTTCTGTTGGAATTTTGCCAAGATCTACATATTTTGTCTATTACATCCTTGAGTGCTCTAAAATAGAAAACAATGCTCTAGATTTAAACTGTTTAGAGAAGACATTTTCTTCCTTATAGAACATTGATGATTACCTTATGATTATTGGAACATAAAGGAGTTTTGGCCACACAAAATAGTCAATTTGTTTTCTTCTAGTTCTTTTTATAACTATATAAGTATGAATTACATATAGTAAAATAATTCATATAAGTATGACTTACATATAGTAAAATAATAAAGTAAAATACACATATTTTAAGAAATGTATGTACCCGGTAACAATTATAATAAATGATCTAGAACATTTTCATCACTTCAGTGGCTTCCTTGCGTATTTTCCCAGGCAATCTAACTCTGGCTTTGGGGAACCATTGTTACTACCTTCTTTTACTTTGTTGTTGCTGTTGCTGTGTGCTGTCATGTCAGTTTCTATTCATAGGGTTTCTGAGGAGTGGCTGGTGGGTTTGAGCCACCAACCTTGTGGTTAGCCGTCCAGGACTTACTTACAGTGCCACACCAAGATCCCTCTATCACTTTAGACTCATAAAAGAAATAGCCTCTTATAAGTTCTGTCAGATACCATTCTTTCATTCAGAATAATTTGGCTATCAATGTGAAACTTTCCCTGACTCTATGTTCTACCAGGTTTTAATTGTCATAGTATATTTTATTTCTGTACATTTGCATATCACTAAATTTCATACTCTTTCAAGGTAGTATATGCTTTTACTCCTGTATTCTTAAGGATTATTAAAGTACTTAAAATACAGTATGTGTTCATTGTTAAAATTGAATCTCAAAGCCCAGGAAAACCCAAAATCTTCTTGTAATTGTTGTTGTTGCTAAATGCCTTTGAGACAGTGCCAACTTAGAGCAACCCGGCATAGGGTTTCAGAGGCTTTTAAAAAATCTTTGTGGGAATAGAAAGCCTCATCTTTCTCCCATGGAGCTGCTGGTAGGCTTGAGCCACAGAAATTGTGGTTTGTAGTCCAGTGCTTATCGTAGTTGTTAGGTGTTGTCAAGTTAGCTACAACTCATAGTGATTCTATGTACAACAGAATGGAACACTGCATGGTCCTGTGTCATTCCTCAACAGTTGTTGCATTTGACTGCTGCTTCCATGAGTGTTCATTGTAGATCCAAGCAAAATGAAGTCTTTGACAACTTTCTTTTCTCCATTTATCATGATGTAAAGTCTTACAGTAGTAGTCCTTGTATTTAACATCAAAGCATACTTTATGAGAGTATGCTTTAGACATTCAGTAACTTAGGGAACAAACTCTTAAAGTTTATTAAGAATACACAGGATTTTATTTTATAAACCATTATAAATACTGACTTTTAGAAAATTGGTAGACAAATATTATGATATATAGTCTTCTGTTTCACTTCATTTGGGGTAAATTTTACAAGTTGAGTAAAATTTGCATTTTGTTTTAAAAGATCTCTTTGCAAAAGTACGTATTTACAAAACGTGTTGTTAGATGCTGTTCAGTTAGTTCTGACTCATAGTGACCCTATGCACAGGAGAAGGAAACACGGCCCACTCCTGCTTCATTGTTACAACTAAACATTTAAGTCCACTGTTGCTGCCACTGTAGTTCTTCCTCTTTTTCACTCACTTTCCATTTTACCAAACACGATGTCCTTCTACAAGGATTGGTCCCTCCTGAAAACATGTCCAAAGCACTAGAGATGAAGTCTCACCATATTCAATTCTAAGCAGCAGTCTTGCTGTACGTATTCCAACACAGATTTGTTTGTTCTGGCAGTCCACAGTACTTGCAACATTATTTGCCAACACAATAATTTAGATGCATCAATCTTTCTCCGATCACATGGTCAGCTTTCACATACATATGACACCACTGAAAATAAAATGGTTTGGGTCAGGTGTACTTTAGTCCTCAAACGAACACCCCACCCTTGCTCTTTAACACTTTCAAGAGGTCTTTTGCAAACGCAACTATGAATGTGTTGGAGCATACAATAGGCATAATGTTGAAAACCTCTTAGATATTATTAAACATCTTAAGGCAGTTAGTTGCTGGACCTACGGGTTCAGGACCATAGTCTCACAGGACACCATGGTCAATTGGTATAACATAGTCCACAATGTCCTACATCTTACTTTGGTGAGTAGCTCATGTCTCAACTTGCATTATTGAAGGATTCACTGGGCAAAGTATTGAATGAATGAAAGAAGATGGAACGAATACACAAAGTCACTGTACCAAAAGGAAATTTTCCATGTTCAACTATTTCAAGAGGTAGCATATGATCAAGAGCCAGTGATACTGAAGGAAGAAGTCCAAGGAGCACTGAAGGAATTGGCAAAGAACAAGGTACTGGAAATTGATGGAATACAAATTGAAATTTTT
>NW_006408520.1:26799067-26807227 GCF_000296735.1 Chrysochloris asiatica | reverse complement strand
TCAACAATTGTGAAGTTGGTGCAGGATCAGGCAGTGTTTCATTCTCTGTGCATAGGGTTGCTATTAGTTGGTACATACTCGTTGGCACTCTACAGCAATAGAGAATGTGGTGCTGTTTGAACTCTCATACTGTCCTCGTGGATATCTAAAATGATATAGCCATTCTGGAAAACATTTGTCAATTTAAGTTAAACATACTTATACCGTATCATGTGAATTAGCAATTTCCATTCCTAGTACTGGTGTGGCACTGAAGGGTAGTGCACTGGACTGCTGCAAGGTTTGTTTGAACTGTGAAGTCAGCAGTTCACCAGCTGCTCCTCGGAATTCCCTACACAGGGTCGCTATGACTTCGAATTGACTCAGTGGCACTTACCAACAATAACAATTCCTAGATTCCTAGTACTGATTCAAGTGGGTTGGAAACTTAAGCTCACACAAAAACTTGAACATGAATGTAACAGCTTTATTAATTGCCCAAAACTAGAAACAATGGTTATTTCTTTATTACTAGAAAAACAAACTGTGGCACAACTATATAATGGATGGTTTAATAGTCATATTCTGGTAGCATAGTGGTTACGAATTGGGCCACGAACCTCAAGGTCAGCAATTCGAAACAACCAGCTGTTCCGTGGGAGAAATAGGTTACTCTCTGCTCCTGTAAAGATTTACAGCCTCGAAACACTATACAGGGTCGCTATGAGTCGGAATTGAGTCCCAGCACCTAACAACAATAATATTTTGCTTTGGAGTCCTAGTGTGGCACTGTGGGATACAGCACTGGACCGTAAGGTCTGTTTGAACCACAAGGTTGGTGATTCAAGCTCTCCAGCTATTGCTCTTTGGAAGTTCTATACAAGGTTGCTATGATTCGGATCCAATTTGGCACCACTAAATAACAGCAATAAGTAATCAAAGGAATTCTGGTGGTGCTATCGGATAAACTCTGGACTGCTAACCACAAAGTTGGTGGTTAAAACCCACTGAGGGCTCTTTGGGAGAAAGATGAGGCTGTCCCCATAAAGATTTAAAAGTTCAGAAACCCTGTATAGGGTCACTGTGTTGGAATTAACTCCATAGCATTGGGCTTGGGTTTTTATTAAGAAAAAGAACTATTGATGAATCCATCTAGAATGATTCTCAAAGCATTATGCTTAGTAGAATAAATCAGTCTTAATATTTGTGATTCCACTGAAAAGACAAAACTATACTGAAGGAGAACAGATCAATTGTTGCTACACCCCCAACAGAGTCAAGGAATCAAATTAAAACTGAACTTGAAGTAAGGAGTCCTGTAATTATCTATGTTTCACCTTGTAAGCCAATACCTTAGCTGTGCTTCAGAGAATATACTAAAATCACCGAAGCAGCACATCTATTGCTCTATATATTTTCAGGAAATAACTAAGACTTTCGGTTTTTACTTTTCATTTTTGTTAGAGAACTCTACCTCTAGAGAGGTTTTAAGCATGTCTGTTAGAGTCCTGGTGTGGTGGCACTGTGGGTTAATGTGCTGGACTGCAAAGTTGGTTTGAACCACAAGGTTAGTGGTTCAAGCTCACCAGCCACTCCTTGGAAATCTTATTCAGGGTCACTGTTGGTCAGAACCAACTCTATGGCACTTAACAACAATTGGCATCATGGTGTGGGATTATAGGTAAGCACTGGGCTGCTAACCTCAAGGTTGGTTGTTCAAATACACCAGTTGCTCCTTGGAAACCCTGTGCCTAGGTTGCGATAATTCAGAACTGACTTGATAGTTCTTACCAACAATTTTTTAGTGTAAATGGCCGACATGTTCAGCTGCTAACCAAAAGGTTGGAAACTCTGTTCAGAAGAAAGGTCTGGTGATCTTCCACAGAATTAGCCCTTGAAAACCTTATGGAGCACAACTCTTACTCTGACACACATAGGACTTGCCATGAGTTGGAACTTAAAACAGGTTGTGTGGTGGTGGATTTTCAAGTAAATCCAAAGCTGTATCTAAATCTAAGATGTCTTTAATTGGGCTTCACCTAATATTATATAACCTTATAGAATTTGCCTTTCTGGACTTTTCCTCTTGTGTCTAAAATAGAACTCTAAAATAGAACTCTTATTTCCTGAAATCTACCTCTTACATGTGATTTGTGTTTTCTCTCTTGTTAATGCCATGGCCCCAAGTAATCCATGTCTAAAATGTGATTTTTACTATAGATCCCTCTCCCCCGCCTTTTTTTTTTTTTTTTAACTTTTTGTGAATTGAGTGAAGATGTACAGAAAAGATCATCAGCTTTACCCTCAACACATCATACACTTTGTTTCATAGCAGTGATTATAATTCCCTCCATGTAGCAACAGTTATCCTACTTCCTCCCTGTGGTTTTTATTTCAATTCCACCCTCCTTCCCATCCCTTCTCAACTTTGTCCTTAGGTAAATGTTGCCCTTTTGATCTTGAATGGCTGACCATTCCATGGTGAGTATACCTACTAGTGTTGTCCTCCTATATATCTAGCTACCTTTTGGTTGAAAATTGAGCAACAGTGGTGAGTTCCAATCTAGACCTAAAGGGCAATCAAAGTCCGTAGTGTGACAAATAAGCCCGGTCTATTGTTTAAAAATGAGTTTTGGGGATTGTAACCATGGCAATGAAACAATATATGATGGGATGAATGTAAAACTAATGTTCTCCCATGTGAACTATCACATAATTCACAATAAAGTATTAAAAAATAAATAAGTTTTGTCCCACATTTGGTTCCACTCTATCTAGGACCTTCTAATGTGATTACTTTTATTTTGTGATTTTGGTTCTTTTCTCCTTTGGGATATGTACATTTATTGATAGAAATTACCCTCTGAGCACTGCTTTTGCTGTGTTCCAAAAGTATTAATATGATTTTTTTTTTCCTTCTCATTTGGTTCAAGGAATTTCTTTTAATTTTTTTTATTTGTTCTGCTATCCAGTAACTTTTGAACAGGGTGGTATTAAATTTCCATGTGTTTAATTTTTCCCCTCTATAAAGACGCTTTGTGGTATTTCATTATTTTTAAACATTTTTTGAGGTTTATTTTTTTGGCCTAACCTATGGTCTGTTGTGGAGACTGTTCCATGTGCACTGGAAAAGAATGTGTATTATTCTGTTATTGGGTGTGCTCTCTCTGTAATTCTATGTGGTCAAGTTTATTGGTTGTTTTGTTTAGTTCTTCTATGTCTTTGTTGGGTTTCTTTCCAGTTACTCTGTCCATCAAAAGTGGTGTTTTAAATTGCCTACTGTTTTTGTGGCATTTTTTCTTTCCTCAGTGCAATTAGAGTTTAAGTATTTTGGGGCTCTTTCATTGGGAATATAGATATTCATTATGGTTATGTCCTCTTATTCAGTTGGCCCCTTAATCATAAGATAATGTCTTTCTTTGTCTCTTTTATGCTGGTTTTTGCCTTAAAGCCTGTTTTATCAGAAATTAATGTTACCACTATTCCTCATGTTTGAATGCTGTTAACTTGATATATTTTTTTTCCATCCTTTGATTTTTATCTTTGTGTGTAAGGTGTGTCTTTTGTAGGCAATATGTTGAAGGATCCTGTTTTCTCATTCATTCTGTCTCTTGACTGGTGCGTTTAATTTGTTGATGTTCAGTGCAGTTATTGATTGCAATCATTTTGCTGTATTTTTATGATGCTGCTGGTTTCTTTGTGCCACATAATTTTCTGTGCTGAGTTCATTTTGTTTGAACATTTTCTTGTAAATTTTCTTCATTGCTGTTGTTTTAATGTTTACTAACCATTGTGGTTTTCCCTTTTCTTGATTTGTTGTGAGGATGTACCAAGTTTCTTTGAGGTTACCTTGTGATTTATTAATCCCTTCCCTATTTTAAAAGTCTGTTTTGTCTTGAACTCTCCTTGAGTTCCTCGCAATTTGGTAGTTCTATGACTACACTTTTTCCTCTTTTTGCTTTATAATTGTCTTCATTATAAATTAATATGTCTAGTTCCCTATTTTCATTCTTGTAAGTTTGTTTTAGAGTACTGGTATAGCACTGTGGGCTAATGCAACAGACAGCAAAGTTGTTTTAACTTCAAGGTTGGTGGTTCAAGCTCACCAGCAGCTCCTTGGAAACCCTGTATAAGCTTGCTATAGGTTGGAATTAACTCAACAGCACTTAACAACTTTGTTTTACTTTGGATATTACTGAATATGGATTGAATTCTGTATCATATATGGTATTGCCATGTATGTCAATTTTAGGCTGTTTGCTGTTTCACGTTCTCAGTCCAAAGAACTCCCTTTATTATTTTTGTAAAGTTGTTCTGGTTACTACAGATTCATTTAATTTATGTTTATTTGGAAATATTCTAATTTCAGTGTTGTATTTGATGAGTAGTATTAGTGGGTCGGAACTGACATGATGGCACTTAACAATTAGTATGTTCTTGGTTGGCAGTGTTTTTCTTTCAGAGTTTTGTATATGTCTTCCCATTGCCTTCTTATCCTGCATGGTTTCTTTTGAGAAATCAGAACTTAATGTTAATGGTTCTCCTTTGTAGGTAACTTTTCCTTTTTCCCAAGCTTCTCCTAGGAGTCTTCCTTGACTTTGGTTTTGAAGCAAAAGGCAAAAAGATCAGAGAGTAGTAAAGAAAAACCAAGAGAAAAAAGGAAAGAAGAAGCAATGGTTGGAAAGAAGTAGCAGAAAACAAGAGGAGGAAATGAAAGTGGTTATAGAAAGAATAAAAGTTAGGGAAGGTACAGAAAGGAAAAAGGAGCAGACTAAACAAACAAAAACAATGAAAGGAAAAAAACAAGGTAGGTGCCAAGCCCAAAGAGGACAATATCTGGGGTCTTCTGTCAGCCACATGGTAGGTGACCAAGGAATGAGACAGTGACACTTCTGGTCCCAGATGGAGTTTCTATAGACCTAGTTGCTGCCTGTTTTGGACACCCATTCAGAAGTATTTTGTGTAGATCCCAAAGCAGCATAGAGGTACAGGCATTTACATCACAGAGGACAGCTCGTCTGGAGCAGACTTCACCTGATTCCAGGTGCCTGGATTGGTGCTGATAGCTCCTAACTTACTTTGATGGGGCTCACAACTGCTCACAACATCACATGGCTCCAACTGCCGGAAGAGCAGGACCTCTGCAAGCGTGTTTACACAGGTGGGGCCAGTCATGCCACTGGTCACCAGGGGAATGTAGGAAACAAAAAATTTGCAGCTTTATCCCCAAGAGTTACCAGTATGTTTCTGTGATGCCAATATGCTTGTCTCTGAAACTGCTTGCAAGAATTTAAGATACCCGTGCCACTTGTGGTCAGCAATCCAGGTCACCAGTCTGTCTCCTGTTTTTTTGCCACATCTGTTCATATTTCTTTCCTAGTGAGCATTCAGTTCACTTCTCTCTCCCTTCATCTGAAGCTCCAGGTTCTAAGACTGTCATCTGCATCTTGTGTCCACAGAAAAGCTGGTAGGCTCAAACCTTTTGATTAGTAACCAAATCTTAACCAAATGCTTCAGCATCACAGCTCCCTCTGGTATGGTGGTTGTGACATGCCGTCAAGTTGATTCCAATTCATAGCAACCCTGTATAGGGATTCCAAAGCCATAGATCTTTACAGGAGGGTCTCATCTTTCTCCCATGGAGTGACTGGTGGGCTCAGACCACGGAACTTGTGGTTCACGGTCCAGTGCTTATCCTACAAATAAGTTCCCCTACTTCTGCAATGCTTTTGTTATTAGTGCCATCGAATTAGTCCCGACTCATAGCGACCATGTATAGGGTTTCCAAAAATCAACTGGTGGATTTGAACTGCTGACCTTGTGGTTCATAGTCCAGTGCTGATCCTACAGCACCACACCAGGAGACCTCCTTTTGCAGTAATCTAGATTTAAATAATTTTTAGTTGCACAACATACAATATCAAAATCTTATAAAAGTAATTCTATTTACTTGTGTTCTCTTTTGTGTTACTCTAACATTCTGCTTCAATATATATTTTAAACTTTTCTGAATAGTGTTTTTATTTTTGGCTCTAGTCACAAATCCTTTAAAGAACAAAAATAGGGGAAAAAAAATGTGTTATACTAATACACTTTTTCCCCCTGGTTCTGCTGCTTTTGAAATTCTGCTTTAAATTTCAATCTATATTTTTGATACTCAGCAAGATTTTCATTCTTTGCTTAGATTCCATTTACCTGTGTTGTGATTTATAAAATTATGCTGCACATAAAATAGTGGGAGCTGTCCTCGGTACTGCTTTTCCATCAACGCTCTCAGACCTGTATTATCTAATGTCTAATTTATGAAACCAATTGCTTCGTATGTTTTGTCTAGTTTTATAGCTGTTAATGAGTCATAGTAATTGCTTTGTCCTGACTAGAACTGAAAGTACTTATTCATACATCTAAATGCCTAACCCACTGTGCCACCAGGGTACTTCTGTTATGGTCTAACTTTTCAAATGTTTGTGCTTCAGTAAAAAAAATACCTATTTTTCAGTAAACCTGTATAGAGTTTCCAAAAGCATATAGTTAGTTTGAACCTCTGTCTTGTGTTCCACAGTCCAATATTTATCCTAGAGCGTCACACAAAATACTTAAGGATTACAAATATCTTCAGTGTCTGTTATTTGCTGATGGGTTCTTGTATGACTTTGAATTTTATGGGCAATTGTGTTTTCATGGGTTACTTATGGTAAATTGTACTTTTCATTTTTTGAAACTTTTCATTGTGAATTGAGTGGAAGATCAGTTTTACATTCAACAAATCATACACTTTGTTGTATCTCAGTAACTGCAGCCCTTTCCATGAGAAAACAGTTATCCCATTTGCTCTCTGTGGTTCTTATTTCCATTCATTCCTCCTTCCTTTCCCTTTTCAACCGTAGTAAATGTCACCCTTTTAATCTTGAATGGCTGACCATTCCATGGTGAGCGTATCTTACTAGTAGTATTGTTGCTGCACTCCCCACCCCCTACCTCCCAACACACCTATCTACTGCTTAGCCGAAACCTGGGCCACAATGGTGAATTTCGTTCCATACCTGAAGGGTGACATCGGGTCATACTTTTTCGTTTCGTTCTGTTGTGATAAGGTAGCTATAAGTCGGTACCCACTTGCTAGCACCTAACAACAACAACAAAGTCTCTTTCTGGCCAGTAAGTCTGGTCTTATATATCTATATATACAATTTTGAGTTTTGTTCCACATTTTCTCTCACTTTATTTGGGACCTTCTAATATGATTCCTTTCAGAACGTAGGGAATTGTAGCTCTTGAGATCATCTCCATTTTGTAAAATTTTCAAATTTAGAATATCTGTGTATTATTCATGTAAACCAAGCACGTAGGTACAGTAATGTTTTCCTCTTTCATTCCTGACATTCATATGTTTGGTTTTTTTCCACTGATCATTTTTCAGGGTTTGCTATGTTAGTTTGCCCTCCTGACCCTCCTACCCCCCCAACACACACAAATTACTGATTGTGTGTGTATTCATTTCTATTTTACAAATATCTGCTCTTATTTTTATTAATATAATACCTGCTTTTATTTTTATTTTCTTCTTATTCTTTCTGGATTTATTGTACTATTTGTTTTCTGAGACAGATACTTTAAATTTTCCTAATTTCTATTATATACAGTTAAGGATTAAGTATTTTAGGTATCAGTCAGTTCATAGAATTTTCTAATTGTTACTAATGCATGGGTTATTCAAATATCTAAATTATTAGCCATATGAGGGCTTTCTGGTTATTACTTACTAATTTTAAGCACAGTTAATTACATTGAGGCTCTTTGAAATTTGCTGAGACTTGCTTTATAACCAAATATATTATGAAGTTTTAAAAATGCTCTGAGAGAGCATTTTAATCTCTTGGCTGTTATTCAGTGGCTACTAGACAGGGTGTGTCACTGTGAGGATATTTTGTTAACTTTTTTTCTTCAAAAAGAAAAAAAATTCTGTGGGCAGTGATTGCATTATTAGGAGGACACTATTTAGGGCATTCAATGTACAAAAGATACTTTATTCTGGAAAATAAATCTTCAAACTGTAAGAAATTAAAAGACTCTATGAAAAGACTCTAAGAAAAAATTCAAGCCTCGACTTTCGCTATTGAAAGATTCACTGGGCAAATTATTGAATGATGCAGAATGCATCAAGAAAAGATGGAAGGAATA
>NW_006408520.1:26762874-26791337 GCF_000296735.1 Chrysochloris asiatica | reverse complement strand
AAGATCAACATACAAAAATCAGTTGGAATTCTCTGTACCAACAACGACAGCATTGAAAAGGACATTAAGAAAGCAATATTTACAATAGTCACCCAAAGCATGAAATATCTAGGAATAAATGTTACTAGAGAAACAAATGACTTACACAAAGAAAACTACAAAACACTACTACAAGAAATCAAAAGAGACTTACAAATACGGAAGAATGTACCATGCTTCTGGATAGGAAGACTTAACATTGTGAAAATGTCAATACTGCTGAAAGCAATTTATACATATAGTGCAATCCCAATCCTGATTGCAACAACATTCTTCAAAGAGATGGAAAAAACAATTACAAACTTCATATGAAAAGGAAAGAGACGCAGGATAAGCAAAGCACTGCTTAAGAAGAAGATGAAGGTTGGAGGCTTCTCACTCCTCAACTTCAAAATTTGCTACATGGCTACAGTGTTCAAACCAGCCTGGTACTGGTACAATGAAAGATACATAGATCAATGGAACATAATTGATAATCCAGAAATTAGCCCATCTACATACAGCTAACTGATTTTTGACAAAACACCTAAATATATTGAATGGGGTGGTGATAGTCTCTTCAAAGACGGTGCTGGCAGAGCTGGAAAGCGATATGCAAAAGACTGAAACAAGACCTTCACCTCACACCTCATACCAAAACCAACTCAACATGGATTAAAGACCTATATGTGAATCCCAGAATTATGAGGGCCATCAATAAAAAAATAAGGACAAATGTGAGGGCACTAATTCAGATAATACACAGAATACCAAACATTTTGAAAAGTACACAAACAAAAGCAGACAAAATAGATGAGTGGGACATACTAAAAATTAAAAACTTATGTGCATCAAAAGACTTCACCAGGAAGTAAAAAGAAAACCCACAGAATGGGAAAAAATATTTTGCAATGACATATCAAACAAGGGACTTATTTCTAAAATATATAGGAAATTACAACACCTCTACAAGAAAAAGATAACCCAATTTAAAAAAGGGCACAGGACATGAACAGACACTTCACCAAGGAGGAGATCCGGACAGCCAAGAAACATATGAAGAAATGGTCACGATCACTAGCCATTAGAGAGATGCAAATCAAAACAACAATGAGATATCATCACACAATAGCAAAGATCAAAAAAGTAGAGGACAGTAAATGCTGGTGGGGATGTGGAGAGACAGGGACATTGCTGCATTGCTGGTGGTACTTCAAAATGCTCCAACCTCTCTGGAAAGCAATATGGCACTTCCTCAGAAGGTTTGGAAATAGGAATACCTTATGATCCAGCAATTCCTCTACTTGGTATTTACCCAGAAGAAATACGAGCCATAACATAAGTAGATATATGTACACCAATGTTCATAGCAGCACTATTTACAACAGCAAAAAGATGGAGACAGCCAAAGTGTCCATCAACTGAAGAATGAATAAACAAACTGTGGTACATACACATAATGGAATATTATGCTACCTTGAAGAGTAACAAAGAAGCTGCAAGCCACTGCATAACATGGATGAACCTTGAGGACATTATATTGAGTGAAATTAGTCACAAAAGGAGAAATACTGCATAGGACCACTACTGTAAAAGACTAAGAAACAGAACCCATACTGAAAGGGGGTGGGTGTGAGGGTGGTGAAGATTCTTTGCTGGTTACTGGCATGTCAGGGTGGGGAGAGGGGAGGGACAGGAAGGTGGGGCACAGTGCAGGGAATAGCCACAGGATCGTTTGTGTGTTGGGGAGGGGTGCAATATACAAGAAGGGAGAGGGGAATGGAAGAATAAAGCGGATGGGAGAACAATTAGGCGGGTTTGCATGGGTTAAGTTGGACAGAGGTAAATAATGATGTATGCACAGCCTTGGAACAGGATTGAGTCATGGTTGGAATGGGGAGAAGGGGGGAGATAATGTTAAGAAGCTTGGCTGTCTTTTGATTCTTTGTTTTCCTTGCATTACATTATAAAATAGACACTGGAAGGGGAGAGAAAGCAACAGCCAGAAATATCACCATAGAAAGCTTGTAAATCTGTCTTCTGCCTGTAATTGATTAGAATAACTAAAATAGGGCTACAAGGTGCCCAGTGAAGGAAGCTTCCTGTGGAGCCTTTGCATTACATAGGACTATAGGCAGAATCCTGAACAGCATGCAGAATCTTAGAGGTGGGAAATTTCCTCTTAAAAGGACGGGCAGACCAGCCTGGAGCAGCTTGAAGAACAGAAGATACTTCTTGAAAGAAAGACCGACAGGAAAAATAGAAAACAATATAGGCCGACCAACTGTTACTATAAGAACAAGCAAGTTGTTCGCTCAGGAGTCATCAAGGCAAGTGGTCGGGTCCTCTCAGAGTAAACCCCCTCCCAAGACTAAGAATCAGTGGGAATACACACTCTGTGACTGGTGACTGCGTTGGTCACTGATAAGGGGCAGTAAGGGAAAAATAGCAATGAAGCTGTGAGCTAAGCCATACAACATTCAATAGACTCCTGTGAACCTGGGTGGAGACCTGGTCGTCCAGCAGTGTGACAAGACCTGGGGACTCCTGAGCCCAGAATCAATGACATTGCCACAGAGGACTAGAGTCAAGAGTGAAGCGTCCAGCTGATAAGAGAGAGCAGATGCATAAGAACACCCACATTTGCAGGTAATACCCCTTGACCTGGCTTCAATGACTGAATAATCAGAGCACAACTAGAAGAAGAAGAGGAAAAAAAGAGTAATCTAATACAATTTGATGAACTTGACCTACACCTATGGATGCCGTAGCTCAAAAGAGGGGACAAATCTTTTCAGTGAGGATCATTCCTACCCCCTCCATACACAGAGTAGACAGGGATGGGCAACTTGGACTTTGGCTACCCAAAGTGAGGGGCCTACAAAGGCAAGAAGTGACTGGCTTACAAGCTTTTAAGAGGGCGTGGAGGAAGGTACAATCTCCACTGAGTAGTATCAGATCTGGCCAGGCGGGCTGATGAATGGAAATGTGGATAGGTCTCTTGTGAAACAATCATGAATAATTGTTATCAGGACTGATTGTGAGGGTTGGAAATGTAAAAGTAGACATTTTGTAGCAAGGAGGGGAGTGATTAACTGGATGCTCCCTGGGACCATCAAGGGAGAAGAGCAGAGAGCAGGACCCTACCCAGAGAAACAGTGATCAGTGATGCCTGAGATGGAGGCAGAGATGATGACATGCAGAGATGGAGCAGCTGGGGACTTTAGATCCAAAGAAGGAGCAGAACTGTGTGCTGATGAACGGAGATGGGGAGTAGGCTAGTAGGATATACCCTTTGGTTGGTTGATGATGAATGGAGGGGATTGTAACAATGGCAATGAAACGATATACTATAGGATGAATGTAAAACTAGTGTTTTCCCTTGTAAACTATCACATAATTCACAATAAAACATTGAAAAAAAATGCTCTGAGAGTTTTAAAAAATATGTATTTTTCAGTTGCTTGGTATCATCCTCTTTGTTTGTGTATAGAAGAAACATTTAATAGTGTTGTTAAAAGCTCAGCTGTCACTACTGGTTTTCTGTCTGCTTGTTCTGTTAGTTACCAAGAACACTGTATTAAACTTGAGTGGAATTTAGATTTTCTGTGTTCTTTTTAAATGTCAGTTTTTGCTTTCTGTGTTTTGTAGGCATGCTTTGGGGCACTTTACAAATTTAGAATGATATTATTCTGAAGAATTGAGGGTTGTTTTATTTGTTGTTGTTGTTTTTTATCATTATTAGATGACTGTCTGAAAATCCTTTGGCCTGAGAGTATTTTGTCTGTTAGTAATAATAGTGTGGAGTCCTCATTTGGCGCTGTTGGATAGTGCCTGTAGGATAACTGTTGTTGTTGTTATGTGCCGTGGAGTCGGTTCCGACTCATAGCGAACCCTGTACAGGGTTTCCGAGGCTATAAATCTTTACGGGAGTAGAAATTCTCATCTTTCTCCCATGGAACAGCTGGTAGTTTCGAACTGCTGACCTTGCGGTTCGCAGCCCGATTCGTAACCACTATGCTACCAGAGCTCCTAATGGGCTGCTAATCAACAGATCAGTGGTTCAAACTCTCCCACCATTCCTCAGAAACCCTGTTGTGAGTCAGAACTGACTTGATGGTACTTAAAAACAGTTTTCAACTTGCATATATTCTTATATTTAGATATCTTTTTACAACCAAAACATCAGACTCATTGCTGTGTGGTCAACTCTGACTCAGCGACCATATAGGATAGTAGAACTGCCCCTAAGTGTTTCCACAGCATAAATCTTTGCGGAATCAGATTGCCTTATCTTCATCCCATGTAGCAACTAGTGGGTTTGAACCTCGAACCTTTCATTCACATTTGAGAACTTAACCACTGTCCTACCAAGGCTTCTCAGTTAGCATACAGTTTGATTTTATTTATTTTTACCTAGTCTTAATATATTTGTCTTTTGTTGGGATCATCTAGTCCATTACAAGAAGCCCTGGTAGCATAGTGGATTACCAGCTAGTCTGCTACAAGGGCAGTAGTTAGAATCTACCAGCCACTCCTTGGGAAGAAGATGAGGCCTTATGCTCCCATAAAGATTTACAGTTTTGGAAACCCTGTACAGGGTAGCTATGAGTCAGAATCAACTCAAGGGCATACCACAACCACCAGTCTACTGTATTTCAATAATTAATAGATATATTGGGGTTTACATTTTATTTTTGTGCTATGTTTCTTTTTCTTCCCCTTGGATCCCCTCCCCCCCCCCTTTGGAGTGTGTTTTTAAACCATCCAAAGTACAGTTAAAAAAAAAAAAAATCAATTATCTTGAAAATTACGTACTGTTTCTATTTTGTTATTAACTTAGCACAACATGCATGCTTATCAAAAACTGTCCATGTTAATCAGTAGTTTTACTCTTTTCCCAGACTTTTCACAGTCCTCAGAATGTCTCCACTTACCAATATCCTGATTTGGAGATTTTTGTTACCTTAATTTTGATTCTAACATTTTTAGACACTTAACATGACTTTCAATTTTTTAATTATTTTCTATGTTTTTTATTTTCTTTTTTATTGTGCTATATAGTACACAGGGTTGTCAAGAGTCAGAACTGACTTAACAGCACATCTCTACCACCTACAATCTCTTTCTCTGATTCCTAGGTCTCATTCTTCCACTGTAGTTTCAGGCAACCAGAGACTAATTGTTGTATCTTGTGTGACTGTTAACAAGCTCTTAAGACCCTAGGCAGTTTGTGCTGAAGTAGGAGGTATAGCAGAAACGCTAAAGACCATTAGGTTAATTGATTGGACAGTCCCACAGAATCATTGCCTTGAAAATTGGAACCAAGAAAACTAATCTCATGAAGTATTTATTTGTACCTATGTAGGGAGTCCTGGTTCCACAGAAGCACAAATTCTGTGCTTCAAACATACTAGGCACTCCTTGGAGATACTATACACGGTTGCTGTGTGTTGGTACTGATTCATTGACTTAACAACAGCAGTATCAACAGCAGCAGCCTTTTTTAGGGAGTCCGGGGGATGTCGATTTTGTTATAAAATTATGTATATAACATTCTATTTGCCATTTCACCACTTTCTCCCTCTACAGCTTAGTGAAATGAGGTATAGTAGTCAAGTTATGTACTTGACTAACAAGTCAAGCACTTGTTAAGTGCTATTGATTCTGTTCCAAGGACTCCCCAATATGTTTATGGTCTCAGGGGAAACCAACATGAAAAGAGATCATTATACTACTATGTAATGCATACGTCAAGGAATCAAGTATTTGAAGACACATTAAAAGAACACCTAATCAGATTTGGGCTATGGTTAGAGAAGATTTTGTGAAGGAAGTACTGCCTAAGCTGAGTTAACAGTGGTTTGAAGGAAGACAAATATTTTGCATTTTTCAGAAATTGTAAATGTATCAAGGACAGTAAAGTATTGTTACTTGGGTTTTAGTTCAGGTATACATAGGTTTATTCCAAACTAAATGTGTTTAAACATGTCTTTGTGATCAGTAGATGGCTGTAGAAAAGTTAGCTCAGTAATACAGGTTTCTTCATCTCATTAGGGTGCTTTCAAAAACCAAAGAAAGGTTGAATCAAAACAGTGGCTTCCAGGGGCCCTCCTGAGCCAGTTAAATTCAAGGAACAGAGGTCAGTCGGCTCATGTTTGGGAGTCTAAAAGGTGTATAATCTTGATAGGTTTTCTTAAACAATGAACCAGAATAATTTTGAGGGCTTACTAGGAAGATATCTTAAGAAAGTTATAAACTACATTTGTGAGAAAAAGGCCAGGAAAGTTGAGCTGAGAAAATTTTTTTCTATCATGAAATGTACCTGCTCATTCTTTGAGGGTAGCAAGGGCTGTCCTGTAAGAATTTTGTTGGGAAACCTTACCCTATCTACACTATTGCCCTGGTTGTGCCCCTTCAGGCTTTTTTTGTTGTTCCCAAAATTCAGAGCATTTAAAAGGAGCACAACTTGCGTTCCTGAAGGATGATCAAACTGTTTTGATGTGGCTTAAATTAAATAGCACAGAATTATTGGAGGAAGGGTGTGTTGTTTTATTTTGTGTCATCCAGTCAGTTCTTATTCATAATGACCCGGTATGGGGTTTCTAAGAGTGACTAGTCGATTTGAGCTGCCCACTTTGCAGTTAGCAGTCCAGTGCTTACCTTACAACACCACACAAAGGGCTCTGGGAAAGTTATTAGCGAGATGGAAACACAACCTTTAAAAGTCTATCAACAAGGGTAGGACTTGATGGCAGATTAGGGAGAAGTGCGGTGCAGACCTCCAACAGTAATAACACAAAATACCAGACAGAGCATAGTCAACGGACAGTTCCAGAATTCTGAACTACATACATATAAAGGAATATTTAGAAAGATCAAAGGCTTACTGCTAGTGGAATTTGTAGCAGAAGCAAAAAAGATGGCATTTTCTGATCTGCGGTGCTGAAGTGGCCATCTTGGGAATGACAGAGCAGGAGGAGGATCAGAGGAGAGCTCCCACTGCAGAGGTATGACCTGTCATCGGAGATAAAAGTGTGAATATTTTTTCCTGTTCATTAGTTGCTCATTGTCTAGTACCTCCACTCTAGTGACTAGAGGGGGTGTCTGAGTGAGTGGCCACCCCACCATCCCAAGAAGGTTCTACTACACATGTGCATGGGTCTGCTCAGCAAAGACCACAAGGTGCAGAATCTAAGAAGGGGGACGAGTCAACAGGAACTGCATAAAACAGAATGGTCTCCCAAAACAACTCCAACCAGCTGAGTGAGGGCCACTAAAGGTCTCATATTTTACTATGCTTTTTTTGTTGTTGGTTGGTTGGTTGGTTGGTTGGTCCAAGGTGTGGCTCGACCTCCCATCGAAGAGGAAGGGCTGGTTGGTCCGAAGTATGGTGAGACCTGAGAACTCTTTAAGACCATGGACAAGGACCTAGGCACAAAGGGCTAGAGCTGAAAGTGAAGCATCCAGCTGATAAAAGGAGGGGGAGACACACAGAATACCCAAACTTGCAGATAGTACCCATTTGACCTAGCTTTGATGGATTGATGATCAGATCTCAACTAGAGGAAGATAAAAACAATTTTGAAAAAGGAAACAAGTGTAAATTGCTACAGTTTGATGAACTTGACCTCTACTTATGGATGTAGTAAGCTCGGAATACCAACCAAGAGAGGTGGAGTCTTCCCTTTCGGTTGATATTTTGAGCTGTTACATCAAGGATCAAGGAGCTCTGGTAGCATAGTGGTTACGAATCAGGCTGTGAACTACAAGGTCAGCAGTTCAAAACTACCAGCTGTTCTGCAGGAGAAAGATGAGGCTTTCTGCTCCTGTAAAGATTTACAGCCACGGAAACCCTGTACATAGTCACCATGAGTTGGAACCTACTCCACGGCACATTACCACCACATCAAGGATCAAACATATCCCCTCTGTACACAGGGTTGATAGAGATGAGCAACTTAGACATTGGCTACCTAAAATGGGAGAATGGGGTTGGCTATAAAGGCACAAAGTGGCTGGCTTACAGGTTTTCAAGAGGGCTTTAGTTTTGGAATGTGCTGGGGAAGTAGAATCCCCATTAAATAGTTACATCTAATCTAAATGGATCTGGTGAAAAGAGATGGGGATAAGATTCCTATGATTCAATAGTGAGTAATTGTTATAATCTTGCTGAAAGTGAAGAGGACTTGAAATATTTACTTATGAAGATCAAAGAGCACAGCCTTTGATAAGGATTACATATCAATGTGAAGAAAACAAAAATCCTCCCCACTGGACCAATAAACAACATTCTTACCAATGGAGAAAAGATTGAAGTTGTCAAGGACTTCATTCTTCTTGGATCAACTATCAACACTCGTGGAAGCAGCAGTCAAGAGATCAGACGACGTATTGCATTGGGCAAATCTGCTGCACAGGAACTTTTTAAAGTGTTGAAGAGCAGAGATGTCAGCTTGAGGACTAAGGTGCGCCTGACCCAGGCCATGGTGTTTTCAATAGCCTCATATGGATGCGAAAGCTGGACAGTGAATCAGGAGGATCGTAGAAGAATTGATGTCTTTGAGTTGTGGTTTGGGAGGAGAATACTGAAAAGTGCCATGGACTGCCAAAAGAACCAATAGATCAGTTTTGGAAGAAGTGCAGCCAGAGTGCTCCTTGGAGGCCAGGAGGGAAAAGTCTCTGGAGAAGGATGTCATGCTGGGTAAGGTGGAGGATCAGAGAAAAAGAGGAAGACCCCTAACTAGATGGATTGGCCAGGTGGCATCATTGATGAACTCAAGTGTGGCAGCGGTAGTGAGGTTGGTCCAGGATCGGACATTGTTTTGTTCTGCTGTGCATGGGGTCACTATGAGTCAGTTCCGACTCGATGGCACCGGACAACAATTGTTATAATGACTAATTATGAGTGTCACAACTGTAAAGGTAGAGAAGTTATGTTACAAAAAGGGGGTAGTAGTTAATCTTACAGTCCAGGAACAGATGACCCTAGGGCCATCAAGGGAGAAGAGCATGAAGGGAATGTGGGACCCTATCCAGAGAAGCAGCAACACCAGAGATGGAGGCAGAGATGGGAACATGGAGAGAGAGCAGCTGAGGACTCTAGACTCATGGAAAGAGAAAGGCTGTGTGTTGGAGGCCAGGAGGCAGGCTTGCAGAATGTGTCCTATGGTTGTTTAAATGATTATATATTCCTGAGTGTTTCTATGTACATCAAAAAAACAAAAACAAACAAAAAAAGAAAGGTAATAGAAGCAAATACTGTTGAGTGGTGATGCATAGAGGGGGTTGTAATCATTGCAATGATACAGAATACAATAGGATAAGTGCAAAACTGATGTTCTTCCTTGTAAACTATCAATCAATGCACAATAAAAGCTTTTTACAAAAAAAAGTTAATACAGTAGAGGGTATGTGGAACAACAATAACTTCACATTTTGGTACAAAAGACCTCTATGATTTTGTAGCAATACTTTTTTACTTACCCTCACAGATTTCATGGCACTGTAAGATGAAGCACTGAACTGCAAGGTCGATTTGAATCGCCAAGGTTGGCAGTTCAAACCCAGTAGATGCTCCTCGGAAACCCTATACAGGGCCACTGTGAGTCAGAACCAGCTCGGTGGCAGTTAACAACAACAACAACAACATAGATTTATAATGTAGTACTGGAGACACTATGCCAAGAAATTTGGAAGACAGCTACCTGACTGATTCGAAGAAATCCATGTTTGTACACATTCCAAAGAGAGGTAACCCAGCAGAATGCAGAAATCATAGGACAATTATCTTTAATTTCATACACAAGTAAAATTTTGCTAAAGATATTTCTAAAACAAATGCTCCGGTACATTGACAGGGGAACTGCCAGAGTTTCAACCTAGATTCAATTGAGAACATGGAACCAGGGATATCATTGCTGGCACTAGATGGATCTTGCTGAAAGCAGAGAATTCCAGAAAGATATTTACCTGTATTTTACCGACTTTGCAAAGGCTTTCCACAGTGTGGATCATGACAAGCTATGGACAACACTGCACAGAGAAATGAGTATTCTGGAACACTCAATCATGTTCATGAAAAACCTATACATAGATCAAAAGGCAGTCACAGTTGTTCAAACAAAACAAGGGCCTCTGAATGCTTTAAAATAAAAAAAAGTGTACGCTAGCATTGTATTCTTCCACCATACTTGGACTGTATACTGGGCAAATAATTCAAAAAGCTGGAATATATGAAGAAAAATATAGCCTCAGGATTGGAACAAAGATCATTTAACAACTTGTCATATTCCGGTGCTATAACCTTGGTTACTGAAAAGAAGAGAATTAAAAATACTTAATGATGAAGATCAAATACCACAACCTTAAGTATGGGTTGCACCTCAATGTAAAGAAAACAAAAATTCTCGCCACTAGACCAATAAATTGCATCATGACAAATGGAGAAAAGACTGAAGTTGTCAAAGACTTCATTTGATTGGATCCACTGTCAACACTCATGGAAGCAGCAGTCAAGAAATCAAACAACATATTGTATTAGGCACATCTGCTACACAAGAACTCTTCAATGTGTTGAATAGCAAAGATGTCAGGACTAAATTCTGCCTGACCCAAGCCATGAGATTTTCAGTAGCCTTATATGCATATAAAAGTTAAACAATGAAAAAGACCCCAGAAGAATCAATGAATTTGAGCTATGGTGTTGAAGAACATAAAAAGTATCATGGACTGCCAGAAGAACAAATTTATGTTGCAAGTGCAAACAGAATGCTCCTTAGAAGCCAGGATGGCCAGACTTCCTCTCTCCTACTTTGTACATATTTTCAGGAGTGACCAGGCCCTGGAAGGAGAGAAACCACAACAGCAATTGTGAGGATGGCACAGGACCAGCAGTGTTTTATTCTGTTGTACTTAGGTCACTGTAAGTTGATACTCAACTACACATAGCAGCAACAACTTACCATAACCTACAAAGAATACTAAAGAAGAAAAAAAGTACCAAGTGGAAAGTTGGTTAAAAAGAAAAGTAAGTGAAATCTGAGGAAGAGAGCAATGTTTCTCTAGTTGGAAAACTAGAATGAAAAACTAAGTGGGTTTTACAAAACAAGACATTTTTAAGGTTAAATTTCTGCCTTGTTATCAATTGAAAATAGAAGTACTAAAAGCAAAACAGTGATGTTATTTTGAGGACTAAGATGTGCTTGATCAAAGTCATGGCAATGAGGGGGGCCTTCAAAGAGTTTGTGGAAGAATTTCATTATCTTTTAATTCCATGTTTTCTTCAAACTTTTTGAAACCCCTAGTATTTTAAATTGCCTCATATCATGTGAAAGCTGGACAATGAAATAGGAATGTTAAAGAATTGATGCCTTTGAATTTTAAGGATCGCAAAGAATATTGAATATACTATGAACTGCCAGAAGAACTAACAAATCTGATTTGGAAGTGGATATGCTATCAGGAGAGACTGATCCCTGGAAAAAGACATTATGCTTTGTAAAGTACAGCATGAGTGAAAAAGAAGAAGACTGTCAATGAGCTGCACTGACTACAGTAGCTATAACAAGGCTCAAATATAGCAATAATTGTAAAGATGCTACAGGAATGGGCAATATTTTGTTCTGTTACACATACGGTCACTAAAAGTCATAATTGACTCCATGGTTCCTAGCAACAGCAAAAGTGTGATGATTTAATAAGTAATTCTATGAAGTGAGCCAGAAAAGTGCTATGATCAAAATAACACATGAATAAATTATTAGTATGTATTGCATAAAATTATGACATCAAAATGTCATTCTTATGATTTGTAAGTTTATGTTTTTACTTGTGTATCATTACTCCATTATATATTATAAATAATGCAACCTTCAAGCATGTAAGAACTTTTGACAGCAAACAATGGGCTGAAACAGTAATAATTGTGAGGAGGGTGCAGGACTACACAGTTCACATAGGGTTGCTTTGATTCAAAGCCAACTCAATGGCAACTAACAACAACAGCCTTTAGTAACACACTTATGCTACTTTTTATACAAGAGGCTCTGCATTTTTAATTTGCATTGTCCCCAAAAATGATGTAGCTGGCCTTATCCGCAAATTGATAAATTAAAAATGCAACATCTCTACCCCCTCATATAATACAAGTCTAATACAAAGGTCAATAGTTAACATTTTATATGGTTGTTGCTGTTGTTGCTAGGTGCAAGTCCATCTCTTTGGGATCTTCCTCTTTTTTTTGCAACCCTCCACTTAACCAAGCATGATGTCCTTCTCTATGGACTGGTCCTTCCAAGCATGATATCCTTCTCCAGGGACTTGTGCAAAGCATGAGAGAAGAAATCTCACCATCCTGGCTTCCAGGCAACTTTCTGACTTTACGTCTTTCAACACGGATTTGTTTGTTCTTCTGGCAACACAACCATATTTTTAGATGGTAAAAAAAAATATTTAACAAAACCTTTGTCAATTCAACACTTCCTTTTGTTTCCAACCTTTACATTCTAATAACCAGTAATTTTTAATACTCCTTGATTGCATGTTTGATCATTTTCAGACTAAAGAAGTTGATAGAATTCAATTTCATCATCACTGGCTTTAGTGCTTGGTGCATAAATTTGAGTTAATAGTGGTATTAACTGGTCTTCCTTGTAGGCTGATGGATATTATCCTATCACAGACAGCATTGTACCTCATGACTTATCTGGATATGTTCTTTTTTGATCATGAAAGCGATGCCATTCTTCTTCAATTTGTCATTCCCAGCATAGTAAACCATGTGATTATCGGATTCAGTATGATCAATACCAGTCCATTTCAGCTCACTAATGCCTAGGATATTGATGTTTATATGTTCCATTTCATTTTTGACAATTGCCAATTTTCCTAGAATATTTTGTACAATTTCATGTTCTGATTAATAATGGATGTTTATAGCTCTTTCTCTTCATTTTGAGTTGTGCCCCATCAGCAAATGAAGGTCCTGATAGCTTTATTCCATTTGCGTCATCATAGTCAACTCTACTTTGAGGAGGCAGCTCTTCCCCAGTTGCATTTTGAATGCCTTTCAACCTGAGAGACTCATCTTTTGGCACCGTAACTGACAATATTTTGGTGTTCTTTGTCATGTTTCAGTATTCAATGATCTGGTGCTGACAGTGTTCCACTGCTATGCATAAGTTTTCAGTGACTAAATATTCAGAAGTAGCTTATCTCTCCTTCCTAGTCTTCATCTAGAAGCTCATCTGAAACCTGCCCACCATGTTTGGACCCTGATGGTATTTTAAATACTGGTGGCATAACTTCCAGAATGACAGCAACACCCAAGCCACCTTAGTATGACAAACTGACAGATGAGTGGTAGCAAGATTTAATAAGTATGGTGAAGGGTTACAACTCTGGCACACATCTTTCCTGATTTGACATTATCCTCCTTGTTCTTTTAGAACAGCTGCCTCTATTTATATGTTCCTTATGAGCAAAATTAAGCATTCTGAAATTTCCATTGTTCACATCAATATCTATAATGTGTTATGATCCACACAGTTGATTGCCTTTGCAAAGCCAATAAAGCACAAATCAACATCTTTCTGGGTATTCTCTGCTTTCAGCCAAGCTAATAACAACACTGATATTCGTTTTTCCATTCTGAATCTGGGTTGACTATCTGGCACCTTTCTGTCAGTGTACTGCTTTTAATTATCCTCAGCAAAATTTTACTTACCCTTGGTATTAATGACTTTATTCAATAATTTCCACATTCCATTAGGTCACCTTTCTTTGGAATGGATATAGATGTTGGTTATGTAACAGTTGGTTGTCCAGGTAGCTTTCTTCTAAATTTCTTGCCATAGCCCAGTGTGCTTCCAGTGCAGTATCAATTTGTATTCCATCAATCTCTGTGGCCTTGTTTTTCTCTAGTGCCTTCAATGAAGCTTAGACTTCTTCCATTAATACCATTGGTTCCTGATCATACAGTTCCTTGTAAAAATGGTTGAACATTGACTGTTTCTTATTAGTATAGTGACTCTGCCACCACTCATCTATTAGTTTGTCTTACTGTGGTGGCTTGCATGTTGGAAGAAGTACAGCCAGAATGCTCCTTGGAAGCAATGATGGCCAGACTTCATCTCTCCTTATTTTGGGCATGTTATCAAGAAGGACCAGTCCATGGAGACGGACATCATGCTTGGTAAAGTGGAGCATTGGAGAAAAAGAGGAAGACCCCAAACTAAATGGATTGGCACAGTGGCAGCAGCAATGGGCTCAAACATAGCAATGATTGTGAGATTAACGTAGGATCAGGCAGTGTTTTGTAGGCAGTGTTTTGTTCTGTATGTTTGTAGGGTCACTGTAAGTCGGTACTAACTCAATGGCAACTAACAACAGCAACAACAGTTGACTCTGTGTATTCATTCCATCTTATTTTGATGCTTCCTGTATCATTCAGTATTTTTCCCATTGTTGTTGTTATTTAAGTGCCGTCAAGTTGATTTCTACTCATAGCAACCCAATGGAGTAGCTGGTGGGTTTGACCTGCTGACTTTGTTAGTCTAGCTAGTGTTGATCCATAGCACCACACCAGAAGACCATGTTGCCCACAGAACCCTTCAGTATTGCAACTCAGTGCTTGAATATTTTTCCTTAGTTCATTTAGCTTGAAAAATGTTGAACACATTCGTCTCTTGGTTTTTTGTATCTCTAGGTCTTTGCATATTTCATTATAATAAATATTTCACTTTGTGTCTTCTCAAGCTGCCCTTTGAAATTTTCTATTCAGCTTTTTTACCTCATCATTTCTTCTAGTTGCTGTAGTTTTTTTTACATTCAAGAGCTAGTTTTAGAGGCTCTTCTGACATCCATTTTTGTCTTTTCTTTCTTCTTTTTTTTTTTTTTTTTTTTTTTTTTTTTTTTTTTTTTTTTGGTGACCATGCTTTCTTCATGTCTGATGTTCTTGATTTCATCTACAACTACACTGTTCTTAAGTTATCAGTGTTCATTGTGTCAGATCTGTTCTTGAGATGGTCTGTAAATTCAGGAAAGATATATTCAAGGTGTGGCAGAGTCCTGGTGTGGTTCTGTGAGTTAATGCACTAGACTACAAGGGCAGTTTGAACTGCAAGGCTCACCAGCCACCCTATGAAATCCTATACAGGGTCACTATGAATCGGAACCAACTGAGTGGCACTTAACAACAACATATTCAAGGTTGTGTGTTGGCTCTGGTGGACTTGATTTCATTTTCTTCAACTCAGCAAGAACTTGCATATCAGCAATTAATTGTCTGTTCATAGTTGGCTCCTGGTGTTGTTTTGGATGATAATATTGGACTTCTGTTTTCTGTTTTGACTTCCCAGAAATGTAGTCAGTTTAGTTCCTACATATTCCATGTGATGAGGTCCATGTGTATAGTCAGCTTTTATGTTGAACAAAGGTATTTGCAATGTATATGCTACTATTCTTACAAAATTCTTTCATGAGATCTCCAGCACCATTTCTATCACCAAGGCCTCATTTTTCAACTACTGATCCTTCTTCTTTGATTCCAACTTTCTCATTCCAAACACCAATAATTATCAATGCATCTTAGTTGCCTGTTTGAACAATTTTGTGTGGAAGTTGGTAGAATTCTTCAATTTTATCATCCTTGTCTTTAATGTTTGATATGTAAATTTGAATAATAGAGGTATTAACTGGGCTTCCTTGTAGGCATATGGATATTATCCTATCACAAACAGCATTATACTTCAATATAGATCTTAAAATACTCTTTTTGACAAAGAATATAACATCATTCTTCTTCAATGTGTCACTGCCAGCATAGTAAACCATATGATTGTCCTATTCAAAATGGCTAGTAATGGTCCATTTTAGTTGACTAATTCCTAGAATATCTGTCTTTATGTATTCCTTTTCATTTTTGTTGACTTCCAGTTTTCCTAGATTCATACTTCATATACTCCATATTTCCATTATTAATGGATGTTTCCTGCTGTTGCTTCTCATTTTGATTTGTTTCCTCATAAGCAAATGAAGGTCCCAAAAGCTTTGCTCCATCATATCATCATTAAAGTCAACTCCATTTTGATAGGCAGCACTTCTTCCATTGTATTTTGAGTGCCTTCCAACCTGAGGGGCTCATCTTCTCATATATCACACCATGAAGCACTTTTTGTTCATAAGATTTTCAGTGGTTAACCTCAGAATGATGTGTGTCTCCTTCTTTCTAGTCTGTCTTGGATGTACACCATGGATGATCCTTTTGTTGTTAAGTGCAATCAAGTTGGTTCCGTCTCAGAGAGACCCTCTATGGGTTTTCTGCATACCTTGTTAGTAGTCCAGTGCTTACCCTACTGCACTACATAAGAACAGGTCCCAATGCTTTGCAATTAGCAGATTCAACAAAGTACCAGGAATGGGAAAAATTATCAAAGCAGTGGAATGGGAGACTCAGAAAAGGCATAATGAACCTTTTCAGGATCCTGATGCATGAGATTGGATTATTAGGAGCCACACACATTCAAAGCCGGTTTGAACTATGCTCAAAATCCTAGGGCAAGAGTTTGATTACTGTGTAATGCGTAAACTACCCTTGTGCTTAAGAGGAAGATTATGTTTCTAGCACGCTTAGAACCTATAATCTTTCCTGTTCCATTTAGCTTTCTAGTTCAGTATGACTTAAAAATTTTGGGTCTCTTCCTACATAACTTCATCTGTGACAATTCCATGCAGAATTGATTTAAAGCCCTATAACAAATTCTTTAAAATAGTTAACGAATGAATCTATATGTTACTTAGAAAATTAAACACCAACTAGTAATTGTGTGACTTCACTGGTTTCTTATATGTAAAGTGTGGATAATATCAGATTTTTTTATTAGTAAAGGACTTAGTGTAGATAAGAAATAAAATAATGAGCTTCATTATGAGAAATTTTAGTTACATGGTAAGTTTATTTGTGTTTCAACAATAATGGGTTACCCAAAATAAAAAGGTTTTATTTATTTTTTAGTTTTATGTTTATGATTTATAGGAGCATTACAGTGTGCTTTATGAGAAGCCATGGACTTAAATGTTTGGTCTTCCTATACCACCATTACACCACTACTTATCTGTCAGTTTGTCGTACTGTGGTAGGGTAGCCTGTGAGTTGCTGTGATTCTGGAAGCTATGCCATTGGTATTTTAAATACCAGCAGGGTCACCCGTGGAAGAGAGGTTTCAGATGAGCTTCCACACGAAGACAGACTAGGAAGGCATGACGAACTACTTCCAAATATTTAGTCACTGAAAGCCTAATGAATAGCAGGGAAACATGTCAGATATAGTGCCGGAAAATGAGCCCCTCAGGATGGAAGGCACTCAAAATGTGAATTGGGGAAAGAGCTGCCTCCTCAAAGTAGAGTTGGCAAAGTGACAACATCAATGGGCTCAAGTGTGGCAACAATTGTGAGGTTGGCCCAGGATCGGGCAGTGTTTTGTTCTGTTGTGCATAGGGTTGCTATGAGTCGATACTGAGTCGATGGCACCTAACAACAACATACCACCAACTAGCCCCAATCTATTTTATGTACATCCAATCAGTATCTTTGAAACATTCGATATTATGATTGAATATGAAGGAGCTCTGGTAGCGTAGTGGTTACGAATCGGGCTGCGAACATTAAGGTCAGCAGTTCGAAACTACCAGGCGCTCCGCGGGAGAAAGATGAGGCTTTCTACTCCCGTAAAGATTTACACCCTCGGAAACCCTGTACAGGGTCGCTATGGGTCGGAACCGACTCGACGGCACTTAACAACAACAATTCTAGTAGTAGAAAACAAAATGTGAAAACCTGCATGCTTGTGCTTATGTTATTAATAATTAGTGGTAGTGGTGGTAGTGTGCCATGGAGTCGGTTCCAACTCATAATAAGGGTACCCTGTACAGGGTTTCCAAGGCTGTAAATCTTTACGGGAGCAGATAGCATTGTCTTTCTCCCACGAAATGGCTGGTAGTTTCGAACTGCTGACCTTGTGGTTCGCAGCCCGATTCATAACCACTAAGCTACCCGAGCTCCTTCTATATTTCTACTTCCCTTAGTTCTAGTTATAAATAATTAGTGGATTTCATATATACCTGAATGTGCCTTCTTCTTTAACCAATCAGGCAGTAAGTAAAAAATAAGTTTAATTGTTGGGTTGTTGTTGTTGATAAATGCTCTATTGTCAGTTCTGGTGACTCATAGTGTGCCCCTTTAAAGGGTTTCTGAGGAGTGGCTATCAAGTTTAAACTGTTAACCTTGTGGTTCAAACCAGCCTTGAGATCCAGTGCTTATCCTACAGTGTCATACCAGGACTCCCAGTTGTTGGAGAGTTGAGTCAAATTGATTTGATCTAATTTTAAAAAATACTAGTGCAGGCAGTCCATTGGGCTTAAGAACAAAATCCAGTCCTGAATGTGTCTTTAAGTATAATTTATAGATAAATTGAAACAGGTACATACTGCATTTAGCCCTTGTTGTTGTTAAGTGCCATCGAGTTAGTTCCAACCCATAGCGACCCTATATAGGGTTTCCGAGGAGTGGCTGGTGAGCTCGAACTTCCAACCTTGCAGATTAAACAGTTTTGCAGTCTGGCGCATTAACCTACAGCACTACACCGGGACTCTGCATTTAGTCCTTGTTGTTGTTGTTGTTATATGCCGTGGAGTCGGTTTCATCTCATAGTGACCCTGCACAGGGTTTCTGAGGCTGTAAATCTTTATAGGAGCAGAAAGCCTCATCTTTCTCCTGCAGAACATTTGGTAGTTTCAAACTGCTGATCTTGTGGTTCACAGCCCGATTTGTAACCACTAAGCTACCAGAGCTCCTTGCATTTAGTCCTTAGTGTGTGAAAAAGGAGCCCCTGTGACACACTGTTTTTAAGTGTTGGGCTGCTAACCACACCAGCCACTACATGGGAAAAAGATGTGACTTTCTGCTCCCATAGAGATTTATAGTCTCAGAAACTCTAAGGAATAGTTCTTTTGTGTCCTATAAGGTTGCAGTGGTTAGAATTGACTCAATGGCAATAGGTTTGATTTTATAGTGCAAGAAGAGCCTTTCAGTGAAATAAAAACTACCCATGTAGTAGGAGAAGGTGATTGAGCTGAAGAATCTATTGCGAGTAGGGGATTGGCTCAGTCATTTCAAGTATGTACATTTTAATCCACGGACTTACTGTGTTAGAACAACTTTGATCATTATCTAGTTCTTCCCATACTACATATAATCACTTGTACAGTACACCTAACAGGTGGCTCTAGAACTGTACTTGGATATTTCCTTGGCTTGGATTGGTTGAATTATAGTATTATTGGAAAATATAAAGAGTTTCTACTTAGGTGACTTCATGCTCATTTCACATCCTGTAATTCTTTATATTTAAAAATATTATCTTCTAATTTTAAACAGCAGTTGGCTTCAGTAAGTAACTTTAACATATTTAACTTACAGATTGTCCAAGGACTCCAGATACCCCAAATAGTGACCCTCGTTGTTCTACTAGCAATAATAGACTGATGGCCTTACAAAAGCAATTGGATATAGAACTTAAAGTGAAACAAGGTGCAGAGAACATGATACAGATGTATTCAAATGGATCTTCAAAAGTAAGTACTTTAAGAAAATGTCAGTGTTTATTTTAAATTATTTAAGTAGTCTATATGCACCTAATTTGTGAATGAATATGTATATTAATGAAATTATTTTTTCAGCTTTGTAGTTCTTGTGTGTCCTTTGTAGCAACCCAATCCATTAATTTTTTGTAAACTCTTAATTCAATTATTTTGTTTAAAAGACACAAATATGAGGTTAAGTAAAAAGTATTGCTACTAATAAAGTGTCCAGCTGATATGAAGTAAGGGGATACGCACATGAATGCCCAAACTTGTAGATAATGCCCATTCAACCTAGCTTTGATGGCTTGATTTTCAGAACTCAACAAGAATAAAGACTTTAAAAAAAAAAAAAAAAAAGTTTTTGATAAAGGAAACAAGTGTAAATTGCTACAATATGATGAACTTGGCCCATACTTATGGATGTTGTTATTGTTGTTATGTGCTGTGGAGTTGGTTCCAACTCATAGCGACACCCTGTACAGGGTTTCTGAGACTGTAACTCTTTACGGGAGCAAAAAGCTTCGTCTTTCTCCCATGGAACAGCTGGTAGTTTCGAACTGCTGACTGTAAGATTAGCAGCCCAATTCGTAACCACTACGCTACCAGAGCTCTTTTACTTATGGATGTAGTAGCTCAAAATACCAACTGTGAGGTAAGGAGTCTTCACATCAAGTATCAATCCTATCCCCCTCTGTATACAGGGTAGACAGGAACCAGTAACTTAGACAATGGCTACCTAAAATGGCGGGGAGTGGGGTGCTGGTGGCTATAAAGGCAGAGAGTGGCTAGCTCACATGTTTTCAATAGAGAGTTTAGTTTCAGAGGGTAGGGAGTTTAGTTTCAGAGGGTGCGGGGGAAGATAGAATCCCCACTTTAATAGTTTTCATATTGTCTAGACAGGTGTGGTGAAAGGAGATGGGGATAAGATTCTTAATGAGTCAATAGTGAGTAATTGATATCATGCAAAATTGCGACTGTCACAACAGTAAAGGTAAAAGTTCTGTAACAAAAAGGGGGGAGTAGTTAATCTTACAGTCCAGGAACAGAGGATCCTAGGACCATCAAGGGAGACGATCACGAGCGGAATGTGGGAACCTATTCAGAGAAGCAGCAACACCAGAGATGGAGGCAGAGATGGAGAGCAGCTGAGGACTTTAGACTCATGGAAAGAGAAAGGCTGTGTGCTGGAGTCCTGGAGGCAGGCTTGCAAAATGTGTCCTTTGGTTGTTTAAATGATTCCTGAGTGTTTTGTATACATCAAAAAACAAAAACCTGAGGGAATATAAGCAAATACTGTTGAATGATGATGCATGGAGGAGACTGTAATCATTGTAATGAAATGATGATTGTAAAACCGATGTTCTCCCATGTAAACTATCACTCAATTCATGATAAAAACTTTAAAAAGTATTGCTACTAGGATTTTAGTTCCTACCTGGATGGATTTAATAATATAAAAAAATTAAATGTGTTTAAACATGTCTCTGATCAGTGGATAGCTGCAGACAAGTTCTCTCACAAATGCACTAGCCTTGGTCTCCTTAAGGTGCCTTACAGAAGCTCAGCTTGCTAAAAGACCTTATCTTTCCATCATCCCTTTAAGCAAAATTGAAGCTAATGTAGACAATTTTATGGAACAAATAGTAACCAGATATGAGTCATAGATTTTCCAATACAATCCAAAGAGGATGGTTTAATTTAAATAGTGGTTTCTGAGGGGAATCTGCTGGGCCAGTTAAATTTAAGATGTTTGTTTTTTTAGATTCTAACAAGGTAATTTTGATAGAGTTTCTTGAAAGGCACAGAATGATCACTGGTGCTTATTGGGATTAAGTTTTAAGAAAATTGAAAACTGCATTGGTTAGAAAAAGGCTGGGAAAGTTGTGCTGAGAAATTTTTTCCCATCACACAACAATGCACCTGCTCATTCTTCTAGGATAGCAAGAGTTTTCCTAGGAGGATTCCATTGGGAAATCTTATCCCATCGACTACTTCTCCTTGTTACGAGAATTCAAAGAACATTGAAAAGGAGCACAATTTGAGTCCCTCGAGAATGCCAGAATGGCTGTTTGGACATGATGTAAATCAAAGAGCACAGAATTCTTTGGGGAAGGTTAGAGAGACAAAACACTCCTATCAGAAGTGTATCAACCTGTTGTTACTGTTGTTAAGTGCCTTCAAGTTGTTTCCAACTCATAGTTACCCTGTTTAGGGTTTCTGAGGAACAACTGGTGAGTTTGAACCACTGACCTTGTGTTCAAATAGACCTTATGGTCGAGTGCTTATCCTACAGTGCCACAACAGGATATATATTGGAAACCAATAGCTTCACATTTTAATATTTTTATTTTAAAATGTTTCTATGACTTTGTAGTAATACTTTACTTTTTGTTGTTGATAAGTGCCATCCAGGTGATTCCAACCTGTAGCGACCCTGTATAGGGTTTCCAAGAAGTAGCTGGTGAGCTTGATCTGCCTACCTTGAGGTTCAAATCGACTTTGCAGTACAGCACATTATCCCTCAGTGCCACATTTTACTTACCCTCATAATATCCTAAAAGTAGTATATCTTAGTGTGAACCATAAAATAATATTTGATTGTGCTCCCATTTGCTTTGTGGAAAAAGTTCCAGGAAACACAGCTTTTACTAGTAACATACAATTCCTTCAGATATTTTATTGGCTTCTCTGTTATTTTTGGATGTATGCTATTGAATTTATTTTGAGCCAAACAAAAACAAATGTGTTATACTACATTTATTATAAGTGTAGAAGTTACTGCATTAAAAATGAATGTTCTAAAGCTGAATTGGTACTTTATTATAGTTATAAAATAAGTTCTTATTTTATTTTAGATTGAGTTGAAAACATTTTAGATATCTGGTCTCATTTCAGCCAGAGCTAGTGAACCTATTGGACTCCTGGTGTGGCTCTGTCTGATATGCTCTGGACTGGGAACCATAAGGTCGGGACTTCAAACCCACTAACTTCTCCTTGGAAACTCTGTACACGGTTGCTATGAGTTGTAATCGACTTGATGGCACTTAACAACACTGAACTGTTACTGTGGTTTTAAGTTTTGCCTCCAGATAAAAAGAAGTAATTATAAGTTGGATACCAGATTTGTTAATTAGTTTCATATTGATTTTTCTATGTGAAAGAGTTACTTTTATAAACTGTATTACTACAGTAATCAGTATTTCTGTAACTGTTTAGCCTCATCAATTTTCTAAACTTATTTGAGCTTTCAAATGTTATTACAAATGTTATCATAATGATTGCCACGTAATAAAAACCTTAACTAAATGCTCGAAATTATTTTGTTATAGTTCCATACGTGGTTACATGTACTTACATCCTATTTAGTGTTTAAAACAACCCTGGGTAAGAAAAGTAAAGCTGTTAATTCTTTCTTTATCGATCAGGTGATTGAATCTGCTATCAGTTAAATGATTTGCCTTAAGTCATATCTCTAGTAAAGACTTTCCAAATCTGTATCTCCAATTGTGTCCTACCTTCTAAACTCTAGTGCTGGATTCCACAATGTACTGGACATCTCCAGTTCCTGTAACTTCAATTCAGCTTGTCTAATACTGCACCAATTATGTTTCTTTCTTTTACTTGCTTTCCTTGTTAAATAGCACTAACATCTACCTAATCTAAGAAACCTGAGAATTCTTCCTTGATTCTTTGTTTTATGGAACTCCTTCAGTAACACACCTACTATTTGGTTGGTTCTGTGCCATGGAGTTGGTTCTGACTCTTAGTGACCCTGCACAGGGTTTCCGAGGCTATAAATCTTTACGGGAGCAGAAAGTGTCTTTCTCCCGTGGAATAGCTGGTAGTTTCAAACTGCTGACTTTGACATTAGCAGCCCAAAACATAACCACTACACTACCAAAGCTCCTTCAACTCACCTACTGCTCCCGTGTAAACTATCACACAATTCACAGTAAAAACTTTACAAAACCAAAACCAAAACACTATGGCCTTGATACAGATCATCTTTCACATCTGTATCTTCATCCTTATGTCATTAGTTCAGGCAGTTGTCATCTTTCAAATGGAGTACTGTGGTAACTTTCTCTTTGGTTTCTCTGCCTCTGTGTAACACTCTAATATGTGAGGTTAGGGACAGAAGGCCCTTTGAAGTTCAACAAACCTGTGTTCATATTACAATCTTTCGCTTACAAGCTCTTTGTCCAGTTTGATTCTCAGATTCTCCAAATACATAATAGTTGTTTTTAAGTATCATGAAGTTGGTTCTGACTCATAGCAATCTTGTGCAGGTTTTGAGGCTGTTAATCTTTGGGAGCAAAAAAAACACATCTTTCTCCTGTGGAGCAGCTGGTGGATTCAAATTGCCAACCCTGTGGTTAACACCAACCCTCTGGTTAACAGCCCAACATGCAACCCACTATGCCACCAAGGCTCCAAATACAACTTTTAAGAGTCACCTCTAATCCTCATAACCATATGTATGACCTTACAGGGTGGATATTAGTATCCTACTAATATTTAAGTAGGTTCTCATTCACAACCCCTACACTGGTATTTTTTAATTAGATCAAATCAATTTGAGTAGTCTACCCAACAATTAAACAGAATTTCCAAACTGTAAAAATATTTTTTTTACAACCATTCCTCCTACAGTCCTCTCTACTGAACTGGGTTCCATAATTCATTGCAATAGCCACACAGAACTCAACACACCGTACTCACCTTATGGCTACAAACAAGCTTCCTGCCCATAGTCACTCAGCTTTACCTGCTCCGTGAGCTGCTTTGGGTTCTGCTGCTGCTGCTCCTTGGCTACTCCTCCAGTGTCACAGCTTTCTGTCCCTGGGTCGAGGAGATTCAATTCTCAAGGACCCCTGGGTCCAGAGGATACACTCCCTTCCTGATGCTTCTTCCTTGAAGGTAGTGAGATTCCCCCGCCTACTTCTGAGATGGCTAATTTTAAACCCTGGATAGAGTTTCAGGGTTTGCAATTACAAGTTGCTCTGCTAACATCCACAGCTGAATCATGTCATCCTGTTAGTATCCTCTTTGACCTTCACTCACCTAGATCCTATAGGGCAGAAAAGTTGTTTGGTGGGAGTTACAGACTATGACTAGAAGAGACATTACACAATTCAGTACACCACAGGCCACCCCGTGGCTCTTCTCACCACTCTCTGTTTCATAATGATGAATTAAGTTTCCCCATAACAATCATTTTAACTAAGCATACCTATGAAAGCTTGTAAGCCAGCCACTCATGCCTTTATTGTTCCTTATTTTTGATAGCCAATTTCTAAATTGTCCATCGCTTATTAACCTAGTCCTCTAAGGAGACAAACATGTTCCTTGATGTAAAGAATCTTCTGTTCTATTGGAACTTTAGGCACCTTCAGTTTGAGCCCACCAGCTGCTCTGTGGGGGAAAGATGAAACTTTCTGCTCCCACAAAGATGTAAACCTTTGGAAATCTGTCTAACAGGGTTACTATGAGTTGGAACAGACTCAGCTACACTTAACAGCATCATGTATATATGTTGAATGAAGGGACATATATATATTTTGTTGGTAAGTGTCGTAAGGTCGACTCTGACTCAGCAACTCTGCTTAAGGTTTCTGAGGAGTGGCCAATGAGTCCGAATCACCAATTAGTCCGAGCCTTCTCTGTTCAGCTGGGCTTGATACGTGGGCTACTGGCTTAAAATAGCCCTGTTCTTTCCAAGCAAATCCTAACTCCCATTTTAGCATATCCAACTAAGTATCGACTGATGGTGGGCTTACAAGCTGTCTATAATCATGCCACCCAAGTGACTTTAAGCCCAGGTGACTCCAATAGCAGCTTTTCTCCCCTCAGTTGTAGCACATCTGCATGCCTTTCAACCACTGCAGCTATAATAAGCAAAAGAACCATTTCAGAAACAAAGGTTTCTTTTCCATGTCCCTTCATTCTTTCTTTTACAAACCCCATACTCCATGAGTCTGGAGCCATCGCAGTGAACCCCACTTCTGATGTTGTTGTTAAGTGTCATTGAGTCTGTTGCGACCCATAATGTGAGTCTGTACTGACCCATAGTGACCAGGTACAGGTTTTCTGAGGAGCAGCTGGTGAGCTTGAACCTCCAACCTTGAGGTTCAAACAACTTTGCAGTACAGCGCATTAACGCACAGTGCCACACCAGGACTCCCCACTTCTGACAGCAATCTGTAAAAATATAAGAAGCAACAATCATTCCGCCTTACTTCTGTCTCTCTTCAGCTGCATTCAATAATATGTTACAATGCCACACAGATATCCTACTAATATCTACCTTGTATGATTGTATGGAGTCCTAGTGTGGTGCTGTGGGTTAATGTGCTGGACTGCAAGGTCAGTTTGAACCGCAGGCTTGGCAGTTCAAGCTCACCAGCCGCTCCTAGGTAACCCTGTACAGAGTCGCTATGGGTTGGAACCCACTCAGTGACACTTAGCAACAATAAATGATTCGGCTACCCCATAATAAATGTTCAAATAAGGAAATAGTACCTTACCAAATGTCACATATATATGTGACATATATATGTGATATTTGATAGATTATTTGATAGGATGGTGTTTTCTTAATAGTATTCTACCAAATTTCCATAACTTTGGAACATTTATTAGGGTAAAATTGTTATTTTCTGTATATATAGGGACCTGATGTGTCACTGTAGGATAAGCACTAAAACGCCAACCCTATGGTTCGCTGTTCAAATCCACCAGCTGCTCCTCACAAACTATACTGGGTCACTGTGAGTCGAACTGAGTAGAGCACTTATCAACAAAAATATACTTTTATTTTTTTTCAATGTATCAAATGGAAATAAATTAATTTCTCTTAAAATGGCCCCCCCCCAAAAAAAAATCATTTGGTATATGGCATATAATGCAACTAATTTGGCATAATTAACCCTTCTAAAAAAAATTCTTCTTTATGACATACATATCAGCCTCTTGTCAGATTTCTTTGGGTAATAGCAAGTAAGTATACTGTATGACTAAGCTAAATATATTTTTCAAATTCTTTCTTAACTGAAACAAAAGAATCACTAAGGACTTTTATATTGAATTTATTGAAGGAATATTTATTAAAACATGTAAGAAATACTGTGTTAGAATGACCCAAATCTTTAAAATAAATCAGTTGAGAGTAGAAAGGCAGATTTTATAATAAATATAGCTTTCTAAGAATGTGCATCCAAGAAGTTTTGTTGCATTGGACACTAATGACCAAAGACCAGAAGATTTGTGGGATAACTATCTAGAACATCATACAGAAAGACACAAAAAGCCATTTGAAAAACTGGAAAGACAAGGATCAAGCCTTTTCCCTTAATACACAGGGTTGAGAGGGATGGGCAACTTAGACGTTTGCTACCAGAAATGGGGGGCTGTAAAGGCACCAAGTGGCTTGTTTACAGGTTTTCAAGAGTGTGCTTAGTTTCAGAACAAGGAGGGTAAGGTAGAATTCCCAATGTATAGTTTCCCTCTTTTCTAGAAGGGTCTGGTGACTGGTGAAAGGGTATGGGGGAGCCTGGGGATAGGATGCTTTCGATTTAATAGTGAGTAACTTATGACTAATTGCGATTGCACAACTATAAAAGTAGATGTGAAATAAAAACGGGGAGTAGTTAATCTTTCGTTGCACGAACAGAGCATGGGATACTAACCAGAGAAGCAGTGGTGCCAGAGACAGAAGCAGAGGCAACGGCATAGAGAGATAGAGCAGCTGAGGACTCTAGATATAACGTGCAAAATGTGCCCTTTGGTATTGTAAATGAATATATTATTTTCCATGTATTTTGTGTACATAAAAAAAGGTGAGAGGGATACAGGTAAATTCTGTTAACTGATGATACATGGAGGGGATTGTAATCATTGTAATGAAACAAAATATGATTGGTTGAGTGCAAGGTTGATGATCTGCCCTATAAACTGTCACTCAATTCACAATAAAGGCTTTAAAAAATAAAAGACTGGAAAGAAAGAAAACAAAAATGGTTGTCAGAAGACACTCTGAAACTTGCTTTTGTGCATAGAGACGCTTAAGCAAATGGAAGAAATGAGGAAGTAGAAGCTGTACCGAAAATTTTAAAGGGCAGCTTGAGAAGGAAAAGTCAAGTATTGTAATGAAATATGCAGACCTGGAGTTAGAAGACCAAAAGGGAAGAACATGCTTAGCATTTCTCAAGCTGAAAGAAGTGAAGAAAAAATTCAGGCCTCAACTTGAAATATTAAGGATTCTATGGGCAAAAGACTGAATAATGCAGAAAACATTAAAAAAAGATGGAACAAATACAGAGTCACTGTACCAAAAAGAAATGGTCTGTGTTCACCTATTCCAAGAAGTCGCATACAATCATGGGCGAATGGTATTAAAGGAAGAAGTCCAATGCTCTGAAGGCATTGGTGAAAAAAATGACTCCAGGAATTGAAGGAATGAATATAAACTGAAATCTTTCAACAAACCTATGTAACATATTGGTGCCCAATCCAAAGAAAAGAGACCCATAAGAATGCGGAAATCTTTGAACAATATAATTAATATCACATGCGAGTAAAATTTTTCTAAATACAATTCAAAACCAATTGTTGTTGTTGTCAGGTGCCATCGAGTCGGAACCGACTCATAGCAACCCCATGCACAGCAGAATGAAACAATGTCTGATCTTGGGCCAACCTCATTACCTCTGCCACACTTGATGCCATCAGTGATGCCACCTGGCTGATCCATCTCGTTGGGGGTCTTCCTCTTTTTCTCTGATCCTCCACCTTACCCAGCATGG
>NW_006408520.1:26753156-26761688 GCF_000296735.1 Chrysochloris asiatica | reverse complement strand
TCTTGAAAAATTTCTATTTTTATTCCATCAATTCCCGCCACTCGTCTGTCTGTCGTGCTGTGGTAGTTTGAATTGCTGTGATTCTGAGGGCTGTGCCACCGGTATTTTATAAATAACCAGCAGGGTCACCCATGGTGAACAGATTACAGATGAGCTTCCAAACAAAGACAGACTAGGAAGAAAGAGTGACAAACTACTTCCGAATCGCTAGTCACTGAAAACTCTATGAATAGCAGAGAAACACCGTCAGATACAGGACCGGAAGGTGGGAAGGCACTCAGAATATGACTGGGGGGGAAAAAATACCTCCTCTAAGTAGAGAAAAAACCAATTGTAACAGTACATAAACAGGGTGCTAGCAGAAATTCAAGCCTTATTTAAAAGAGGAAGTGGAATTAGTGATAAGTGAAATCAGTGAAAGTAAACAATACTAGGAAGATGTTTACTTTTGCTTTATTGACTGCAAAAACTTTCAACTGTGTGAATTATAAGAATGTATGGATAACATTGCAAAGAATGGGTACTCCAGAAAACTTACTTGTGCTCATGTAGAACTTGTTCATAGTTAGAAAAGACCAAGGGGATACTGAAAATTTTAAATCAGGAAAGGTGTGCCCCAGGGTTTATCCTTTCACTCTACTTACTCAGTCTGTATGCTGAGCAAATTATCCAAGAAGCCGGATTATATGAAGAAAAACACGGCATCAGGATTGCAGGAAGACTCATTATCAAGCTGCAATGTGTAGATGATGTAATCTTTCTTGCTTGAAGCAAAGAGGACTTAAAATACTTATTGATGAAGATCAAAGATTACAGCCTTTGGTATTCATTGCACGTCTATATAAAGACAACAAAAATCCTCCCCATTGGAATAAAAAATAACATCATGATAAATGGAGAAAAGATTGTAGTTGTCAAAAGACTTCACTTTGCTTGGATCCACAGTCAGTATTCATGAAAGCAGCAGTAAAAAGATCAGACAACATATTGCATTAGGCATATCTGCTGGAAAAGACTCTTTAAAATATTCAAAAACAAAGATCTATTTCAGGACTAAAGTCTACTTGACTTTAGTCATTGTATTTTCAGTTGCCTCATGTACATACAAAAGTTGGGCAATGAAAAAGGAAGATAGTATAAGATTCGATACACTGTCCATTCATTGCTGGTTAACTTCCCTTGGTCCATTGTTCTTCTTAGTTCATGACTGTGTATTATAATTATTTCATATTATTCCTTTTATAACTAAGATCCTTTTATTGTTAATACAAAGATTTGAGAAATGGGATGCAATTATACTGCTTCTCAAGGAGTGATGTACTTGGTATCTCTTCATTAATGGGCAGTTGTTACTCAAAGTAGCACCATTGATTTTCACACTAATCTCTGAGGGCTCAATTAAAACATTTTGAAAACATATTTCCCACTCACATAACTCATGCTACTTAATAAAAATACAGAATTTTGTTGGTTTGATTTTAATACTCCCAAATTTATATGTACCTTTTCTTCAATTGAAAATACTTGCCTGTCCAATCAATATAACCCATCCTCAATCTTCATCTTTCAATCCTGGCGTTTTCCAATCTTATCTGGTTTTGAGACCATAAAACCTTCTGGATCCCCTTATCTAAATTTAACTCATCCTCCTTTCAATTTTTTTATGCTTATGATGATTATCTCTCTTTTTACTTATATCTAATTGATCAACCTTTGAATTTTCACTGCAGCATTTAACATATAGAAAGTATACCACAATTATATGATTAATAAATACAGATAATGATTGGCTTGCTTCTTTCTTTTTTTAACAAGCAGAAGTTTATTCTCTCACAGATTAGGAAGCTAGAAGTCCAAATTTAGAGTGCAGTCTCAGAAGAAAGGTACTTGCCTCCTTTCAGCATCTGTTGGACCTACATCTGTGGACATCTCCATGTGCCTTGGCATTGGTCTTTCCTAAGATCGAGGAGCTTCACAGTGCAGGGACCTCAGGTCCAAAGGATGCACTCTAACCCTGGGTCTTCTTTCTTTTTTTAAAATGTTTTATTGTGAATTATGTGATACTTTACATGGGAGAACATTAGTTTTACTGTCATCCTATCGTATATCATTTCATTGCCATGGTTACAATCCCCTCCATGCATCATCAACCAACCAAAGGGTGTACACTACAAACCTGCTCCCTGGTCGTCAGCACACCGCTCTTCTCCCTTCATGGTCCCAGGGACCTCCACTCCTAGACTGAAAAGTTAATCACTCCCCTCCTTTACATTTCCATCCTTCACAATCAGTCCTGATAACAGTTATTCACCATTGTATCACAAGAGACCCATCCACATTTCATTTCATCAGCCCCGCCTAGACAGATTGGATACTACTCAATGGAGATTGATTCTACATTCCTCCATGCCCTCTGGATCTAGGTTCCCTCTTGGCTTGCTTATTTCTGATTTGTAATGTAGTTTTTTTTTTAATTTAAAAATAATATCCCACTTTAAGTTGTAGAACAAAATTATTTTTTGTTTTTGTTTTACAAAATTAAGTTATATGATTGGAAAATGAAAGAATTTGAAAGCTATATAATTTACACTTAAATTTTGGCCTTTCATTACAAAACTCCATATTGTGGAGTGCTAATTACTAACATTGCAAAGAATGGGAAGTCCAGAATATATAATTGCTCATATATAACACAGACCAAGAGACAGATAGTTGTTCATATAGAACAGGAAAATACTGCATGGTTTAAATCAGGAATGGTTTGTATTGGGGTTGTATCCTTTTACCGTACTCATTGAAACTACATGCTAAACAACTAATTGGAGATGCTGAATTGTGTGAAGAAGATGGAAACATCTGGATTCACGTAGGACTCATTAACAAACTGTGCTAAGCAGAAGATGTTACAACCTTGCTTGGTGAAAGCAAAAAGAACTTGAAGCACTTACTAATGAAAACTATAAACCCCAGCCTTCAACATAAAGCAAAAATCCTCACAACTGGACCAATATGCAGCATCATGATAAATAGAGAAAAGATTGAAGCTGTTAAGTATTTCATTTTACTTAGATCCACAAATATGTCCATAAAAGTAGCAGGTAAAAAATCAAATGACAAACTGTGTGCAGCAGATTTTCTACAAAATACTTCCAAGTATTATAAAGTAAGAAGTCACTTTGAGGACTGAAGTGTGCCTGACCTAAACAATGGTACTTTCAGTTATCTCATGTGTATGTGAAAGCTGGGCAGTGAATAAGGAAGAGTTGAATAGAAAAAATATATAAGAAAGAATGGATGCATTTGAGCTATGGTGTTTGTGAAGACTATTAAATGCACCTTGGACTGCCAGAAGAACAATCAAATCTGTCTTGGAAGAAGAGCTGCCAGAATGCTTTTTAGAAGTGAGGATGGGGAGACATCATCTCACATACTTGGACATATTATCAGGAGGGACAATTCCCTGGAGACTGTTACCATGTTTGATAAATTAGAGGGTCTGGGAAAAAGAGGAAGACCTTCAACTAGATGGACTGACATAGTGTCTACAACAACGGACTCAAACATTACAGTGATTATGAGGATGATGCAGGTCCAGGCAGTGTTGCATTCTGTTGTACAAAGGTCACTGTGAATGGAAACCAACTCAGTGTGCTTAACAACAGCAATTATCAATAGTAAATTACTTTGACTAGTCTGTTACAATGAAATTTCAGAACTTTATAAGTTCATAATCAATCAAATACTGGCAGTTTTATGTAGTTCAACTTAATGCTTCTAAAAATTTTCCCAGTGTTTAACAGAGTCGCTGTGGGTCAGAACTGACTTGATGGCACATAACAACAACAACCCCAGATTTAGGGGTCCTTGTATGGCACTATAGGATAAGCTACTAGACTGCTAACTGTAGGATTAGCAGTTAAAACCCACCAGCCACTGAGAAAACCTGTATAGGGGTGCTGTGAGTCAAAATCAATTATCCAGCACTTAAAAATAACCATCCCAGATTTAAGGAGCCCTGGAGATTCAGTGGTTAAGTACTTGGTTGCTAACCGAAAAAATTGGCAGTTCAAGCCCACTAACCATTCTGCAGGAGAGATGTGGCAATCTACTTTCATAATGATTTACAACCTTAGAGACACTGTGGGACAGTTCTACCCTGGCTTAGATGGTTGTTGTGAGCCTAAGTCAACCCAAAAGCAGTGAGTTTTGGTTTTGGTTTATCCTAGTGAAGAAACCCAAAGCTTGCAGAAGGTAGTTCAACTTATCCAAGTTGTGTTGGTGTTAGTTGCCATTAAGTCATCCCAACTCATAATGATCTTATATATAAATGTTGTCAGTCCTCTGCCATCTTCATGACCCGTGTTCGTGTACTCATATAATTTTGACCAAAGTCTGACTGATTGAAAAATATATTTGGCCTGACAAATTAATGTACATTGAAATACTAAGTTTTTTCTTAATGTAGTTTAGTCTCAAAGAAAATTTATTTCAAATTTTCAGTGTGTCTGATGTTCTTAATATTGGATAGGTAAAAGGATTATTAGGGTAAGGAAAAAGTATTTTCCTTTTAAATTTAGAAGATGAATTCACAAAATTATAATATGTCATAGTCAAACACCAAATTGAAACCAGTATTCTTATTGGTAAAGCATAATTAACAAATTATTTTGGGGACTGTACTTCATGGTTTAAATTAATAATTACATGAGTTCATTGTAAACTATTTTAGGTTGGTTCCTTAGTGTGAAATCTATGTACTTTTATTTTTTAAAGAACAAAATTTGGCAAGGGAGCCCCTTCTTAAATAAATGACTAATTTTTGCAACAGATAAATAATGGAAGAAAAATTAATAATTTTTTTTTACTGTGTGTTCATTAGAAGATACCCATATTTGTGCCCATTCTAAAGAAAGGTGACCCAACAGAATGTGGAAATCATCAGTATCCTTAATATCATGTGCAGGTAAAATATTGTTCAAGGTAATTTAAAAACACAACAGAAGCACATCAACAGAGAATTGTTCAAAATACAATTTGAATTCAGAAGAGGACATGAAATGAGGGATATCATTGCTGACATCAAATGGCTCTTTGCTGGAAGTAAAAGTACCAGAAAAATGTTTTCTTCTGCTTTATTGGCTATGCAAAGGCATTTGACTGTGTGGACATAAAAAAATTGTGATACTATTGTGAACAATAGGAATTCCAAAACACTTAATTGTGCTCATGAAGAACTTGTACAGGTGTATACTTTCACCTTACTTATACAATCTGTATGCTGAAGAAGTAATACGAGAAACTGTATTATATGAAGAAGAATATAGCATTACGATTGGAGAAAGACTCACTAGCAACCTGCAATATACAGATAACCTTGCTTGCTGGAGGTAAAGAGGACTTGTAATACTGGTGAAAATCAAAAATTACAAAGATCAAAATTCCATGTCATTGTAAAGAAAACAAAAATCCTCGCAAGTGGACCAATAAATAGCATCATGATAAACAGAGAAAAGATTGAAGTTGTCAAAGACTTCAGTTTACTTGGATCTACTCATGGAAGCAACAGTCAAGAAACGACATATTGCATTAGGCAGTCTGCTGCTCAAGACCTCTTTAAATTGTTAAAGAGCAAAGATGTTAGCTTAAGAACTAAGGTGCACATGACCCAAGCCATGGTGTTTTTAATAGCCTCATGTATATGAAAGTTGGACAATAATTAAGCAAGACAGTAGGAGAATCTATCCATTTTGAATTATGGTATTAGGAAAGAATATTGAAAGTACCATGGACTGCCAGAAGAACATACAAACCTGCCTTGAAAAAAACTACAGCAGAGATGCTCCTTAGAAGCAAGGATGGCACGATGGCACCTCTCATACTTCAGATATATTGTCAGGAGGAACCAGTCCCTGGAAAAGGACATCATGCTTGGGAAAATGGAAGGTTAGCGAAAAAGAGGAAGACCCTCAAGGAGATGGACTGGCAATGTTGATTGTTGAACCTTTTTCCTGATAGTTTTCCAATACTGGCCCTTGAGAATCCCAGAGACTGTGAACATCAATTTTCCAGCTGATGGTTGACTTTTGAACTTTTTCTTGGTCGGTGATTGAGAATGTTACCATTCCATACTCTTCCACTTACTCTCAAGAAACTGGCCAAGAAAAAGTTCAAAATCAGCTGGGATTCTCAAAGACCAGTGTTGGAACACTATCAGGGAAAAGGTTCAACTATCAAAAGTGCTCATTACAGTGAAATAATTTTTGACTCACCCTCGCATGATACTGAACAACTTTCAGACTAAGATGGACTAGAAATAGAATCTTGGTAATCTATTTCTAGAAATCAGTCAGTGAAACCCCATGAATTTCATTGGTTCATTACCCAATTGATCATCTCTTGCCAACTCAGTGGTGACCTCATGCATAATTGAACAAAACACTATCAGGCAACCAACTCCATGGCAGTGAATAATAATACCTTAATGATAAAAGTATATACAGATTTAAATAATATGTAAAGATTGATCTTTTCTTTGAATAAATGCATGATTTCTTCTTTTGTGGGAGAAGACTGACAGCTCCTAACTCAAATCAATAGACGGCACTAACTTCTGACTCTTTTTTTTTTTTCTTTATCCTTATATTAGTTTTCTGTGACAACTGTAGCAAACTATCACAGCAAGGTACTCTGTATTTTAAAGACAGAAGATTAACAACCTTAATTCCATCTGCTACCTTAATTTCCCTTTGCCTTTAAAGTAGGGTAGTCACAGGTTCCTGGGAATAGAACATAGGCATATTTTGAGGAATGCTATTATTCGGCAGATAGCTACCTGATAAGCCAGCTGTGAAATGCCTATGTGTATGCCTATTCCAAAGAAAAACTATCCAGCAGAATGTAGAAATTATCAAACAATATCATTAAATTCTACACAAGTATAATTTTATGGAAAATAATTCAAAAATTGTTGCAGCAGTACATCAACAGTGAACTGCTGGAAATTGAATTGGAATTCAGAAGTAAGCATGGTACAAGGGATATTGTTGCTGATGTCAGATGAGTCTTGGCTGAAAGCAGAGAATACCAGAAAGAAATTTGCCTGTGTTTTGTTGACTGTACAAAGATAATGGACTTGTATGGATTATAAAAAATTATGGATAATATTGTGAAGAATGGGAATTCTAGAACAGTTCATTATACTCAGGAGGAAACTGTGCATAGACTAAAAGACAGTTCTAACAGAACCAGAGAGGCCTTTGGAAAACTGTGCCTCAATGTTGTATCTCAGTACCATGCTTATTCAGTCTGTGGAGTCCTGGTGTGGCACTACAGGATAAGCACTGGACTTCGAATCGCAAGGTCAGTGGTTCAAACCCACCAGCTGCTCTTTGAAAAGCCTATACAGAGTTGTTATAAGTCAGAACAGACTTGATGGCACTTAACAACAATAGCGTTAGGTCTGTATGCTGAGCAAATAACCCTAGAAGCTGGAAGATGAACATAACATCAGGATTAGAGGAAGACTCATTAACAACCTTCAATATGCAAATGACACACTTGCTGAAAGCAAAGAGGACTTGAAACATGTACTGATGAAAATAAAAAACTACAGCCTTCAGTATGGATTGCACTGCAGCAGAAAACAAAATCTCCATAACTGAACCAATCAGTAATATCATGATAAATGGAGAAAACATTGAAATTGCCAACAATTTCATTTTATTTGGATTACTGTCAATAACCATGGAAGCAGCAGTTAAAAAAAAAAAAAAAAAAAGTCATTTCAATGGACAAATCTGCTGCAAAAGATCTCTTTAAAGTATTCTAAACAAATAAATATATCCTCACTTTGAAGACTAAGTTGCACCTAAGCCAAGTATGCTGGCCAACGCATCAGGAAGACTGATGAAGAATTGATGTCTTTGAATCATGCTTTTGAATTATACATGTGAAAGTTGGACAGTGAATAAGGACGACTGCTAAAGAATCTATGCATTTGAATTATGGTGTTGGAGAAGAATATTGAAAGTAACCTTGTATTGCCAGAAGAACAAACAAATCTGCCTTGGAAGATGTACAGCCAGAATGCTTCATAGATTTTATCTCTTATACTTTGGACATGTTGTCAAGAGGGACCAGTCCCGTAGAAGAACATCATGCTTAGAAAAGCCAGCAAAAAAAAAAAGAGGAAGTTCCTCCAGAGATGAACTGACCCAGTTGTTGTAACAATGGGCTCAAACAGAGCAACAATTGTATGACAACTGGGCAGCATTTTGTTCTCTTCTACATAGAGTCACTATGAATTGGAATCAAGTCAACAGCACCTAACAACAAAAACAGCATAATTCTGCCTGCCAAAATTACTAAAATGGCCATTTTTGTGCGTGATTTGTCACGTTTAGTGTTACGTTTAGTGTTACTAGAACTAAGTTTAGGTATTGTTGTTGTTGTTAAGTGCCATCAAGTCGGGTCCGACCCATAGCGACCCTGTACAGGGTTTCCGAGGGTGTAAATCTTTACGGGAGTAGAAAG
>NW_006408520.1:26687330-26753056 GCF_000296735.1 Chrysochloris asiatica | reverse complement strand
CGGAGCGGCTGGTAGTTTCGAACCGCTGACCTTAAGGTTCGCAGCCCGATTCGTAACCACTACGCTACCAGAGCTCCTTAGGTATGGCAGTATCATTTTTTCACTTAATTCAGAATCTTTCTTGAAGACGTAAGAGATAGTAAATTTTTATCAACATAACTTCTTCCATAGTTCTATTGAGGTTTTATTTTTTTAACATTAAAGATTTTCTAGGCCGAATCATTATAATGGAGATTTTTTTCTTATTTACTACCTTTTAAGTTTGATTACTCCTTCTTTTTTGGGGGGAGGGGGTTTGGTAAATGTAACAGTTATAATATTCATTTAACTATTTCACATGTTGCTTTTTAAAAACTCTTATTTGGAAGCTATGAAATGTTTTCTTTGTCCATGCTTACATTTTCAAACTTTTTTTTAAATAGGATCGAAAGCTCCATGGTACAGCTCAGCAAATGCTCCAGGACAGCAAGACAAAGATAGAAGTTATAAGAATGCAGATTCTTCAGGCAGTCCAGACCAACGAATTGGCTTTTGATAATGGTGACGCAGTACAGATAAATTTACAATTTTCTTACTAATGTCAGTGTCAGATAGGTTTATATTAGGATGGACATACAGTGTTAATTTATATGATAAATGGGCTGTTGTTCAAAAATAAGTGGGAGGAGGCATTTTATGGTGTTTGAATTTGTGTTTTGTACTCTTTAAATGAGATATGTTCCTAGTGTGGTGCTGCAGGGTAAGCACTGGACTGGTAACCGCAAGGTCAGCAGTTCAAACCCACCAGCCACTTGGAAACCCTGCACAGGGTTGCTGTGAGTCCGAATTGACTCAATAGCATACAACAGCAGTGACCACAGTAACCCAAATATTTGCTCCTGTTTCCAAATGGTATCCATCTAGAATGTCTTTCTTCATTCTAATAGACTTTCAAACACTTTTAATTGATGCTTTATTTTTAAAAATCTGTTGCCCATTTATAGAGTATGTTTTTTGTTTTATCTTGTTTTTTAAATTCCAGAGAGAATCTTTGTATCTAGTTTCTAAAAAATATTTGAGTAGGAGCTATTTCAGTCTCATTATGTTTCAATATATGGATATATTGACTTATCTATGGTTATACATTTTTTTTTAGATTTGTAATTTAGACATAGTTAAAATAGAAATGTCTTGAATTTCATTTTTGTATCTATTAACTATTTCTTAAGTGTTTATTGCTTAAAGAACTTTTATACTAATGTTATAAAAATTCATTGATTTTTCATTATTTTTTCATCTCTACATATTAAAAAGTCAGATAAATAGTTCAATTAAGTTTTTTTTTTCCTCCCCTTTAGCAAAACCTGTGATAAGCCCTCTTGAACTTCGTATGGAAGAATTAAGGCATCATTTTAGGATAGAGTTTGCAGTAGCAGAAGGTGCAAAGAATGTGATGAAATTACTTGGCTCAGGAAAAGTAACAGACAGAAAAGCACTTTCAGAAGTAATTTTAAATAAATTTTTTACTTGTTTAATAAGTATATTATTTAAAGAGTATGATATTTAAATGGTAACAATTATCTTTCCTATCAAGGCTCAAGCAAGATTTAATGAATCAAGTCAGAAATTGGACCTTTTAAAGTATTCATTAGAGCAAAGATTAAATGAACTTCCCAGGAATCATCCCAAAAGTAGTATTATAATTGAGGAGCTATCACTTGTTGCATCACCAACACTAAGTCCTCGTCAAAGTATGATATCTACTCAAAATCAATACAGTACACTATCCAAACCAGCAGCATTGACAGGTATGTAGTACATATTCCATCGTTTTTTTTTTTTTTTTCCAGTATTTTTGTCTACTTCTTGTTCTACTTTAATAAATGAATAAAAAACAATTATACACAGAAAGAAAGAAGATTTGTTTTAAAACTGTGGTTAAGATACATATAGCTTACCATTTTAAGATATATCATTCCATTATTATGTTCACAATATTGTGTAATTGTTTACTGCTCTATGGTGATTATGTGCCGTGGAGTTAGTTCTGACTTATAGCAACCCTGTATAGGGTTTCTGAGGCTGTAAATATTTACGGGAGCAGAAAGCCTTGTCTTTCTCCCGACTCATAACCACTACACTATCAGAGCTCCTTGACTGCTCTCCACTTCTGGAGTATTTTCATAACTCTAAAAGAAAACTCTGTACCCATTGATCATTCCCCATATCTCCTTATCCCTCCCTCCCCATGAAAATTTTAATTTCATATGTTAATAGTGGTATTGTGCCATGATTTCTGTATTGTGTTGTGTCATCTTTCTTTGGAATGGACACAAATATATAGGACCTCTTCCAGTCACTTGGCCAGATAGCTGTCTTCCAAATTTCTTGGCATAGACAAGTGAGTGCAATGTTGCATCAGTTTGTTGAAACATTTCAATTTATATTCCATAGATTCTAGTTCCTAAAGGGTATAAAGTTAGATTCTTGACTTAAGATCTTTCTCGTTTTTGTTAATGTAGGCCTGTATAGCTAAACATTTCCCTCTTAGCACTGATTTCATTGTATATCTCAAATTTTTTTAGAGTGTTGTTTTCCTTTTAATTTGCCTCAAACTGTTTTCTAATTTTCTCTGTAATTTCTTTTTTAACCCATTGGTTGATTAAGAATGTACTGTGAAATTTCTACTTAAAAGGGGGCTTCAAAAAGCTGGTGGAAAAATTCCATTATCTTTTCATTCTAGTTCCCCAAATTTTTGAAGCACTCTTGTATTTGTAAGGTTTTAAATTAACTTCTATTGTTGATTTCTAGTTTCATTTTGTTGTCAGAGAAGGTATTTTTGTATAATTTCAATCTTTTTAAACTTATTGACACTTATTTTATTGTGTGGTATTTCTTGAAGTGTGTTCCATATGCACTTTGGAATATTGTGTATGCTGCTTTTATTTGATGGAGTGTTCTTTTTTAAGTGGATTATTGCCGTTGTTGTTAAGTACCGTCAAGTCAGTTCTGACTTATAGCAACCCTGGATGGGTTTCCAAGGAGTAGCTGGTAAGCTTGCATATAACCTTGTGGTTCAAACCAACCTTGCAGTTCAGAACATTAATCCATAGTGTCATACCAGTACTCCATATGGATTATTAATGTCGTTCAAGACTTCTATTTCCTTATTGATCTTCTATCTTATTGGTTGTTGTTGTTGTTATTAAGTGTTGTATAGTCAGTTCCAACCCACAGCAACCCTGTAGGGTTTCTGAGGAGCAGCTGGTGAGCTTAAACTGCCAACCTTGCAGTTCAAACCAACTTTGCAGTCTAGCACATTAACCCACAGCGCCACACCAGGAGTTCCTATCTAAATAGTGCATCCATTATTGAAAGTGGATTTTTGAAATCTTCAACTATTATTGCAGAATTGTCTATTTCTCCTTTCAATTCTATTGGTTTTTCTTTATATATGTGTTTTGGGGCTCTGTTGTTTGAGTATGTAACTGCTGTATTTTATGGATATATTGACCCTTTTATCATATACTCTCCTTCTTTGTCTCTTATTACATATTTTGACTTAAATACTATTTGTCGAATAACCACTCCAGTTTTGTTTTGGTTACTGTTTGCACTAAATAATTTTTTACAGGTTTCCACTTTAAACCTATTGTGTTTTGGGACCTAAAGCGACTCTGTTATAGACTGCATATAATTGGATCATGTTGTTATATATTCTAATTGGAGAGTTTAATACATTTATATTTCAGGTTACTACTTTATAACGAAGGACTTTGGCATTTTGATACTTTCTATCCATGAGCTTTATCATTTTTTGTTCCTGAATTCCCCTAATACAACCTCCTTTTGTGTTTCTTTTTTTTTTTTTCTGTGTACCTTTATGAAACCCTCCTTGTTTTCTATATATTTAGCTATTTTATAAGTGGTTACCCTAGCTATTGGAGTCATGGCGTGGTGCCATAGGATAAGCACTCAACCTCAAGGTCAGTTTGAGCTGCAAGGTCAGCGGTTCAAACTCATCATGCACTTCTCGGAAACCCTGTACAGGGTCTCTGTGAGTCAGAACTATAAGCGACAAGTGAGATTGAACCACCAACCTTATGGTTCAAACTGACCTTACAATTAAGCGCTTATTCGACAAGAGCACCCATCCACAAAATTTCTGTTCTGATAACACTCCACAACCGCATTTATATTGCTGTCATGTACATTGCTATCTGTTAACGTATGTTCACAAATATAGTTTTATGCCTTAGTCTTTTAAATCTTACAGGAAATAATAGGAGTTAAAGCTAAAATCAGTACTACTAGTTACCTTTGTAAGGATTCATTATTTTTTTGTATGATTTCATTTTCATGTCTAGTGTTCTTTCATTTTAACCTTGAGTACCCCCTTTAGGATTTTTTGCAGATCAAGTCTAGTGGTAACTATCTCCCTCAGCTTTCGTTCATGTGGAGATGTCTTAATTTGGCCTTCATTTTTTAAGGGCAGTGTTGCTCAATGTAAGATTCTTACTTGACAATTCTTTTCATTCAGCACTTTTAAAATGTGTCATCTCACTCCCTGCTGGTCTTAAATTTTTTTTTTTTTTTTTTTTTTTTTAAGAGAAATCATCTGTTTTGCCGCTTTTAAGATTGACTTTGGTGTTCACCAATTTGACTATAATGTCATACTTGGATTTGCTGAGCTTCTCGGATGTTTTGGTTTATGTTTTCATCAAATTTGGTACCGTTTTGGGTGTTATTTCTTCAAATAGTCTTTCTGCCACTTTCTTTTTTCTTTTTTGTGGATTCTCATTATGCATATTGATGTCATGCAGGTTTCTTAGTTTCTGCTTATTTTTCTTCCTGCTTCTCTACTGGATAATTTCAGTTTACTTACCTTTAACTTGCTGTTTCTGTCTTCCGCCTGCTTAATTCTGTTGTTGAATCTCTCGAGTAAATTATTTCATTTAGTGTACTTTTCAACTGTAAACTTTCTGTATGGTTCCTGTTTACATTTTGTATCACTTTATTGCTATTCTTTGTTGAGCTCTCTTTCTCTTTATTTCCTTTACTTCCTTGCACTCTCATTTAGCTCTTAGCACTTCTGATTTAAAATCTCTGTTTAGTAAGTCCAATAGCTCGGATTCCTCAGGAACATTTTTTGTTTTCTTTTTACTGTGATTCTACCATACTCTCTGTATTTGTATGCCACCTAATTTTTTTGTTTAAAAATAGACATTGAGAATATTTTAATGTGATAACCCTGAAAATCAGAGTCTCCCGTTCCCCAGGATTTGTTGCTGCTTATTGTGGGAAGGAGCTCTGGTAGCGTAGTGGTTACAAATCGGGCTGCGAACCTTAAGGTCAGTGGTTCGAAACTACCAGCTGCTCCGCGGGAGAAAGATGAGGCTTTCTACTCCCGTAAAGATTTACACCCTCGGAAACCCTGTACAGGGTCGCTATGGGTCGGAACCGACTCGATGGCACTTAACAACAACAACAACAACATTGTGGGTTTCACAACAACATTGTGGGTTGTAATTGTTTGTTTAGTGACTGTTTTAAACTATTTAAAAACTGTTTCTTTATCATGTGTGGATTTGATATTTCTTTTTTGGTAGCATAGAGAGTAAATTCATGATGTGACAATTATATCCTTAAACGCTTGGGGGAGGAAAAAGTCATTTAAGTCTTTGTAGCAAGGCTTTTATGTGAATTGGGCATGTATTCAACACTTAGCCAGGTATTTTCCCATTCTGCCTTCTCTTTCACTTCTTGCTTACTTACACAGAACTTGCAAATCATAGGTCAGAGCTTAGTTTTCTCGGATCTTTTCCAAGAATGCTCTTGTCCTAATGTTGCACATGGTTTTCTCAATTCCTAGGAATATATGCAAACTCTCCAATGCCCTTATTTCCTAAAGCATCTCACTCCCAGTTTTCCACCAAGGCTTTTTAACATGTCTGTTGTTTTTCCCAGCTGATGACCCTTTTCCAGGCTACAACAACTTGTTCATTTGCCTTTAAACATTTATGGCAAGCTCCAAGCCCACTTGCCCCTCTCCTTCTCCCCCTCTCCCTTCCCAACACTCACACACACACAGCTATTTCTCTGCCTTGAGAGATTTTCTAATTAAGCACAGTAAAGGCAAGTCTTTTGCGTTAGTCCTTTAGGAAGCCCAACAGGTCAAAACAGAAAGTCACAATTCTTTGAAGTCACGGTTCTGTTCTCTCTGGCAGTCAGGAACCTACATTAGGAACACAAACTACCATCTTCATTTTGACAATTTTTGCATTTATTTCATTTCTTTCTTGTTTTGTTTTCCTCCAATGTTTCTATGAACAGACCACCCTTGGAGTTTTCTACACCAGTATATTCTCTGATGTCGCCTACAGAATTCTATGTTCCCTGTGAATATTTTGGTTATATAGACCATCCATACCTCTTGAATTCATAAATTTCCTTATCAATGTAAGGAATTCACCTTTATAATAAAGTTACTTAATATTTTAAAGTTATGAAAGTGTTCCTCAGTATTGCATATCATACTATCATAGCCTATTAACTTTGTATGTCATTAATCATCTTTATACTCGGTAAACTTCTACATTAAAACTTGAAAATGCAAATTAAAATTTAAGTTTACTGTTACTACTATTTAGGACTTGTCTAAACTTGCAGTAAGGAGCTCTAGTAGCGTAGTGGTTACGAATCGGGCTGTGAACCGCAAGGCCAGCAGTTCAAATCTACCAGCTGCTCCACAGGAGAAAGATAAGTCTCTCTGCTCCCATAAAGATTTACAGCCTTGGAAACCCTGCACAGGGTCACTATGGGTCGGAACCGACTTGACACCACATAACAACAACAAGAACAAACTTGCAGTATTGTAATTGAGTTCCTAAATGTGAAGCACCTGGTCATGCCACAGTAAATCCACAGGGTACAGCAGGATATATAATTATTTTTTCATATTTATGTTTTGAGGAATATGTACCATTGGTCCGAATGTGACCATCATCTACAACTATTAGCTTAAGGTAATTACAGTTTCAACCTTAGATAGAGTTACATTTCTTTTAATGAGCTCATGTATTTATGAAGCTGGGCTTCCTTGATAGGATAAAAAATTATTTTTTAAAAAATACTATTTTCTCTTTCTATTTATGTGTATTATTTTTCAAATGGCAATTAAGTTGCTAGGATGTAAATGCTTAAGATGTTTGGACCTACCATTTAATAAACAGAACTTTGGGCATGTCTTTTTTTCCTGTTAAGTGCTTTTGGGTTACTTCAGACTCTAACGTCCCTGCGTAGTGTTTCCAAGGAGCAACTGGTGAGCTTGAATCGCCAACCTTGCGGTTCAAACCGACTTTGCAGTCCAGCACATTAACCCACATTGCCACACCAGGACTCTCTAGGGGCCCTGAAAAAGTTATTGAAAGATTAAGAGCAACATGAACTGAGAACCTCTGGTCTAAATCCTCTAAACAGTGATATCTGTTTACCTTTCAGCAGTATCTTTTGTATCTCTTCATTAATCTTCTATTACAAGCAATTTGATTTGTGCAGGTGCCTTTCTCACTCTATTTCCTGCAGTAATACACTAAATATATTTATTGTTTCAATACTTACCTTATGTGTGTATGTGTACACAGTTTTTTTAAAAACCAAACTGGAGCATAGATTTCTGAAAGTAGAAGTTTTACCACCTACTTACATGTAATTGTAGCCCCTAGCACAACACATTTTCTACATTTATCAGGTACTTGGTAAATATTAGTTGATGATTAGGCAAGAACTTTATTTTGTACTAATTGTCTAAACTTCACCACATTATGACCCAATGAAGAGTACATTGTTGACATTTAAGACATTCTGAATGGTTTGTTGATTAAAATATGGTTGTTAAATATTTAGAAATATATATTTCAAAGAATTTTATAAAGTTGCACTGTGGAAACTCAACTGATATAACTGGAAAGTTAGTTTTGTTTTGTTTTCCTTTTTGTATTCTGACCTTCTTTCCCCAACTTCTGAATTGAACCTATTGAGTTCACTTTTTTGCCCTTTATTCTCTTACTAAACTTTACTCAAACTGATATAAATCATCAGACTAAAAGGAAATATCTTACAGTTCTTGAGACTTTTTTTTTTTAATTCCTTCAGCTGCAAATGCAGCTTATCCTGAATATGTAGATGCTAGGAAGAGAAGTTCTTTGTGTGTTAATAAACAATTAGACATTATTATCATGGATAAATAGAGAAGCATTTAGTGTCCTGAGTTTTTCACTGCATTCTGTTATTTGTTTGTAATTTGTGTCATTTATAATTTGGTTACTTTTGTGGTAGTATTATAGTAATACTGGAATTTGCACATCTGTTGCCACTTTGACATAATGTGTAATTGAATTTTTGGTTTTGCATTTTAAGAAAATTTACTAATTTTTATTTTAAAAGGTTTCATTAGAATTTAAAATGCTACTCAATTGTGCCAAGATGAAAGATTGAGTTAATAAAATGTATATAAGAGTTTTTAAATTTTTTACTTATTCTGATGGGATTCATAGTTACTGCTTACAAATACTAACATTTACTCCTTTTATTTGCTGTTTTAAAATTTTTCAGACAGGTGATGAAAGTTCAGAATATAATCTTAAACTATTTATAATACAATTATGTTATATGCCCTTGTAGTTATATCACCTCATAAAAGAGAGAAACTTCTAGATGTTTAATAAATATCTTAAATCCTTTCAATTTTTTTTTCCATAAGTGAAAGCAGGTGTTGAGTATTGTCATGTCAAGATACACTGAAATTACTAAAAATATTAATAAGCTACCAAAGTTTGATATAATAGCCAGATTGTTTTCAGTTTCCCAAAGATGACCTTTAGAGCTGACCTTGAGGTTATTCGTCTGACTTATAACCACTACGCTACCAGAGCTAGAGTTGTGTAAAATCAACCACTAAAACCTTGTAGAGCACAGCTAGCTCTACTATGACACACATTTAGCCACCATGAATTGGAATAAACAGCAACTAATTTACTTGTTTAGTATTCTATTATGTGAATATAGCACAATTTATTTAGCCATTCATCTGTGGTATCTATGTTGATGCTTCCATTTTTGGCTCTTTCAAATAAAGCTGCTATGAACATTCATGTACAGGTGTTTGTGTGAATAGGATTTTAATTCACTTGGGCAAATAGCAAATTGTAGTATGACTATTTAAGAAACGGTCAAATTATTTTCCAAAGTGATGATACCATTTTACATTTCTACTAGCAGAGTATGAGAATTTCAGTTGTTTCACATCCTAGACAACATTTGAAATGGTCAATCTTTTGAATTTTAGAAACTCTACTATATATATAGTAGTATCTTATGGTTTTAATTTACACTTATCTGAACATACATTTTATTTCTGGACTATGTTCTTTTCCATTTATTTATTTATTTATTTATTCATTTATTCATTTATTCCTATTTTGATGCCAACACCACAGTATCTTAATAAATGTAGATGTCTGATAAATCTCATAATTTGCTAGTATTAATGCTACAAACCTATTTCGCTATTCTGGGTCTTTTGCGTTGCCATAAGATTTCTGTGTGTACATATAGCATGTCACTTATTTTAAGAAAAAGAAGAAGCCTTCTGGATTTTTCACTGGGACTGTATTGAATCTGTGCTCATTATGGGAGAAGGATACCCTTGCACTATTGAGTATCCTAGCCCATGAACACTGTAGATCTTTTCATTTATTTAGGCCTTTTGTAGTTTCTTGACAATGCTTGAAATTAATATTGAAATCTCCAACTATAATTTTAAATATACATAATGTTTGTTAAATGCTCAAAACAGATTAAATGGCTATGTTAATAACTAAAAAAGATTTAAGAACAAAGACTACTACCCCAAGAAAAGAAAGTCACTTCTTAATGATAAAGAAATAAAGAATCACGAAGATACAGCATGCCTAAGTGTTTATGCAACTAACAGAGCTTCAGAGTACTTAAAGCAAAATCAACCACTCCTTGGAAACCTACACAGGGTCACTGCGAGTCAGAATTGACATGACGGCACTTAACAACACTTTGCCATTGGGGAGTCCTTGTGTGGTGCTGTAGGATAAGCACTCAACCACAAGGTCAGTTTGAATGAAAAGGTTGGTGGTTCAAACTCACTAGCTGCTCTTCGGAAACCCTATATAGGGTTGCTAGCAGTTGGAATCGACTCGGCAGCACTTAACAGCAACAATCTGCCACTGAAGTCCTGGTGGTGCTGTTGGCTATATCCAAAAGATTCATGATTCAAACCCACCAGCCACTTTATAGGAGACTGATGGAACAGTCTTCTCCTGTAAAGATTTATAGCCTTGGACACCCTGTGGGGCAGATCTACTCTATCTTACAGTATTGTTATGAGTTAGAATAAACACAGTGGAAACAGGTTAAGTTTGAGTTCTTTTAATCTGCCACCAATCCTATCTAGTATTGGGGTGGAGGTTTACTTGTTTGTTCCAAACCTCAGACATTGTAGTTTTTATTTCTAGAATTTTAATTTAGGTCCTTTTCATGTCTTCCATGCCTCAAAATTATGAACATGTGGAACATTTATAACTATTTTAATGTCCTGTCTCCTAACCCTCATATTTATGTCAGTTCTTGATTGGTTTTCATTGGAGGTTTTTTCCTCATTGTGGGGTGGATTTTCCTGTTTCTTTGTTTTCCAATTGTGGTAGGCAGAATTCTAAGACTGATCCTGGGAGAGCATCATTCATGTATAAGTCCTTCCACTTAAATTTGGTGGGACATCACTGTAGTGATTATATTATGCTGCTTGTCAAAAGAGATTTGTGGATGTGATTTTAGTTACTGATCAGTTGGCTTTGAGTTAATCAAAAGGACAATTACCTGGATGGGCCAAACTTATTCACACAAGTTCTTTAAAAACAGAATTTTCTTTGGCTGGAGGTAGAAGGAAGAATTAGATTTGAATCATGAGAAGTATTTGAACTGCCGTTGTAATCTTGACAGTGAAAGGGGGGTGCATGATAAGAAATTCAGATGTCCTCTCAAATTCCTCAGGCAGCAAGGAAATGAGGAATTCTTCTCCCTATTCTGTATCCTGGAAACTCAAGACAGTAAGCTGGGGCAATGTTAAAGCTCATCTTATTTTTCCCTTTCTCTCAGATTTCACTGTTCTTTATCACCTGAAACCCAAAATCTTTAAAACTAACTTTTAGTATATTTTGTTTAATCTTTTAGTTGTTTTAGATGAGAGGGTACATCGAGTCATTTTTACTGATTCTTGGTAGGAAACTGAAGTCTTCTGTTGCTTTTAGATAATTTTAAATTGTTCAGTAAAATTAAGTTTTAGTAGTTTGAATTTAATGGTATAGCCCTTATTTGGAAATTCTCTGCTAAAGTGTTTGTGTTTTGTTGTTTTATACTGAAACACCATTTGTTATTTCTATGTATACCATGTCTAACCCAAATGACAAAGCCACATCTTCAGGTGGCCTTAACTTTGTTTTCTCATCTTCATATATAAGTATCTTTAGTACTTTTGTGCTTAAAAGAAACTAATTGTTTTATATTTAGATAATTACAGTAATTAATTTAACTAAACAAATGATTATAAAAGATAATATCATTTTACCTTTCAAGTAAAAGAAGAACTCAAGTTTACTTATGAAAAAAAACAAGTCCTTTTTTTGTGTGTTAACTATATGAGGGAGCTTCAAAAAGTTTGTGAAAAGTTACAGTCTCTCTTTTTTTTGTTCATAAATAATTTTACTAAAATATAACCATGCTTATTTATTTTTATATTTCCTATAGCTTCTTTCTAGATACAATAACAGAGTTGGGTAGTTGTAATAGAGACAATATGGCAAACAAAGCAAAAAAATTACTATTTGGTTTTTAAAGAAGGAAAAATATCTGTAATACAGAGTAGTTATATAGCTTATAAAAGTGCAGAAAAAAACACACAAACACACCTGCTATTAGCCAACAGAGTGATGTCATTATTATACATCATGAAGTTTCTAAAATACTTCACTGTACACTCATGAGAGAATGAGAACAAAAGAGGCAAATAATAATGTCTTAATATTTTTACAAAAAATAGTTTTAAATTCCAGATGTTTGACAATGTCTCAAATATCATTAGTGTTCATAGATTAGAACCACTACTCTATAGTAGACATGCTGTCAGGGAAGATTTTACTAAGAAGATTCAAAATAATTCAACAAATTGTCTCCTAATACAAGATAGAAGAGGAATTTTGGTAATTAACTTTGTGTGCTGATTTTACAAGAGTAATTTCCCTGCTTTAACCTTTTTTTTCCCCTCCTAAATATGAGGGTATTATATACTCCTGGTTTAGTGGAGTAGGATCAGCACTGGACTATGAACCACAAGGTCAGCAATTCAAGCCCACCAGGTACTCCTTGGAAAACCTATGCAAGGAAGCTGTGAATCAGAACTGACTTGATGGCACTTAACAACAGCAACAATGTCTTCTATACATTTCCAATTGACGTCCAAGGAGATAGACAGTTATGGTATATGAAAGACTCTGTTGCTGTTCTTTTACAAGAGACAGTCGAAATTACCCACACTCTGATTATATTAAAATACCCATCCACATCCATGGCTGGTGACAACATTGACCATGCACATGATAATGATTTTCTTGAATAAATGAGTGGCAGTGGGTTATGTGGCAAATCATGTGGGAATCAGCCATGACTCTGCCAATGAAATAATACATGACAGACTTGGGTTTTGACAAGTTTGTGTAAGATAGGTACCGAAACAACTCACAAAAGAGCATAAACAGAAACGTTTGGACATCTGAAAACAAAATTTGGACCAAAACTCGAAGGAAGATAAAAGTTTCTTTAAAAAATCATTACTGATGATGATCACTATGAGCCTGAGAGTTAACGGCAGAGTATGGAATGGAAACATCCTCAATTGCTAACCAATAAAAAGTTCAGAGGTCACTTAACAGCTGGAAAATTGATGCTTACAGTTGTTTGGGACTCTCAAGGGCTAGTATTGGGACACTATCACTAAAAATTTCAACAATGAACAGTGCTCATTACAGTGAGGTGCTCACTAAAGAGCTGTAGCCTAAACTTTGGACTAAATGTAGAAGACTGCTATCCAAAGGCATCGTGCTCTTGCATGAAAATGCACATCCACACACCTCTGCCCACACTGTTGACATTTTTTTTTTTTCAGTTACTCTTTTTTTTTTTTTTTATTGTGAACCAAGTGGTAGTTTACATGGGATAACGTCGGCTTTGTACCATCGTTTCATTGCAGTGATTACATTATCTTCCATGCATCATCATTCAACAGTATCTGCTTCCATTCCCTCTATTTTTGTTGTTGGGGGTGGGGATGTACACGAAAACACTCAGAAATATATAATAATTTAAACAACCAAATGGCACATTCTGCAAGCCTTCCTCCTGGCCGCCAGCACTCAGTCCCTCTCTTTCCACGAGTCCTCAGCTGCTTCTTCTCTCCATGTCCTCATCTCTGCCTTCATCTCTGGTGTCGCTGCTTCTCTGGATAGGATCCCACTTTCCGCTTGTGCTCTTCTTCCCATGATGGTCCTAGGGTCCTCTGTTTCTGCACTGTAAGATTAACTACTCCCCTGATTTTGTTAACAAAACTTCTACCTTTACAGTTGTGACAATGGCAGTTAGTCATAATAACAATTACTCATTATTTAATCATAAGAAATCTTATCCCCATCTCTTTTCACCAGACCTGTCTAGTCAAGATGAAAATATTCATTGGAAATTCTGTCTTCCCCCACACATTCTTAAACTAAACTCTCTCTTGAAAACTTATAAGCCAGTCACTTCATGCCTTTAACGCCCCCATCATATAGATAGCCAATGTCTAAGTTGTCCATCCATATCTACCCTGTATACAGAGGGGATAGGATTGATCTTGTTGTGAAGACTCCTTCCTTCTCAGTTGGTATTTTCAGCTGCTACATCCATAAGTATAAGTCAAGTTCATCAAATTGTAGCAATTTATACTCGTTTCCTTTATCAAAAATTGTTCTTCCATCTTCTTCTAGTTGAGTTCTGATTATCAAGCCATCGAGGCTACGTCAAATGGGTACTATCTGCAAGTTAGTACTATATGCACATCTCCCCTCACTTCATATCAGCAGGATGCTTCACTCTCAGCTCTAGTCCTCTGTGGCTATGTCCTTGTCCTTGGGTTCAGGAGTTCCCAGGTCTCACCACACTTTGGACCAACCAGCCCTTCCTCTTCTCTCGCTTATCTCCAGGTCAACGGGAGTCTGTGGAACGTGGTTGAACTCAGCCCATATCTTCATTGCTGCCTTTCCCCTCTTCCACTCACCAGTAGATCAATGTGGTTGCCATCAAGTTTACATGCCTGCTCATGTGTTCCCTTTGAATTTCAGTCCTGGAGTGGGGTTTGTCCTGAAGGGACTTAATTGCTTACCTTGATGGCTTCCCAGCAAACAACTTGCTTGTGTTTGTAGTAGCCAATCATACTGCCATTTTTGTTTTGGGTTTTTCCTGCTGATCTTTCTTTGAAGATGTATCTTCTGTTGCTATAGCTGTTCCAGGCTGTTCTGCTTGTCCTTTCTAGTGGGAATGTCCCACCTCAGAAGGTTCTGGTTGGGGCTTAGGATTCCACCTAAGGTCCTATACACTGCAAAGGCTCCACAAGAGTAAGTTTTAGAGTCCCTTTTAGGTATTCCAGTCAGTTATAGGCTGAAGATGGGCTTACAAGCCTTCGGTATGTTTCCCAACATTCCTTTCTATCCCACACAAGTGTCTAACAATAGTAGGCAAGGGAAACCAAAGTTACTTTTTAAATAACTATTATTTACATAGATTTCCCTGTTTCTAATTTTTGTGTGCTTATTGCAGTAGGCATATTTTGTTTTAATTTTTCCTATCACATGCTCTAGCCATATGATTCTCTATTTCTGCCTATATAGTCAATAGAAACAAGTATTCAAATGCATGAGAAGTTTCATATAACGTGGTTTGTTTTATGCTTTACAGACAATTTTTAAGAGGTATTTTACCATAACATTTGTTATAATTGCCTTACTTATGAGTTTTCATTTATATCTAAATGTAATAAGAAACACAATCGTTTTCTCATATCCCTTGAGAAGAATCGTTTTTGTTATTTAGCAGGTTGGTTTGTTTGTTTTTTTATGAATAGGCTAACAGTGACATAGTTATATACACTAAGAATTAATGTTCTTGTTTAATATTTGTTTGTGTTAACAAGGTACTTTGGAAGTTCGTCTTATGGGCTGCCAAGATATCCTGGAGAATGTCCCTGGACGATCAAAAGCAGCCTCAGTTGCACTACCTGGCTGGAGTCCAAGTGAAACCAGATCATCATTCATGAGCAGAACGAGTAAAAGTAAAAGTGGAAGTAGTCGAAATCTTCTAAAAACTGATGACTTGTCCAGTTCAGTAACCAAATTTTAAAAATTATACTACAAACTAGAGAACTGATATAAGAGACTGAGCAGTGGGAACAGAGAAGATTAATGTTGTTAAGTGCCGTCAAGTCAGTTCTGACTTATGCTACCCCGTATAGGGTTTTTGAGACTGTAAATCTTTGCAGGAGCAAAAAGCCTCATCTTCCTCCTACAGAGCTGCTGGTGGACTTTAACCACCACCTTGTAGTCCTCTGTCCAGTGCTTAGCCTACAGACAAAAACCTTAAAATAATAATTTCTATAGTTTAATGTTAAAGTGTTAAAAGCTATAATGAAAGGAAATAAGAGGTAACAAAATTATTGAGAATATATTACGTGTATCATTAATTCATATGAAAGAATGAGTTATATTGCCCATCAGTCTTTACATCCAATGAAATTATACAGACTCTGAGATGTGTGGCACTGCTGGGTTTGTTGAACTGCGAAGTTGGTTTGAACTACAGGGTCTGCAGCTCAAGCTCATTAGTCACTCCTAAGAAACCTATACAGTGTCGCTATGGGTCGGAACCGACTCAATGGCACAACAACAATGAGATGTATACTTCTTGCTTCTTTATATAGTTTTTTAACACTTCTAATCTACCACTGAAATTTTGATAGTATCAATGTGACCTACTAAACCAAACATGTTTACTGGGATAGCAGTCTAGTATAATATTCTGATAGTGCTTAGTAAGGGATGCGGGGAGCAGGGTATGTGAGTAAGAGTTTGCAGTAAGATTTAAGAGGCTTATAAAACACTTAGGACATACTAAAGTAGAATTATAAATTATATAAATGTGTAACTTGAGGGAAAGACATGTGACAGTTCAACATACTACAAAATATGAAAGCATATGCTTTCCTGTGTAGTGAGCCTTTAGAGGGAAAAGAATGTAAAATAAAGAATTAGGCATCAACCTCTAGAAATAGTGACTGTAGATGGGGAAGTAACAGTATAATTGATAATAGTACATGCTTACACAGTATTGCAAACAGCTATAATTTACTGTCTTTTCAGTCACATTCTAATAGAAACAAAGTAGATAGCAGTTACAATGTATTTGTGTTTTTGTCACACAAAAAACAATTCAGGAGATCTAATGAGATTGTATGTATGTATAAAACTAACCTTTTATGGTTCAAAAGCTTCAGTATTGATTATGAAAACCTTGTTTTGAAAGTTTCATAAACTTGTTGCTATAAACAGTAGTACTTATATTTTAAAGATGTAAAAGTGTTTAAGCAAGCTTTTAAATTTTAATTACAGATGATGTCTGTGCTGTTTTGAAGTTAGATAATACTGTGGTTGGTCAAACTAGCTGGAAACCCATTTCTAATCAATCATGGGACCAGAAGTTTACACTGGAACTAGACAGGGTAAGATGAGCAACTTTTTATTTGAATTTTGATTATAATTCATTTTCTAAAAGTTTTTTAGAAACATTTTAAAATTAAGTTTTACTCTTAACAGAATGAAATGTAAATTTAGGTGTCTTTGATATTTTTTCATCTGATGATTTATGCATAAATCTACCTCAAGATCAGTAGCTTTTCCCCCTACAGTGTTTTAAAAGATATGTAGTTTATATTATATTATCCTGAAAGATTAGCAACCAGGTGAAATGTAGTTAGGAAATGTAATTATTTTAGAAATCTATGTATCCACTGTGGTGACTTTTCAGACTCACATTTGTAGGTTATATTCTCAAAGCTGGATTTAAAATGAGCTATCATACTTAGTCACCTAGACTGCTATGTGTTCCAGTGGTTTTCAACAATGACATGACTGGCTTAGAGTGCATTCTGTAACAGTAAAACCTAGTTAATTTGGTCCATGGTATTCTTAAATCCATGACCTTTATTATTTTAATCTCTAATCTATCCAATTAGGTGTGGGAAATGAATTTAAAAACTTAATCATAACAGATTTTTAGCACTTTCAACTTTTAATATACAGATTGATGATAGCTATGTATACATTTAAATATATGTATTAGTGATGACAGATTTACAATACTTAAAATTGCAGATGTAATTTCTGAAAATGTTTTGTTAATCATTACTTTAGTATCTACTTTAAAAATGTTTTCAATATGTTTTTTCCTGCTTTCAAAGCCAGCACTCAGTTCAACCCCTCATCATTACTCTCTATGGTTTACATACTGGCTCTGCCCCTTAAATGTTGTCCAAAATGCTTTGCCTTTTCTATATATCAATTTCCATATATGTAATGCCGTGTGGCTCATTGAGATGTATGAGTATTAAATTCATGTGAAAATTATAGAAGAGTGCTAAGAATTTGACTAGTATTGACTATTTTTACTAAAGTCATCTACTGATCTTCATAGAACACTATTTTATCCTGTTACTCATTTTCTGCTGAAGGGTCATTCATTTACTCATTAAATCTTTTTTTTTTTTTTCATTTAATCAAATATCCGTTGATACCTACTGCATTCCAGGCCGTGCTAGGTGGTAGATTATAAACAACATAAACAAGGTCTCTCAAGGCTCCCTCAAGGAACTTGTATTTCTGTGACTTTTTATAGTTGATTAGTTACGTATTCTTTGTCATTACATCTGAAACTGTTCATATCAGTATATCATTTCACTTACCAATCAATAAGATTTGATGAACAACTTGTAAGAGAAAGTTAAAGGCATTTTTTTTTTTTTGAGGAAAAGATTATAGTTTTAAGAGGTTTTTTTTCAAATCTGAAGATTTTTTTCCTTCAGAGTAGTAGTAAAAATAGTATTTGTCACCTACTATAAATAATCTGTTTAAATAGCTAGACTAATATAGGTCTACTGGTTAGTATATATAAAGACAAATTCTACATGTCTTATTTTTCCTTTTGTTCATACATTTGTTGTCAAATAACATTGGGAAAAATTGGAATTCCAGAGTATTTAATTGTGCTCATGTAAAACCTATACATAGATCAACAGGTAATCATTGGAACATAACAAATGGGATATTTTAATAGTTTAAAGTCAGGAAAAATTATGTGTCATGGTTGTATTCATTCACCATACTTAGTCTGTATGCTGAACAAATAATTCAAGAAGTTGGACTGTACAAACTAGAATGTGACATCAGCATTGGAGGAAGACTCATTGCAAAAATAATATGGAGGCCATGTCTGACTTCACAAGGGGGAAAGAGAATCAAACTCAAAATCAGCTCAAGGCCAATTCCTCTGAGGCAGAGGTCAGACATGCCTCCACCCTTCGACCTTCTTTATCCTTTTCTGATACCAACCATCCCATCCACAGTATTCTTACTTCTCTACTGGGTTTGATAATCCTTTGTAATGGCTTATAGAACTCACAGACAGTACTCACAATTATGGGGTTTATTAAGGAATTGTACAAGGTACAATTCAGGGTCACAAACAATTTAGGATGCAGCAGTTTGATTTCTTGACTGCTGCTTCCATGAATGTTGTTGATTGATCCAAGAAGAATTAAGTCCTTGGCAACTTCAATCTTTTCTCCATTGGTAAGAATATTGTTTATTGGTCCAGTGGTGAGGATTTTTGTTTTATTTACACTGAGATGTAATCCATACTGAAGGCTGTGCTCTTTGATCTTTATTAGTAAATACTTTAAGTCCTCTTCACTTTCAGAAAACAAGGTTGTATCATCTGCATATTGCAGGTTGTTACTGAGTCTTCCTTCTATCCTGATGCCATGTAATCCATCTTCTCTGATGATTTGCTCAGCATACAGATTGAATAAGTATGGTTAAAGAATATAACCCTGGTGCATACCTTTACTGATTTAAAACCAGGTGTTCCCCTTGCTCTGTTCAAATAACTGCTTCTTGGTCTATGTACAAGTTCCTCATGAGCACAATTAGTGTTCTGGAATACTCATTGTCCTCAATGTTGCCCATATCTTGTCATGATCCACACAATTGAAAGCCTTTGCATAGTCAATAAAGTACAGGTAAACATCTTTCTAATATTCTCTGCTTTCAGCCAAGATCCATCTGACATCAGTAATGATATCCCTCATTCTACATCATCTTCTGAATCTGGCTTCAACCTCTGGAAGTTATCTGTCAGTGTGTGGTTATAGCCATTTTGTATTATCTTTAGCAAAATTTCACTCGCATGGGGTATCATTGATATTGTCTGCTGATTTCCGTATCCATTGAGTCACCTCTCTTTGGAATGGGCACAAATACAGATCTCTTCCAGTCACTTGGCCAGGGAGTTGTCTTTCAGATTTCTCGACAAGAATGAGTGAGTGCCTCTAGTGCATCAGTTAGTTGAAAGAATTAAGTTTCTATTCCATCTATTCCCGTGCCGTATTCTTTGCCAGTGCCTTCATTGAATCATGCACTTCTTCATTCAGGATCTTGATCATATGCTACCTCTTGAAGTGGTTGAACGTTTATTAATTATTATATGTTAACATTTTAATGATACTGTCCGATGAATCCCGCATTTCGTTGGGTCACCTCTCTGTAGAGGTGGGCACACTTTAGAATGGGCACACATACGGATCTCTTCCAATCAGCTGATCAGATAGCTGTCTTCCAAATTTCTAGGCGTAGATGAGTGAGGGGCTGCAGTGCTGCAACAGTTTGTTGAAAGATTTCTATTTGTATTCCATCAAGAACCAGGTGCCCTGTTCTTTGTCAAGACCTTCCATGCACCTTGGACTTCTTCCTTCATGATTATTGGCTTTTGATCATATGCTACCTTATTTTTTTCTATAGATATATTTTTATTTAAGCATAAGTTCAGTTAGCTAAAGAGAAAACCAAATTTAGGAAGTAATGCATAACTATGTTTATTGGTCTATAATATTCTTTCTTAATGATGTCCTTCCCTGGTTTTGGTTTGAGGGTTATGCTTGCTTCATAAAATGTACTAGGACATTTTTCATCCTTTTCTATGTTCTGGAATAATTTGAGTAGAATTGGTGACAGCTCTTCCCTGAATGTTTGGTAGAATTCACCAGTGAAGTCATCTGAACCTGAACTTTTTTTGGTTGGGAGCTTTTTGATGACCTAATCAATTTCTTCTTTTGTTATAGGTCTGTTCAAGTTTTCTTCTTCAGTCTGTGTAAGTTTAGGTAGGTCATATTTTTCTAAAAATGTATCTGTTGCCTCTAGATTTTCAAATTTGTTGGAGTACAGCTCTTCATAGTATTCTGTTACTGTCCTTTTGATTTCTGTTGGTTGTGTTGTGACACCACCCATGTGGTTTCTTATGAGTGTTATTTGTGTCTTTTCGTTCATTTCTTTTGTTAGGTTTGCCAATGGTTTATCAATTTCATTAATCCTTTCAGAGAGCCAGCTTCTTGTCCTATTGATTCTTTCTATAGTTTTTCTGTTTTCTATCTCATTTATTTCTGCTCTAATCTTTATTATTTCTTTTCTTCTGGTGACTGTAGTTTTATTTTGCTGGTTTGTTTCTAATTGTTGGAGATGTGCTAATTTGTTGATTTGTGCTCTTCTTTTTGGATGTGTGCATTTATTGCAATAAATTGTCCTCTTAGCACTGTTTTTGCCATGTTTCTAGGAACTTTGTGAATTCACCTTTTATTTGTTCTACTACCCAGTAACCTTTAAGCAAGGTGTTATTCACTTTCCATGTATTGGTCTTTATTTCCTTGGTTGTCATATTGTTGATTTCCAGTTTTATAGCATTATGGTCTAAGAAGATGCTCTGTAGTATTTTGATGTTTGTAAATTTATGGAGGCATGTTTTGTGTCCTAAGACATGGTCTTTTCTTGACAATGTTCCATGTGCACTGGAAAAGAATGTGTATTGTGCTGTTGTTGGGTTGAATGTTCTGTACATATCTGTGAGGTCATGTTAGCTGACTGTGTTGTTTAGTTCCTCTATGTCTTTGTCAAGTTTCTTTCTGGTTGTTCTATCCTTTTTCAAAAGTGGTATATTAAAATCTCCTACTTATTATTACAGAATTGTCTATTTTTTTCTTCAAATCTATTAGCGTTTGCTTTATATATTTTGGAGCTCTTTTATTGGGAGCATAGATTTTTATTATGGTTATGTCATCTTGTTCAATTGACCCTTTAATCATGAAATAATGCCCATCCTTATCTCTTATGCTAGTTTTTGCCTTAACATTTATCAGAGATTAGTATTGCTACTTCTGATGTTTTTTATTGCAATTAGCTTGGTATAATTTTTTCCATCCTTTAACTTTTAATCTGTTGTTGTCTTTGTATATAAGGTGGTGTGGCTCTTGCAGGATTCTTGGTTGGCAGTTTTTTTTTTTCTTTCAGGGTTTTATATATGTCTCCCCATTGCCTTCTTGCCTGCATCTTTTCTGCTAAAAGGTCAGAGCTTAATCTGATTTACTCGCCTTTGTAAGGAACACCTCTCTTTTCCCTAATTGCTTTCAGGATTCTCTTCTTGTCTTTGACTTTGGACTGCTTGATTATGATATGTCTTGGTGATTTTCTTTTGGGGTCTATCCTTCCTGGGGTTCATTGAGCTTCTTGAATGCTTATCTTTTTGTTTTTCAGCATGTTAGGGAAATTTCCTTCCAGCAGCTCTTCAGATATCTCTTTGGTCTTGTGGAATTCTTCCTGTTCCTGAATTCCAATAATTCTCAAGTTATTCCTGTTCATGTTGTCTCACATGAATGAATCTTAGACTTTTATCAGATTTTTTTATCCTTTTTTCTGCTTGTTCTTCTATCTTGTTGTTGTTGCTGTTATGTGCCGTGGAGTCAGTTCTGACTCATAGCGACCCTGTACAGGGTTTCTGAGGCTGTAAATTTTTATGGGAGCAGAAAGCCTCATCTTTCTCCCATGGAACAGCTGTTAGTTTTGAACTGCTGTCCCTGAGGTTCACAGCCCGATTTGTAACCACTACGCTACCAGAGCTCCTTCTATCTTAATAGTATTGAGAAATTTTTCTTCTGGCTCACTGGTTCTGGCTTCCATCTTTTCAGTTCTACTTCTTTACCCTTTCAGTGTATTGTTCTTTTTCTGACATTTGATTAATTAATCATTTGGATCTCTTTTTTCAGATTTTGAATTGTTTCCAATGCTATATCTGCCTTATTTGTTTGTTCCTATAGCACTTTCCTGACTTCTTTCCTATTTTTCTCAACCTCTCTGTGGAGCATTTGGATGCACCTCAATATCACTCTCTTGAGTTTCTTAGACATTTCCAAAACCTGCCCTCTTTCCAATGGGAAGTATAGGTGTACTTACATCTCATTTGTCTCAGTTACTCTATCTAATTTCTGCACACGTGCCAATATATTTAGTATATTTAGTATTGCTCCTTAGGATGTCACTCAGCATTTACGTTTCAGCCTGTTTCCTTTTTAATCTGTCTCTCTCCCCATTTACAATCCTCTACAGATCTTTCTCCCAGTAAGAAACAGCTCAGGGCCGGATCAGGCCATTCTGGGAGACTGTTCCATTTTAAGCAGTTTCTATTGACTCCTCCGCTTCTTAGATTCTTCATGCAGTGGTCTTTGCTGAGCAGATCTGTTCACATGCATAGTGGAACCCTCCAGGGGTGGTGGAGTGTCCACTCACTCAGGCACCCCCTCTAGTCACTAGAGTGTAGATGCGCAGACAGCACAAGTCAAATAAACAAAGAAAACATTCATGCCTTTATCCTGGAGGATCGATCAGACCTCTGCAGAGGGAGCGGAGCGCTCCTCTGATCCTGCATCCACTCCGTCTTGCTCAAGATGGCCACTGCTGATCAGAAAACACTACCTTTCTTGCTTCTGCTACAAACCCCACCAGCAGTAAGCCTCTATCTTTGTATATATTCCTTTATATGAAGTTCAGAGTTCTGGGACCATCCCCCATATCTGCTTCGTCTGGTATTCTGTGTTATTGCTCCATATGCTACCTTTGAAATGGTTGAACATCGACCATTTCTTTTGGGTACAGGGATTTCCCTTTTTCTTTTGATATTTTCTGCATCAGTCAATGTTTTGCCCACAGAATCCTTCAATATTGCAAGTCAAGGCTTGAATTTTTTTCTTCAGTTCCCTCAGCTTGAGAAATGCTGAACATGTTCTTCATTTTGGTTTTCTAACTCCAGGTCTTTGCACATTTCATTATATTTGACTGTGTCTTCTCGAGCTGACCTTTTAATTTTTCATTTCAGCTCTTGTAACTCCTTACTTCGTCCATTTGTTTTAGCATCTCTACTCTGGAAAGCAAAGTTTCAGAGTCTCTTCTGACATATTTTGATTGCTTCGCAATCTCAAGAGCTAATCTTCCAGCACTATATCTGTCAGTGTTCTGGTGTTCTTCATCATGTTTCAGTATTCAGGAATCTGGCCCTGACAGTGTTCCTAAGGTTTTCAGTGACTAAGTATTCAGAAGTTGTCTGCCTCTCTTTCTTCCTAGTCTGTTTTCACCTGGAAGCTCAGCTGAATCCTGTCCACCATGGGTGACCCTGCTGGTGTTTAAAATATCTGTGGCATAGCTTCCAAAACTACAGCAACATGCAAGCTACCACAAAAAAACAAACTGATAGACTAGAGGTGGCTTTTTCCTCTTCTTATTGTTAAATGCCTTTGAGTTGGTTCCGACTCACAGAGAACCTGCATAGGGTTTCCAAGGAGTGGCTGCTGACTCCCATAATACATGGTCCTCTTGACTATTTCTGAATGTTTAGCCACTGAAAACCTTTTGAATAGCAGCAAGAAGAGGACATGGAACTAGGGATATTGTTGTTGACGTCAGATAGTTCTTAGCTAAAAGAATACCAGAAAAATGTTCATTTGTATTTTATAGACTACAAAAAGAATTTCAGCTGTGTGGATTATGACACGTTATGCATAACATTGCGAAGAATGGATACGCCAGAACGTTTTATTGTACTCATGAAGAACCTGAGCATAGACAAAGACGCAGTTTATAGAACAGAATAAGGGGATACAGAGTGGTTTAAAATCAGGAAATATGTGTGCCAGAATTGTATTTTTCACCACTTATTCAATCTGTATGCTGAGCAAATCATATGAAAACTAGATTATGTAACAAGTATGGCATCAGGATTAGAGGAAGACTTATTAACCACCAGTGATACGCAGGTGAACAATCTTGCTTACTGGAAGCAAAAAGTACTTAAAATACTGATGCAGATCAAAGACTACAGCCTTCATTTTATGGGCTGCACCTTAAAGTAAAGAAAACAAAAATCCTAACAATTGAACCAATAAATAATATGTTAAATGGGGAAAGTTTGAAGTTGTCATAGACTTCATTTTGCTTGGATCCAAAATCAACTCTCATGGAAGCAGCAGTCAAGAAATCAAATGGCATGTTGCATTAGGCACATTTGCTGCACAAGAACCTTTTAAAGTGTTCAAGAGAAAAGATGCTAGTTTGAGAACTAAGGTGCACCAGACCCAAGCCATGGTATTTTCAGTAGTTTCATATGCATGTGAAATTTGGACAGTGAATAAAGAAGACTGTAGAAGAATTGATGTATTTGAGTTATGATGCTGGAGAAGAATATTGAAGGTACCACGGACTGCCACAATAATAAATAGATCTGTAGATCTGTGCTGGGGAAAGTACGGCTTGAGTGCTCCTTAGAAGCCAGGATGGATGGTAAGACTTCTCTCATACTTTGGACATGCTATCAGAAGGGACCAGTCACTGGAGAAAGACATTATGCTTCATAAAGTGGAGGCTCAGCCAAAAACATGGAAGGATTCGTCCCCCTTCCCCCCACGCCCTGCCAATCAAATAGATTTGCACAGTGACAGCTGCAGTGGGCTCAGGCATAACAACAATCATAGGGATGGTGCAGGATGAGGCAGTATTTCATCCTGTTGTCACTCTAAGCTGTAACTAACTTGATGGTACCTAAGAACAACAACACTTGATGATATCCCACTGTTCTCTAGCTACTATCTGCTTTTCTTCATTGATTTTTTTTCTCCTCAAACATCATTTCAAATAATTTGCCAGTTCAAATAATCCGCTGAACTTGTATAGAAAATTTTCATTTTAATTATTATATTTTTGAGCTCCAGTGATTCTGTTTTCTTCCTTTCTCTTAATTTATAGCATCTCTCTTTATTGGTATCCTCATTTTGTTTATGTATTGTTTTCCTGATTTCCTTTAGTTTTTAGTGTTTTTCTTGAGCTTTTAAAGTATGTTTGACAGTGTTGTTTTAAATGTCTTCTAGTCTGCCCATTATCCATGCTTCCATAGAGACAGTTTTGGGCTCCTTGTTTAATTCTTTTAAATGGGTCGTGCTTTTCAAGAATTTCCCAAGAAATTTTTACTCACTGTAGGTAATAGATTTGCAGTAACATTGACTTTGATGCCAGACATACATGATACATAATCCATCCATCTGCTACTTATTAGCTGCGTGATACTGGGTAAAGTTACACAGTTTTACTATTGAGCATTACTTCCACCATCTTTAAAATGGGGATAAGAATGCAGTACTCACTGGACTATTTGGAAGAAAAACTGCGTTGGTGTATATACAGTACTTTTTGGTATCTGGTAGTTTTTAACTACTCAATGATACTGATTTCTTCTTTAATCCTGAGCTTTGATGACATAATGCTATGAATTTGAGTATAATAAAGGACATTTTAGATAATGGAGGGCTGGCGGAGAAAGATGAGGCTTTCTGCTCCTGTAAAGATTTACAGCCTCGAAAACCTTCTGCAGGGTCACTATGAGTCGGAACCGACTCCACGGTATTTAACAACAACAACAATATAGGCACTGAACTCCTAGTGTAGTACTATAGGATAAGCACTGGACTGTGAATCACAAGGTCGGTAGTTCAAACTCACCAACTACAGGTTGCTGAGTCAGAACCGACTCAACAGCAGTTAACAACAACAACAATATAGACATACCTCAGAGATATTGCAAGTTGGGTTCCAGACCACTGAAATAAGGCAAATACCACAATAGAACAGGCTACATGATTTTTTTTGTTTACCAGTGAATATAAAAGTTACATTTATACTATATTATAATCTATTGTGTGAGCAATAACAATATGAAAAAGTCTGAAACAATTGTGAAAATTACCAAAATGTGAAACAGAGACATGAAGTGAGCATGTTAGAAAAATGATGCCAAAAGACTTACTTGACACAGGATTGCCACAGACCTTCAATTTGTAAAAAACACAGTTATCTGTAAAGCGCAATGAAGTGAAGCTCAATAAAATAGAGGTACACCTGTAGTTAAGTGGGTTTTTTTTTTTTTTTTTAGCTTCAGGGTCTATTAAAGTAATTATATGATTTTTGACAATTGAAACTTAGAACATTTTTATAAAGAATCATTGCTTTTAGAGGAGAGTGATAATGTTGACTGATCACTAGGAGCAGAGGGAAGATAGTGCAAAAATGTCTTGGGGAACGTCTGACCTCCTTTGACTTCACAAAGGGGATAGAGAATCATACTCAACGTCAGTCCAAAGCTGATTCCTATGAAGCAGAGGTCGGACATGCTTCATATCTTTCCTCCTTTGCCAATTTTGACACCAACCATCCCTCCCACAGCACACTGCTGCTCTCTGGGAATCCATTTCAGTGGCCACACAGAACTCACAGACAATACTCACAATTATGAGACTTATTAGGGAAAGTAACAGGTAACAATTCAGGATCAGAAATGCTCAGTATACCATTCTTCTGGTCAGATATGCCTCTCTCTGGTCCTTGGCCTTTCAGCCAATAGGCACCTTAGCTTCTATCCTACTTGGTTGGTCTGACTCATAGCGAGCATGTACAGGGTTTTCAAGGCTGTAAATCTTTACAGGAGCAGAAAGCCTCATCTTTCTCCTATGGAACAGCTGGTAGTTTCGAACTGCTGACCTTGTGGTTCACAGCTCGATTCGTAACCACTACGCTACCAGAGCTCCTTGGTTGGGCAGTGTTAAAAAGCTACCAAAGGGCTCTCTGCTCTGCCATAGTCTTAGCCTGAACTCTAGCTCTGTGGCTCAGCAATCCCAGTTCCCCGGATTAAGTGCCTAGAGGCACTCTACTCTGCCATTGAGTCTCCTGCCCAAAGGGGTGAGCTGGGAAGCCTACCACTCGGTCTCCACCACTCTGGTTGTCACCGTTCTGTCTCCTGGATGGAGGAAGTTCAGTACACAGGGATCTCAAGGTCCAAAGGAGGCGTTTTGCTCCTGGCTCTTCTTTCTTGAGCCTAGTGAGATATCTCATGCTTTCCTGCTTCTAAGGTGGTTCATTTTATACCCACCAGAATGGTAAAATTGACCAGTCTTAGAGTTCCAAGTTGTTACAGTTGTAATTGACACTGTCAACAGTCACTCACATCTGAATCATATAATCCTATCAGCGTTTTCTTCTGCCTTCTCTTACCTAGACCCTTCAGGAGAAGAGGAAATAACACCCAGTCTTCATGGTGCCACCCAGTCATTTGGTGGGATTTACAAAAACTATGGGTAGAAGAGTATTATCAAGTAAATCACTATACCACAGCTAGTGAAAAGTTAGTGGGATTAATAAATTGGTAGTAAGAGTGGAGTTGGAGGATAAATGATGTTGAAATACTAGAGAGAGTAATCTAGAATGTAGATACTTATTCCAGAGAAAAGGATGCAGACAGTTGAGATTGTGGGAAGGTTGCAGTTGTTGGTGTGATAGTATAACCATGGGAGTGAGAGGCTGAGGTCGGATCGAGGGCACGATTATTAGAGAGTTCAAAGGACTTTGACTGTTGGTTTCTTATTTTCAGAAATTATCTGTTGACAATACTTCAAAGAAAGTTGAAATTTAATGCTCTTAAATTACCTATACATGTATATTGCCATCCTCATTCTCTCAAATAGGTTATATTGATAATTTAGTGTTTATAACTATGTAAACACTATTTTAAGGTGAACCATGTTCTGTGCTACAATACATTTCCTCTTTAATACCATTTTCTGTTTTGTTTTTCTTGCACTAGTAATTGCCTCTTTGTTGCTGCTTGCTTCTTTATTCTGCTTAATTTTACTTTGTTTAATTTCTATGTGGCTATCATTTATCCGCCCAGCTCTCTAGAAGAACTCAACTCTGTAGGTAGACATATTTGACATCTGCTATGTTTCCCTACTCTTGGAGATATCCTTTCTGAATCTTTCTCTTTGCTCCAGCGTAAATGCTGGTACACAACTTTAAAACCTGGGACTCATCTTTACCATCATTCTAAGAATTCCATTCTTTTGTGTTGTATCACTTGTCTTTGATTAATCCATCTTTATTTCCTCATTTTTGTTGTATTGTACTTTTTTATATGCTGAGAATTTTTTGGAGATCTTGGTATATCTGAAAATACATTTATTTATTTATTCTATTATTCATGCTTTGGGTAAATTCTGTTATTCATGCTTTGGGTAAAGAATTCTAGGTTGGACATAATTTTCATTAAGAATTTTGAGGGCTTATATCATTTTTCTGACTTCAGTGTTATAGTTAAAATTATTTTATTTCTGTTTCTAATATTGTGATCTGCTTTTTCTACCTGAAATATTTTAAGATTATACTTTTTTTTTTACTGGTGTCCTGATGCTTCACAATAGTGTACCTGATAAGGAAAATTTTATTGACTTGCTTATTTGATAATTTTCTCCTATTTTCAGTGTCCTTTCATGTTAGTTGAATTTCTCTGACTGATTCTCTTGATGTTTTAAAAGAATATTTTGTCTATTATTTTACATTGCTTTGTATTTTTTAATCTTATATTCTAGGGTATTTTGCTACCTTTATCTACCAAGTCTTTTGTTTTATATATTTATATATATACACACATGTCTATAAAATATTTTTTTATTTCTAAGAGTTTACTCTTGCTCTTTATATACATATATACCCTATTTTCTCTCATGGATGTAATATCATCTCTTCCATTGTTGAGGACATCAGTTTTCATTATTCTTCTCCATGAACCCTGTTTTCTAATACCTCCTTTTATGGTTTCTGTCATACTGCACATTTGATCAAATATGTGGGCATTCTTGATTGTGTTAAGAATGGTGCACTAAAAAACTGATTGGGAGCTTTGTCTCTGTCTGTGGGGCTTTTTTACCTGCCCAAGTTGTGAACTAGCTGAGAGAGACAAATGTTTGGCTAATGGAATAAAAGATACCATTTATATTACTGGAAAATCGTTGAGAGTGTGACTAAGTGAGCAGGAAAAATGGAGTCATGCCCAGTCCCTTAGATCACTATGTCCTTTAGATCTAGCCTATGTAAAACTTAAAGCAAGGGGGAGAAGAGCAGACTACTTCCATTGAACAGCTTGACTCTAAGAAGAAAAGGAAGGATGGATCTAGATTATTCATGTCAGTTTCTCTCTCATACTCATATCATGTAACTCAATCTTAAAGATGAGTAAGGAGGCTGAGATGTTTAGGGAAAATGAGAAAATTATCCCTCATAGAAACCATGGAAGTAAGAGAGATGCTGTCTTCCCTATAACATGATAAAAATGCATACAACATCTCTTTAATAGGGAGTAAGTTATCATAATGTAGTAGAACAAGATATAGAATACATAAAGACATAACTTGATTTTTTACTTTTCTGTGTGTTAACTGTCTGACATTGAGCCTATGTCTATGAGATGTTCTTTTTAACTTCTAATGTTGTTGTTGTTGTTAAGTGCCATTGAGTCGGTTCCATCCCATAGCGACCCTGTACACGGTTTCCGAGGCTGTAAATCTTCACAGGAGCAGAAAGACTCCTCTTTCTTGTACAGAATAGCTGGTAATTTCGAACTGCTGACCGTGACATTAGCAGCCTGCCTCGTAACCACTATGCTACCAGAGCTCCTTTGTATATGCCCCTTTTATAGCATTTGTACCACAGAAAATGATGCAAAGTAATAAAACATGAAAATGGACTTCAGAACTAAAACCTCAATGTTGAACTCCAGGAGAACTAGCTGTACTTTGTGGCTTGGCCTAGAGATCAGTGGAATGATTTTGTAATCTGAATCTCAAGACTTTTGTATACTTCGACTTATAAGTATAGAGTAAAAATCCAAAAGAAAGAGAAATTAGTCAATATGTCAGTGTTACCGGAGTGGCTAAAATAAAAAGCAGTTGAGGTGGTTTGACCATCTCTCATTCAAAATAAAACATAATCTTATCATTTTGGCAGTGTGAAAGTGGTAAAACTTTTAACAATTACTAATTCCATTCCCAGCACCTGGGCCCTTTGCCGTCTACCTTATCCATAGCAAGTTTTCCTGAGACCACAGAAAACAGGAGAAAGTAGACCTCTCCTCTAATCTTAAACAATGTAGTCTAAATTACCAATTTCCAATACATTTATGCTCACATTTCCCAAGGTAAGTTTCCAAAGTATTGACACTGTTAACTTGAATGGAATATTATAATATTGACCCTTCTATATGCTTGCCATTTGTTAATCTTAAAATAATTGCACTTTTCCCCTTTCATGACAAATATTTTCTCTCATTTTATTTATGAGTCAGGGGGCAAAAGTAAGGTAGGGCCTGGGACCACGTACTTACTGGTGATGGTGGTGGTGGTGCTATGCGAGTGACCCTGTACAGGGTTTCTGAGTCTGTAAGTCTTTACCTGAGCAGAAAGCCTCATCTTTCTCCTGATGAGCAGCTGGATTTGAAATGCAGACTTTGTGATTAGCAGCCCAATACGTAATCCACTACACTACCGGTCACTATGAGTCGGAACCGACTCCACGGTACATAACAACAACAACTGACCACCTTACATACTCAGCTACCATCAATATAGTCTGATCCCTTTCCTGATTAGCTTTGTACCTTTTGGTACATTGTATCTGGACCCACAGACTCCCTGACTTAACACTGAGACAAAAAAAGAAAGAAAGAAAGCTTAAAATTGTTTCTTTGAGGCAAGCACTGCAGTCTCTTAGCAGTAGTACAGCAAGTGATGCAGAATGGAGGAGGGAAACCCAAAAGATGGAAACTTTCTTGATGAGGGAAAGAAATTTCCATGGCTCTTCACCTTGATTGTGTGTTCCCAATTATGTCTTGTTTATGTGGAAGGAATACCTTACCTGCAGACTGATTGCTGAATATAAGTGTTTTTCTTTGAGATAAAATATATAAATATGTGAAAAGTTATAATTCAATTGAGAGACATTATAATATGTTCCTTAAAAATACAACTTTTTGTGTTATATTTGTTTATTGTATCTGTATTTTATATTTTTTGTGATTGTTTTATTCAAGTGTGTGTCAATGATGTCTTCTCTGTTTATTTATTTATTTTTTTAATTATCCTAGTCACGTGAACTGGAAATTTCAGTTTACTGGCGTGATTGGCGATCTCTGTGTGCTGTAAAATTTCTGAGGTTAGAAGATTTTTTAGACAACCAACGGCATGGCATGTGTCTCTATTTGGAACCTCAGGGTACTTTATTTGCAGAGGTAATAAATGTATTTTGTTAAAGCACATAACTTTCATTGAAATTATGTTTGTAGATAGCATGATATGGAAGTAGAGTGTTAGGCTAAAAGACAACCAGCTTGCATCCTTTGCTCAGTTTTACCAGTGCGTAGGCATGCGACCTTGAGAAACATTTATCTCTCTCGGTCAACTTTCTCATCTAGAAAATGAGAGGGTTATACCAAATTATTTCTAAGATTCCTGTAAGCTTTCAAATCTTCAAAGTTTATTGTATTTCATGAACCATAAATCCAATGCTATTTTTATGTCAGCTTAAATTTTCCTCACTGCAGGTTACTTTTTTTAATCCAGTTATTGAAAGAAGACCAAAACTCCAAAGACAAAAGAAAATTTTCTCGAAACAACAAGGTAATTATTAAAAATCAAATATAGACTATTTTGGTGTTATCTTAAATATATAGAAAAATCTAAAAATTTAAAGTTTGTTTTTTAAAGTGGTATCTACTTGTGGAGATTTTGTTGGGGGGAACTATATTTTTAATTGTTCATTTACTTCTAACTTTTTATTAATGAATACATCAAGCATATGCTGTATTTTTACTCAAATAATGTGCACCATCTACATTTGCCAGCTGTACCTACCCACAGTAAAGTATTTTAATAATTATGCTATATTTTTTCTTTTTCTTGTTTGTTTTATTTTTATTTTTACAGTAGCATGTAAAAAAAATAATAATAAGTGAAGTGGCACTTAGGAATATATATCTTATGGGGAGAGCACAACTGGCAAACAAGCATTGAAGTCTTACATTATTTATCAAAAAATATAGTACATAAAAAGAGAGAATAGGGTAATGTACCACAATGTACATGCAACAGTGGTCAGATCACAGCCAATTTTGTTTCATTTATATGTCCATCTAATTCACTACTTACTTAGCTTATTGGAAGCAAACCCAGGCTTCCTATTGCTTCATCTATAAAAATATTACACTTTGTTTTTCTAAAAGATGAATTCTTTTTAAACCTTAACCACATATGACCACGAAACTTTTCAGGACAAAAAACTATAATTCTTTATCTTTTAAACTATGTATTTAATTATGCACTATCATTTAATAATGAATAGATAAAACTAATTTTCCTATGAAAAATTTTGTTTGTTTTTCATAAATTATAAACTGATGAATATGAATTTTTTAAATTAAGGCTTTTAGTAATATATAAAGAATTACTTATTATATTTTCTTTATTCACAATATCCACAGGCAAAACATTTCTCAGAGCTCCTCAAATGAATATTAATATTGCCACATGGGGAAGGCTAGTGAGAAGAGCTATTGTAAATCATTCTGGCACATTCAGCCCTCAAGCATCTGTGCCTACTACAGTGCCAGTGGTTGATGTACGCATCCCTGAACTAGCACCTCCAGCTAGGTATCTTTCTAAGATTTTTAAGCTTCATTTATATAAAATAATTACTATGACATTCTTACATATTGGTTACAGTGGATGAATTGAAAGTCTCATTTTTCAAAGTTGTATTTTGAAATTAGTATTCTGCTTAATTACAGAATTTTAATTGTTTACTTAAATTCTAAATCTATTTAAAATATATTATTTGGATTACCATTTTTGGTGAGTTACTTTATGTTCTATAAGTGATTCTACAGTAACCAGATTGGACTTTGATCTTGAACCTGAGCCTCCTCTGGCCCCCAAACGTTCTGCTTCCCTTGGAGAAATAGAAGAATCTACTGAATTAAGAGTTTTGGATACACCAGGACAGGCAAGACATTTTAAACCTTCTATTCTATAATTTCTTTTCACCACAAAAAGTAGTAACAAAAGCATCATAGTGAATCAAGTGTACCTTTCAAGTAATTTTAAATTGCTGTATTAACAATTTATTTCTATTTCTTATGAATGATTTTTCTCAACTAAATTAGATAAAGCTGACAGAAAGTGGCCATCTTCTTAATGTTACCATGCCAATGTCATAAGCCTCTGGGTGTACATAGACCAATAGAGGTGGAATAGATAACTTAAGCTAAAAGAAGCATAGCATGGTTGACGTTAAATGGCATATTGCCTGACAGAATCTTCATTGTCACCTTCAATATCATTTTGTCATTTGAATGTAATCAGTAAGAGCCAGATAATCAATTACATCAAGAATTATTATGCTTACTTGACATTTCTGAATATTTATAAAAGATTTTATATAATACTGTGTTAAGTCTCTAAATTTTACTTTTCTCACTAATACTTATATTAACTTTTGAAATGTTTTTCTTTAATTTCATTCTTATCATATGAATTTGTTTTCTGAAAGTTTTTATGGTTTATTAAGTATTTAAAATTTTGCAGGATTCAGGAACTATTTTTGATATTGAGAATGACAGAAATAGTGTACTTCAAAAATCCCAATCTGATTATGAGCCTGATATTCCTCAATCAGGTCTAGAATATAGTGGTATTCGAGAACTTGAGGATAGAAGGTAAAGAATTTATATCGTTTTACAATTGCATGTTTGATCCTATACTTCATTGCCTTTTTAATTTTTTTTTAATTGAAATTGCTCTTTTATTCAGATCTCAGCAGAGGTTTCAGTTTAATATACAAGACTTCAGATGTTGTGCTGTCTTGGGCAGAGGACATTTTGGAAAGGTAATCTTTTAAATATTTTAGAATAACTGCAAATTTAATGGTGACTCAACTGGGATGTAATCATTTTAATCTTGTTTCAGGTGCTTCTGGCTGAATATAAACACACAAATGAGATGTTTGCTATAAAAGCCTTAAAGAAAGGAGACATTGTGGCTCGAGATGAAGTAGACAGGTTAGTTTTTAAAAAGCAAAATGGTTTGATTTTTTGAAATATTAATTGATTTATGAATTGATACTGTAGCAGCAAAACTCTCTAATTTCTTTCAGTTGTTTTAGCTTTTCTACATTGAAGAGCCAGTTTCAGTCTTCCTTGACATCCATTTTGAAAGAACAAAGTGGATGTCACGGGAGACTGAAAACTGGCTCTTCAATGTAGAAAAGCTAAAACAACTGGAAGAAGTGAGGAAATAAAAGAGCTGAACAAAACAATTCAAAGGACAGCTTGAGAAGACAAAGTATTATAATTAAATATGCAAAGACCTGGAGTTAGAAAACCAAAGGGAAGAACATGCTCAGCATTTTTCAAGATGAAGGAACTGAAGAAAAAATTTAACCCTTGAGTTAGGTATTGAAGGATTCTGTGGGCAAAATATTGAATGATACAAAAAGTATTAAAAGAAGGTAGAAGGAATACACAAAGCCACTGTACCAAGAAGAATTGGTTGATGTTCAACCATTTCAAGAGGTCACATATCATGAAGTACTAGTAATGAAGGAAGAAGTCCAAGTTGGACTGAAGGCATTGACGAAAAGCAAGTTTCCAGGAATTGACAGAATACCGAAAGAAATGCTTCAACAGATACAGCACTAGAGGCTCTTAATTGTTTATGTCAAGGAATTTGGAAGACAGCTACTTGATCAACCAATTGGAAGAGATCCATAACTGTTCCCATTCCAAAGAGAATATCACATGCAGATAAAATTTTGCTGAAAATACTTCAAATGATTGTAGCAGTACATTATCAGGGAGCTGCCAGAAATTTAAGTCAGGTTCAAAGAGAATGTGGAATTGCTAATATCAGCTGGATGTTAAGTCAAGGTAGATATTAGCAGAATGATGTTTACTTTTGTTTTATTGACTGCAAAGGCATTCATCTGTGTAGCTCATAACAAATTATAGATAACATTGGAAAGAATAAGAATTTCAGGACATTTAATTGTGCTCATGAGGAACTGGTATGTAGATCAAGAGACAGACAGTCCTTGGAACAGAACAAGAAAATACTAAGTAGTTTAAAACTAGTAAAGGTGTGTGTACATCATGCTTATATTCTTTCACCATACTTATTCAATCTATATGCTGAGCAAATAATCCAAGATGCTGGACTATATGAAGAATATGGCATCAAGATTGGAGTAAGACTCATTAATAGCCTGATATATACAGATGATACAACCTTGATTGCTGGAAGTAAACAGGACATGAAGTATTTACTGATGAAGATCAAAGACTGCAGCCTTCAGTATGGATTGCACCTCAATGTAAAGAAAACAAAAATCTTCACAACTGGCCCAATAAATAATATCATGATAAACAGAGAAAATATTGAACTTATCAAATATTTTATTTTGCTTTTATCTTAGTCAACAGTCACAGAAACAGCAGTCAAGAAATATAACAATGTATTGCACTAGGCAAATATACTGCAAAAATCTCTGAAGTATAAAAGAGCAAAGATGTCACTTTGAGGACTAAGGCATGCCAACCCAAACATGGTATTTTTAGTCACCTCATATGCATGCAGAAGCTGAACAATGAATGAAGAAGACTGTACAAGAATTGATGCATTTGAATTATGGTATTGATGAAGAATTTTGGGAAAATACCACCCACTTCTAGACGAATCCAGAAATCTGTCTTAGAGGAAGTACTACCAGAATGTTCCTTAAAAGTGAGGATGGCAAGACTTCATCTCATGTACAGAAGGGACTTTCGTTAAGTGCCGTCGAGTCAGTTCCAACTCATAGCAACCCTGTATACAGTTTCCAAGGAGCAGCTAATGAGTTTGAACTGCCAATCTTGTAGTTCAAACCTACCTTGCAGTCCAGTGCTTATCCTATGCGCCACGCCAGTACTCTATGGTGGTGGTGGTAGTGTGCTGTGGAGTCAGTTCTGACTTATAGCAACCCTGTATATGGTTTCCGAGGCTGTAAATCTTTACGGGAGCAGAAAGCCTCATCTTTCTCCCGTGGAGCAGCTGGTAGTTTCAAACTGCTGACCTTGAGGTTAGCAGCCCAACTTGTAACCACTAGCCTAGGAGGAGTAATTTCCTGGGGAATTACATAACGTAGAGGATGCAAAAAAGAGGAAAACCCTCTATAAGATGGATTGACACAGTACCTGCAATAATATGCCTAAACAACAATTGCAAAGATGACACATGACCAGTCAGTGTTTCATTCTCTTCTACTATATATAGGATTGCTGTGGTTTGGAACTGAGTCACAGCACCTAACAACAACATACTTGACATAAGTTACTAACTACTGGTTTAGTTAGGTTTTGTTAGTAATCCTTTTTCCTCCTCCTTTTAAAAATTTGTTGGTTGTTGGATTCTCAGAAAACTTGTTGAAATATCTAAGTTAGTTCTGTGAAACTTTGTACATTAAGTATTAAGTATTTCTATAGACTAGGTAGCTACTCTTCAGTTTTAGGGGAATCTAGATACTATTTCATCTGAAAGAAGTAATAAAGAGCCATTTATAGAGAACGTAGAACTCCTGCTATGGCACTGTAGGATCAGCACTGGAGTGTGAACTACAAGGTTGGCAGTTCAAACCCACCAGCTGCTCCTTGGAAACCCTGTGCAGGGTTGTTATGAATCGAAATTGACTCAACATTACTTAACAACAACTACATAGAGAATGTCCAATTAACCACAAATGGTGAACTTAAAAGTTTTGTGGAAATAATTCTACCAGCGGTGTGAAAAAGAAAAAAAAAATTGTGTATGTTACTTTTTAAAACATATTTGTCTTAGTTATGTAGTGTTGCTGTTACTGAAATGCTACGGGTGAGTAACTTTAACAATCAGAAATTTCGTTTCTAGAAATCCAAATTCTGTGAGAAGGTTTTCTCCTCTCCTTTTGGCACTGGAGGAAAGTCCTTGTCTCTTTTCAGTATCTGTTCCTTGGCTTCTTGGTGATTTTCTTATGGGATGGTATCTACCTAGTCCTCCTTGCTTGCTTAAATCTACTCTTTTATGTCTAATAAAAGCTTAACATAAACCAAACTGTACCCTAATGCTGTCACATTAACATAACAAAGAGAACCCATTCCCAAATGGGACTGTAACCACAAGTATAGAGGTTAGGACTTACAACACATATTTTGGGGGAAGACATGATTCAATTAATAGAAGTACTTATATCTATTTTTTCTTTGTTTTCATTTTCTTAAAATCAGATTTTTTGACCACAGCATCACAAATGTCTGGGCTTAATAAATGTAAATTGATATGGATACATCTTTAAATATAGTTTTTTTAAAAAAAATTTTTAATTATGTTTAGGTAAAAGTTTATACAGCGACTTAGGTTCCCAGTGAACAATTTCTACACAGATTATTTGTTGATATTGGTTACACTTTTCACAGTGTGTCAGCATTTTCATTCTTTCTGTTCTGCTTGTACCAGTTCCAGTACTCTAGTTTCCTTGCCTCCTTATTTTCTCATCTTTGCTTTGAAGTAATTTTTGACCATTTGGTCTCATCTTGATGATCTTTTAAAGTATGTTGCTCGATAGTCATGAGTGATATTCTTTATTTTATAAGCCAATCAGTTATGTAACTAAATTGTTACTTCAAGGAATGATTTCAGTTTAAGATTTAGAGAATATTCAGCATGAAACATACAGTTCCAACATTGTCAGAACTTTGAAGGTAAAGATCGTAATAGTCTAGAGAATTTACTTTTTTAAGACTATTTTATAAAGTTAATACAGAGTGATAAAATATAGAAATTCTTATATATAATAGATGGCATATTTATCATAGAAAGCGTTCATTTTATATTTAGAAGCATTTCTGTTATATAGCTAGAAGCATTTATTCATTGTTAATGGAACATATAGCCCTGTATAGCAAAATAATGAAGTTCTGATGTGCCACTGTAGAATAAAGCACTGGACTACAAAGTCGGTTTGAACAGCAAGGTCGGGGGTTCAGATTCACCAGCCACTCCTTGGAAACCCTATACAGTGTTGCTGAGTCAGAACCCAACTCTACAGCATTAGCAAAAACAATGAAAAGATGGGATCCTGGTGTAGCACCATAGTATAAGTACTGGACTGCTACCCACAAGGTCGGCACTTCAAACTCACAAACCACTTTTCAGAAACCCTATACGGAGTCGCAGTGAGTCAGAACCAACTAGACTGAACTTCGCAACAGCATAACGATAAGAGCCCTAGACTATAAGAAGCCTGACTTCTAGTCCTAATTGTTACTTAATGACTTGAACAAAGAGCATTTCATTTAACCTTTCTTAGCCTCAGGTAACCCATATATTTTAAATTTATGCTTTCTGATAATACTTGCCCTACTATACTGCACTGTAAGGACCATGTCAAAAACAAACCCATTGTCATCAGTCAATTCTGACCATAACAACTCTACGTAGGGCTTCCACCACTGTTAATCTTTATGGAAGCAGAAAGCTTCATTATTCTTCTGCAGTCATGGTGGGTGTTATGCCCAGAATTCAGGGTCCCCAAAGACCACCAAGGAGCCGACACCGATGCAAGTGCACGAGGGTTGTTTATTCAAGCTCCAGCTCGGACTCCACCTGCATCCGACACAGCGGATGAGGGATGGAGCCTCGAACTCTCAGTTACTCATGCTCGAGCTCAGACCACCTGCATTCGACTCAGCGGATGAGGAATGGAGCCCCAAACTCCCAGTTATTAAAGCCCAAGCTCGGACTCCACCTGCATCCGACGCAGCGGATGTGGGATGGAGCCTCGAACTCCCAGTTGACATTATTCATGCTCAAGCTCTGACTCCACCTGCATCCGACGCAGCAGATGAGGGATGGAGCCTCGAACCCTTTGTCTGCAGGGTTTTTATAGAGTTTTCAAACAAGCTTAGGGTTTTTCAGCTTTACAATATTTGGATTGGTTGACATTTGGCAAAGTATGAGTTGTTACAGTTTAATTGGTCAGGACTGGTGGTCTTTGTTCTTAGGCTAGGGCAAAGGAAAACATCTGGCATCTGGCCTTGGGTTGCCCTGTCTACTGCTTATCTAGTTCTTGCTGTTGCTAGGGGTGAAAGGATATTCTAAGGCAGCATGAGCTGATTTAGCACATTCCTGGAACAGGAGGACGTGTTCAGGCTAATGTACAGAATGGAGTCTTTTTCTTGGTCCTACAGTGGGTTTGAACCACTGACCTTCTAGTTAGCAGTCCAGTGTTTATCCAACAGTGCCACCACGGCTCATGTAGATAGAGCAGATTGTTTACTTTTTATCATTATTTAGTGGAAAGTATTTAGAATTAGAAGAGATTTTAGAAGATTAAGGTTTTTCCTTTATGTGAAAAAGTTTTTTCCTTTTGGATTTGCCTTTTTTTTTTTTTTAAGTTTCTTCTTCATACCTTTCAAGGAGTCCTTGTGTGACACTGTAGGATAAACACAGGACTGCTAACCACAAGGTCAACGGTTGAAATGCATCAGTCACTCCTCAGAAATCCTATATAGGATTGCTTTGAGTTGTAACCAACTCAGTGGCACGTGACAACATACTCTTCAAACTCATCAAAGTAAAACTCTTTGTTGATACCTAAAATTACTTAGAATTACATTTTTAGAGCTACTTGAGGGAACTTCAAAAAGTTTGTGGAAACATGAAATTTAGCCATGAACTTTTTGAAATACCCTCATCTATTTATGTTACATAAGATAGTTAAAGCAAATTTTTAATCCCACATTCAGTCTATCCATAATGGCTACAGTGTTGTTGTTGTTATTAAGTGCCATTGAATCAGTTCCAACGCATAGCTATCCTGTCTGTGGTTTCTAAGCAGTAGCTGGTAGGTTTGAACCGACAACCCTGAAGTTCAAATCAACCTTGCTGTCCCACAGTGCCACACCAGGATTCCAAAGGCAAAAATAGATGGGTCAAATGTTTTTCATTCAAGTTTGTTGTTGTTAAGAGTCGTCGTGAAAGTTCTGACTTATAGCGACCCTATAAAGGGTTGCCAAGGAGTAGCTGGTGGGTTTGAACCACTGACCTTGTATTTAGCAATGTTGTACTTATCCTAAGTGGTAAATTCATTCGTTTCATGAAATAATGTGACATTAGTTACTACCTCAATTAATTTTAATGGTTTATATAGCTTTCTGTTACATTGTTTCTACTTTAAGACAACCAGTTTTAGGAAAACGTTTTCCTTTTAAATCTATATAAAATAATATTAGTATTGTATTAACGAAGAATGTCTAGTTCAGTGAATGGAATTTAACTAGAACCTAGGTTATTATTCTTACTGAGAATTGCAGGAAAACTTGTGAGTAATTATTATTATCTAACTGTAGTTTTAAATTCCTATACTTTTCAATTCATGGTAATAAAATAATCTCCAGAAGAATTAGTAGTACTATTGTAGATAAATGGAAAATTCAGAGTTAAAAATCAAACTTTTCAATAAATTTGAGGAAGACAGGAAAAAAGAAGCAATTAGAGGAAGGCAAGAAAAAAATCAATTTAAAAAATAAAAAAAATAGAACAGCCTGTGTTTCAGTTATATATATATATTACTTGCAAGTTGAATAGCTCAGACTAAGCTAATCATAACTAAACTGTATCCTTTATATTCACTGTGTGACTCCTTTAATCATTAGATTTCAGTTATTGCACATTAGTGGGTTACTTTCTAAATTTTTGTTGCTAAGTGCCATCGAGTCTGTTCTAACTTGCAGCAAACCTGTATAGAGTTTCTGAGGAGTGGCTGGTGGGTTTGAACCTCCAACCTTGCAGTTCAAACCGACCTTATGATCAGTGCTTTCAACAGAACCTAGTCTAAAGCTTTTTTATATATTATGAATTATTTTAGGTAGAAATTATCTTTTTTATAAATCAGAAAATTTTGAATCAACATTTCATTAAATAAACACAGATTACTGATTAACTCCAAAATGAAGTACATCATGAACAAAAATCACACTCCCTAACTACCATTGAGTCATGATGTGTCGATGTAGAATAAACATGGTCAGCAGTTCACACACACCAGCAACTCTTGGAAACTCTATACAGGGTCACTGCAAGTCAGAATTGACAAAGGTACGTGGCAACAACAGCAATAGCCTACTATTAGTAGAATATTGTGAGTTCTGGTTCCACCCATTTTTTATTCAGGATGTTAAATTTATGATATTATAATACTTACTCACTTAGCCTCCTTTTCTTGCCAGTTTATAATTCAAGACACAAAAAAAAGGATTGTGATTGCACACTTAGCATCATAGAACAATAATTTGTTCATATGGTTCAATCCTGTGGCCTTCTCCTTCTTAATGATATAGGGTTTTCTAATGACTAATATAACTGAAGTTTAAAAATTTTTTAGCATAAGTAAAAATATTCCAAATTCTGAAGGAAGTGCACAGAAAACATTAGGATGGAACTGGCTATTTAGTAAAGGAGACAAGACACAAATGCATTAAATATATAAATAAGTGTTGATATATCTCTGGTAGATTAGTGGTTATGAATTGGGCTGCTAATCTCATGGTCAGCAGTTCAAAACTACCAGCTGTTCCACGGGAGAAAGATGAGTCTTTCTGCTCCCATAAAGATTTACAGCCTCAGAAACCCTTTGCAGGGTCACTATGAGTTGGAACTGACTCCAAGGTAGTTAACAATAACAACAATGTCTGAGTCAAAAATATGCAGTACAGACAACAGCAATTCATTGAAAGGAGGAAATTTTAGATAAGACTTGTAGAGGCAGTTGGATTTGTAATGTTCTTTGACACAAAGTTTTTAAGAATATGGCAAGAAGCAGAAGGATAATTTAGACAGAAGGGTTACAGACAGACTGAATAAAGTTGTAAAGTTTTTCATAAGATTGGATTGTTCCATGAACTCTGAAGGAGAATATACTAAATAAGTTTGAGACAAATTCAAGACTTACGAGTGGTTTTTTTGTACAACATAAAATTATTTTAAGGCCTTCCTACTTTCACTAAGATACCTGTCCAATTTTAATAGATATTGCCAGTTGTAACAAATGACACTAAAGCCATTTTTAAGACATCCTCTGATCTGTTAGTTTCAATCTTCTACACCACTTACATCTTCAACACAGGTCTAACCTAACAACACTCAGTGCATTTAGTAATTCTCAACAAACACTTCATCCAATTGAAAATTAGTAGTCCATTCATAAATACAAACCATTGACAAAAAAGAGACCGTATATGTCATCTGTTGTTATTGCCAGCCATGGAGTTGATTTCAACTCATAGGGACCCCCATATGACAGAGTAAAACTGCCCCATAGGGTTTCATAGGATATGGAAATGGATTGCCTCATCTTTCTCCTAGAAAGCCACTGTTGTTGTTGCTGTTAAGTGCTGTTGAGTTGCTTCCAAGTCATGGCAAAGAGTCCCACTGGATACGTTCAAATCACCAACCTTTTGGTCAAAGACAGTGCTTACCCGTCATGTAACTCTGTGTGGCTCCATGTTTGTCATCTACTTGAGCCTAAAATATCTTATCATTTTTGTCTAATTCATCTGAATGTTTTATCTACATATATCAAAATTTAGACTGTATTCATAAACTATATGTTTTAGTATACGTTTCATAGATTTTGTCCAAAGCAAATTTTAAGACTTTCTTTCCTAGTAAAATTATTGTTGTTATGTACCATGGAATCAGTTCCAACTCATAGCGACCCTGTACAGGGTTTCCGAGGCTGTAAATCTTTACGGGAGCAGAAAACATCATCTATCTCCCACGGAACAGCTGGTGGTTACGAACTGGTGACCGTGAGGTTTGCAGCCCGATTTGTAACCACTAAGACTTTATTTCCTAGAAAAATTAAGTGGTGATAAAAACCAAAACTATTACCTACCTTTTAATCTTCAATAAATTTATTCTAAATAATATTTCAATTTGTGTAACATTTAGAAACTGCCAAAATTTTCAAAATATATATGTAACATGAGCCTAAAGTTTTTAAAACAATTACAGTGGCCTGAAAGTTTCTGACTATACATGAAATTTTAAAAACATTGAGTAAAGTCAAGGGATAAAAGTTCATCTAGAAAATGACAGACGTAAGTGGAGTTTAAACATCATGTCATAATAATGGTGATGGAACCAAGTCAGTTTCAACTCATAGCAACCCTGTGTAGGGTTTCCAAGATTGTAAATCTTTACATGACCAGAAAGCCTCATCTTTCTCCCCCAGAACAACTGGTAGATTCAAACTGCTGACTTCTTTGCTCTTCAACACTTTAAAGAGGTCTTTAAATTTGCCTAATGCAGTATGTTGTTTGATATCTTGACTTCTGTTTCCATGAGTGTTGATAGTAGAGCTAAGCACAATGAAGTCTTTGACAACTTTAAATCTTTTCTCCATTCATATGGATGTTATTTATGGGTCCAGTGATGAGGACTTTAGTTTTCTTTACATTGAGGTGGAGCCCATACCTAAGACTGTGGTCTTTGATATTGACTTTTATATTCATCAGTAAGTATTTTAAGTCCTCTACACTTTCAGCAAACAAGGTTGTGTCATCTGCATATCTCAGGTTGTTACAAGTCTTTCTCCTAGCCTGATGCCATGTTCTTCGTATACTCCAGCGTCTCAGATTATTTGCTCAGCATACAGATTAAGTAAGTATGGTGAAAGAAGACAACCCTGTCGCACACCTTTCCTGATTTTAAATCATTGTCCCCTTGTTTTAGTGAAAGGTCTGCCTCTTGGTGAATTCACAGGTTCCTCATGAATAAAGTGTTCTGGAATACTCATTCTTTGCAATGTTGTCATAGCTCATCATGGTCCACACAATCGAAAACCTTTGCATAGTCATTAAAACACAAGTAAACATCTTTCTGGTATTTTCTGCTTTCAGCCAAGATCCATCAGATATCAGCAGTGATATCTCGTTCCACATCCTCATCTGAATCATCTGAATCCACGTCCTTATCTGAATCACAATCTAGTGCTTTACCTGTTCATTTGAGTTCCCTGCCAGTGTACTGTTGCAGCCATTTTTTTAAATTATCTTCAGCAAAGTTTTAATTGTATGTGATATTAATGATATTGTTAGATGATTTCCATATTCTGTTGGGTCACCTCTCTTTGGAATGGGTAAAAATATGGGTGGTGTCTTCCAATCAGTTGTTCAGGTAGCTGTCTTCCAGATTTCTTGGTATAAATGAATGAGTGCCTCCAGTGCTGCATCAGTTTGTTGAAATATTTCAATTTGCATTCCACCTATTACTGGATCCTTGTTTTTGGCCAATGCCTTCAGTTCACCATGGACTTCTTCCTTCAGTACCATTGGATTTGGTCATATGCTACCTCTTGAAATGACTGAACATGACCATTTCTTTTTGGTACAGTGACTGTATTCTTTGCATCTTCTGCATCATTCAGTATTTTGCCCATTAAATCCTTTACTTTAGCAAGTTGAGGCTTGAATTTTTTATTCAGTTTCCTCAGCTTGAGAAATGCTGAGCAGGTTCTTCCCTTTTAGTTTTGTAACTCCAGATCTTTGCAAATTTTCATATGAAATTTGACTTTGTTTTTTCTAGCTGCACTTTGAAATTTTCTATTTAGCTTTTACTTCCTCATTTCTTCCATTTTTTAGTCTATCTGTGCTAGAGAGCAAGTTTCAGAGTCTCTTCTGACATACATTTTGGTCCTTTCCTTATTTTTTCTTCTGAATGACCTTTTGCTTTATTTCTATATGTTGTTTCTTGATGGCCTCCCACAACTCTTCTGGTCTTTGGTCATTAGTATCTAATGCATCAAATTTGTTCTTGAGATAATCTGTAAAATCAGGTGGAATATGTTCAGAGTCAATTTTGGCTGCTCCTGGCCTTGTTTTGGCTGGTGATATGGAGATTTTCTATCCTCTGTTCCCACAGATGTAGTCAATTTGATTTATGTATTGTCTATCTGGTAAGATCCATGTGCATGTTGTGTTGTTGAGTGCCTTCAATCAGTTCCAACTCATAGTGACTCTGACTCCAAGGAGCAGGTGGTGAGTTTGAACCACCAACCTTCCAGTTCAAACTGAGCTTGTTGTTAAGTGCTTATCCTACCAGGACTCATCTTGCATGTTGTTTTTTTAAAAGAATTTACAATGAATACATCATCGATCTTAACAAAATTCTACAATGTGGTCTCTAGCATCATTTCTGTGAAAGCATTTGCAATGAATAAAGTCATCAGTCTTACAAATTCAGCCATATGGTCTTCAGCATCATTTGTCACCAAAGCCATATTTTCCAACTACTGATCCTTCCTCTTTATTTCCAACCTTTGCATTCCAATCACCAGTAGTTATCAAATACATCTTGATTGCATTTTTTTATCAGTTTCAGTCTGAAGGAGGGAGTTGGTAGAATTCTTCGGTGTCATCATCACTGACTTTAGTAGTTGGTAAGTAAATTTGAATAATAGTGGTATTAACTGATCTTCCTTGCAGACATGTGGATATTATCCTGTCACAGACAACATTATACTTCAAGATGTATCTTTTTGATGATAAGTGTGATGCCATTCCTCTTCAATTTGTCGTCCCTGGCATAGTAAACCAAAGGATTATCAGGTTCACAATAACCAAAGCCAGTCTACTTTAGTTTACAAATACCTAGGATATCGATATTTATGTGTTCCATTTCATGTTTGACAACTTCAAGTTTTCCTAGAATCATACTTCATAGATTCCAAGTTTCAATTACTAATGGATATTTACAGTTGTTTCTCTTCATTTTGAGTTGTGCCCCATAAGCAAATAAGGGTTCCGAAAGCTTTACTCCATTTATGTCATCACACTTAACTCTACTTTGAGGAGACAAAACTCTTCCCCAGTTGTATTTAGGGCATCTTCCTACCTGAGGGACTCATCTTCAACATTAAATCTGACAGTATTCTGGTGCTTTTCATAATGTTTTAATATTCAATATTCTGATGCTGTCTGAAAGTGTTCCACTTCTATCCATAAGGTTTTCAGTAGTTTAACATTCTCAAATAGTTTGTTTCTCTTCCTTCCCTAGTCTCTCTCAGTCTTGAAGCTCTGTTGAAGCCTGTCTGACATGACTTTATCCTCCCTGCTGGTATTTAAAATACTGGTGGCATAGCTTCCAGCATCACAGCAACATGAAAGCCACCACAGTACAAAAAACTGTGTAAGCAAAGCGGTGGTTTGATCAGATACCACAATAAGTTAATTCAAGATTTGAGTAATATTTTCTCTAGTTGTTTTTAAGTGCTGTTGCATGAGTTCCAACGCATGGCTGCCCTGTATAGGGTTTCCAAGGAGCTATTGGTGGGTTTGAGCTGCAGACCTTGTGGTTAACTGTCCAGTGCTTATCCTACAGTGCCACACCAGGATTTATGCTATGTTGTTGTTAAGTGCTGTCGAGTCGGTTCCGACTCAAAGCAAGCAACCCTGTATTTCTGAGGAGCACTAGAGGGTTTCAACTGCTGACCGTGTTTTTAACAGTACAGTGCTTTACCAACAGCACCATATCAGAAGTCCTTATGTTAGGGTTTAGTACTATTACAAGACTGTGTTGTTGCCAACTAGACATTTTTATGTGTGTAATATATTAATGCAAAACATTTTCTTTTGCAGCCTCATGTGTGAAAAACGAATCTTTGAAACTGTGAACAGTGTAAGGCATCCCTTTTTAGTGAACCTTTTTGCATGTTTCCAAACCAAAGAGCATGTTTGCTTTGTAATGGAGTATGCTGCCGGTGGGGACCTAATGATGCACATTCATACTGACGTCTTTTCTGAACCAAGAGCTGTGTGAGTATGTCTCAGACATTTCTCTAGTTTCTCCAGGACTAGTTTCTTTCTAGAAAAGAAAAGAGATCTTTTTACTGGAAAATAGATCTCTATAAGCAATGTTAGAATTCCTGACTTACCTTTTTGCTTATGTAGATGTCTTTACTCTGTTGTCTGTTTTGGAAGTTTTATAGGTTAACCTAAGTATTGCTTGAGAATTTACATAAGTTAGGTATGTTTTAGTAAATTTTTCATCTTTTTTCTAGTTAATTTCTCCTTAGGTAATGTCATCCAAGACCCATGGCTTTAAATACAAATTGTGCTGTAATATAAGTTGTTAAGAAAATGAAAATGCAGAAGCATCTGTATTATATGTCTGTATAAAATATTTATATTTGTAATTTAAATATATGTATGTATATATATGTGTGTGTGTGTGTGTGTATATATATATATACACACACACACATATATATACACCGTAAGCATTTGCTTGCTTTTCCTTACAACATGTTTGAAAAACACACAAGAAATTGGTTAACATTTATTACCTCCAAGGAAAAAGGTAGAAACTGACTTTTCACTTTAAGCCCCTTTTTGTAGTTTTTTAATTTGATGTATAAATGCTTTGCACATTCCAATACAATAAATAATAGAAAACACACTTATGTCCTTCCCCTCCCCAATTATTATCCCAGTTTTATAGCTCTTAACTGACATTTGTATAGTGCTTTCATTCCTTTATTTAATTCTCATCATAACTATTAGAGGTACATAGAACAGATAGTAGCAGTACTATCATAAACTTCAACATTCAAATGAGGTAATCGGGGTTAGTGCTAATGAACAGTGAAACATTTAAAAATGATGCAAAAGCCAAGAAGAGTTAGATGGCTACAAAGAATTCATTCTCTGAATATTACAAAATCCAAAGCAAGACATCTTGTCTATGCAGGTACTATGCTAACTGCCCTGGGTATTTGGTTTTGTGTTTTTAAAAGAAATATATATTACAGTTCTGTCTTAAACTTTTTGTTCTTGTTGAGAATACAAACCGTATACAAATGAAACAATTATGCTTAGTAAAATTCATGGGCAAAATGATACATTGCCATATCTCAAAGCTGGATCCCTTCCTCGAATAAGTCAGGGCTCAAGTCAAATGTTACTTCTTTAGATGATCTCTTTCTATCTGAAATACCACCACTCTGCTAATCTCTAAACCAAGTCCATCTAACCTACTTTCTATTAGACTATTCATAACACTTCATTTCCACCTGACATTATCTGACTGACTTATGTTTTATATTTTTATTGTTTGTCTCACTTTACTTAAAAGAGAAGAACAAGAATCTGACCTTGTTCAGCAGCAAACTTTTAGAAGAATGCTTGGCACATACTAGGTAGTCAGTGCATTGGTTGAGACTATGGAATCAAAATTAGTTTGATTCCTAGCTTTGCTGTTTCTAGCAGGATATAGTGACTGCTGGCATGACGCTGTAGGATAATGTGCTGAACCACAAGGTCGGTTCAAACCACAAGGTCTGCGCAAACTTACCAACTTGTCCTCGGAAACCCTCTACCAGGCTCGCTATGAGTCGGAACCAGCTGCATAGCACTTAACAACAACAGGTGACTGTAAATAAATTATGTACTCTTTATGAACTTTATTTTCTGCACCTGTTAAATATTTATCTTAAAGGCTTGTTTTGAAGATTAAGATGATTAATTAAATTATTAAGTAAGGCACATAACATACCACCCAGTAATAAAATAGAATATTAAAACATGTTGAAAGGACTGTCGACTCAGTTCCGACGCATAGAAACCCTGTATAGGAGTGGCCGGTGGTGGGTTTGAACTGCAGACCTTATGGTTGGCAGTCCAGTGCTTGTCCTACAGAGCCACACCAGGACTCGGATTAAAATACATTAGTGTTGTTAAGTGTCATCAAGTCGATTCCTACTCATAGCAACCCTGTATAGGGTTTCCGAGGAGTGGCTGATGAGCTTGAACTGCTAACCTTGTGATTCAGGACAACGTTGCAGTCCAGCTCATTTAGTCATAGCACCATAGCTCCCAGTAAATATTAAATACAACACCCAGGAAAATATATTTTTAAATTAGTGTATCCAGTTATTTAAATTGAATACAACAAAGGTGGTTTACTAACAAAAAAAGATAAACCAAGAAATTTTTATAATTGTTAGAGTATTGTTTTGCTACTGAAAGAAGTTCAGTAAAAAATTATGCATAAAAATAACTGCCATAAAGCAGTTTTAGGTAATGTTTATTTAAATGAACTTCAGCTAAATTTTTAATTTCTGATAATTATATAAGATCTAATGTGCAGTCAAATAAGTAGATGCATTTCAATCCTCCCAAATTATTGTCCCATTTTTATAAAAAAGGTAAACACAAAACACTGTTATATTATCTCCATCTACATATGAATGCATTTTAAAAGTTTGTAAGAACCTATACCAAACAAGATGAAAGTAATTTTCTATGGATAGTGGTGGGGTTGGAATGAGATATAGATGACTGAGTGAAATACTGGTATGTATTTTGCAAAGAAAATATTTATGAATTCCTTTATGATTAAGAGTTAAGTCTAAGTAGCTCATTATAGATCTGCATTTTAAAATTCATTCACTTATTTCCTCCCTCTTCATTCAGTAAGTCTACCTTGTTTCATACATTATGCTAGGCAATTAGAATATAAATGTATTTCTGCTAAGAAAAAATGTCAGTATCCATAAATGTTTCACATGATCTCAGCCCGTCTTTCCAGCCTTATCACCCACTACAGGCAGTGGCTTGGGATAGGAATGAGATCCTTTTCTAATGGTGTCTTTAAGAATTTATATGTGCATCATAACGGTGTTCTTATTTAGCCTTTAGTGTAAGAAAAAAGTTTGAATACATTTCAGTGATTTAAAAGTTGCATATTCAGCAAGTGATGAAGAGTTTGTTGAGAATAAGAGTTGGTTCATTAATTTCAAAGTAAGAACAAATTTCTATAACATTAGGAGCAGGTAGGAGTTGTCCATAAATCAAAAGTTTGTAACTAGAGACTACCTGTACTTCTTCCCACTTACACAGATCCTTTAGCCATAGCAAACTTGTTACTGCTTTTTACACTTCTAGTCCTTTTTCATGTTTTCAGAGGAATGCCTTAAATTTTCCCCATGATACTTCCGCCACACTGTCTTTCTGCACTTAACAGTTCATTTCAATGGTAGAACCAGATCAAATGTCTGTTCTGAAGTCTTCAGTGACTCCACCAGTCAGTGACTTTTATTGGAAAGACTGTATTTTTCTCATTTTAATTTCACTCTGTAATCTAGCAAAACATCTGCTACATAGTAAGCACTAAATAGATATTTGTGAAATTAATTCTCTACAGAGTTCAGCTTTGAGACATTAAAATATAAACTGGGATCCATGAGCAGTGAAATTTATTAAATTTCTTTTGATTTAATCATTCAAACAGATTTTATGCTGCATGTGTAGTTCTTGGGTTGCAGTTTTTACATGAACACAAAATTGTTTATAGGTAAGTAAATTTTTTATGTCTAATAGTTTACTTTTATGTGAATTGGAATTTGTAATTAAAAGGATATATCATATTTAACCAACTTATTACTTCCATATATGATGTGATCCAAAAAAAAAAACCTTCAAGCTCCCCTTTTGAAAGACATATGGTTAATTTATACTTAAATAAGAACTTCTTTGTTCCTGATCTCCAGGATTAGTCAGATCATGAGTCATCTGATTATAATACAATTCACAAGTGATATTCATGCTAGTGAACATTTTGTTTTCAACTAATATTCTACAGAAAGCTGCTCTAAATCACTGAAAATGTGTCCATATATAGATTGGTCATTTGTGTCTGAATGGAAGGCATCACATTAATTTCTAAATCAAGAAAGTCTTGCTATCAATTTAATAATGCAGTGTACTTAGTGACATATCCGATTTATACTACTAGCATAAGCTTATCAAATTTCAGACCAGGAATAAATAGTTCATTGCCTAGCAGCCTGTCTATGAATACCACTTGAAATAACACTGTTTTGTTTTTGTTAGTTGCTGTCAAGTGGATTGCAACTCATAAAAACCCCATTATGACAGAGTAGAATTGCCGCATAGCGTTTCCTTGACTGTAATTTTTATGGAAGCAGACTGCTATGTCTTTCTCCTGTGGAGCTGCTGGTTGTGTCTGAACTGCCAACTTTTCAATTAGCAATCGACCCCTTAACTGTTTGTGGCACCATGGCTCCTAAGCAGTGCTCTAGATAAGACAAATGATCAGATGAAGTAATACTGCTCCACACCAAACAAATTATGAGAATGAGAAGAGTATCTACATTGGGATTAGTTCAGCTGTAGAATTCTCACCTCCATGCAGGAGACTACAGTTCAGTTGGCAGCCAGTATACCACAGCTTGCAGCCATGTGTCACTAGTAGGTTACTTGTTGCTGTGATGCTGAATAGGTTTTAGCAGAACTTCCATGTGAAGACCAACTAGGAAGAAAAATTTGGTGATGTACTTCCAAAAATTAGCCAGTGAAAGCCCAATGGGTCACAAAGACAGGCCGCATTTCATTCATTCTGTTGTGCATGGGGTCACCATGAGTTGGGGGTCCAACTCAACAGTAGCAAGCAACAACAACAACATAATAAAGGGGTTAATTCAAACTTCAAAGTTGCCTTACCTACAAATAGATACAAAAATTTTTAATAGTATTATTTCTTTTCTATATAACAGGGAAAACTATTCAGAAACAGTATTATACAGAGGAAACATGACAAAAGGAAGAAAAACGAACATTTGTAATATAGCATTTAAATCTCAAATCATAACCTGGAATGTATTTTTAGTAAAGAGAAAATTGAGCTCCTGTTGAAATGCTTTTTAAAACTGCATTATTTACTGATTTTATTGGTGTTCTGGTGTTCGGTTTTTGTCTTTTGGGGTTTTTTTTTTATTGTTGTTTTCTGTTTTTCATTTTCTTTTATCCTGAACAGAGATTTGAAGTTGGATAACTTATTGCTAGATACAGAGGGCTTTGTGAAAATTGCTGATTTTGGTCTTTGTAAAGAAGGTAAATATATGCTTAAGGTTTGTTTTCTAATGGATTGCTGTTTCTCTGTGTTTTTAGTAGTCCCTGTATTTGTCTATGAAGAAAGCAAAATTATTATTATTAAGTTTTTAATTATTAATTGAGTGAAAGTTTACAGGACAGGTCATCAGTTTTACATTCAACAAAGCATATACTTTGTTTCACTGCAATGATTATAATTCCCTCCATGTACCATCATCAGTTAACAGTATTTCTCTCTATTCATTTTAGCTCTTTTTTTTTAAACACTCAGGTATATATAACAATTTAAACCACCAAAGGTACAAATTCTGTAAGCCTGCCTCCTTGCCGCCAACTCTCAGTCCTTCTCTTTCCATGATTCTAGAGTCCTAAGCTGCTCCCTCTCTCCATGTCCCCATCTCTGCCTCCATCTCTGGTGTTGCTGCTTCTCTAGATAAGGGCCCACATTCCCTGTGTGCTCTTCTCCCTTGATAATCTTAGGGTCCTCTGTTTCTGGACTGTAAGATTAACTACTCACCCATTTTTGTTAAAAATTTCTACCTTTACAATTATGACAGTGCAATTAGTCATGATAACAGTTCCTCGCTATTGAATCATAAGAATCTTATCCCCATCTGTTTTCACCAGACCCATCTAGACAAGTTGAAAACTATTCAGTGGGGATGATGTCTTCCCCCACACACTCTTAAACTCCCTCTTAAAAACTTGGAAGCCAAGTCACTTCGTGCCTTTATGGCGCCCTCATTTTAAGTATCCAGTGTCTGAGTTGCCTGTCCGTATCTACCATGTATATAAAGGGAACAGCACTGATACGTGATGTAAAGACTCCTTCCCTCTCAGTTGGTATTTTGAGCTACTACATCCATGAGTATAGGTGAAGTTCATCAAACTGTAGCAATTTACCCTCGTTTCCTTTATCCAAAAAAATTTTTTTTTTTTATCTTCTTCTAGTCGAGTTCTGATTATCAAGTCATCGAGGCTAGGTCAAGTGGGTACAAGTGGGTACTATCTGCAAATTTGGGTATTCTTGTGCATCTCCCCTCACTTCATAGCAGCTGGATGCTTCACTCTCAGCTCTAGCTTCTGTGGCTTTGTCTTTGTCCATGGGCTCAGGTGTCCCCAGGTCTCACTACACTTTGGACCAACCAGCCCTTCCTCTTCTCTTTTTCATCTCTGGGTCAACGGAGGCTATGGAACATGGTTGAACTCAGTCCATATCCTCATTGCTGCCTTTCCCCCTCTTCCACTCACTAGTAGACCAATGTGATCACCAGCAAGTTTACATGCCTGTTCTTGTGTTCCCTTGGAGTTTTAGTCTTAGTGGGGGGTTTGTCCTGAAGGGATTTGATTGTTGCCATGATGGCTTCCTGGCGAACAACTTGCTTATTCTTATAGTAGCCAATTATACTGTTAATACTATAGTATGTTTTGGGGTTTTCCTGCTGATCTTTCCTTGAAGATGTATCTTCTGTTGCTCTAGCTGTTCCAGGCTGTTCTGCTTGTCCGTACTAGTGAGAATGTTCTACCTCAGAAGGTTCTGAGCCAAATGTATTTAGTTTCAGTAAGACACTGTAGATTGTTCATATGGCATATTATCACATTATTAAGAATTTATTCTATGAATGTAAATATGATTGTTGTTGTTATGTGCCATGGAGTCGGTTCCGACTCATAGTGACCCTACACAGGGTTTCTGAGACTGTAAATCTTTATGGGAGCTGAAAGCCTCAACTTTCTCCCACGGAACAGCTGGTAGTTTTGAATTGCAGGTTCCCAGAAATGATAGTTATAGGACTAAGATTTGCTTTGTATGATTAATAATTCTGTCAGTACTCCTAAGAAAGCACTTATAAAGCACCTATTCGTTCACTCTACTAGAACTGTACAGAATGAATTATATAGGTTAAGTAACTTCTTTCCAGTTTCTTTTAAAACTTTAAAATTTTTCAATTAGAAAAATGCTGTCTGTATGTGTGTGTGAGAGAGAGTGTGTATGTGTTTATGTATAATATGGAATCCTGGTGTGGCACTGTAAGAAAAAGCACTGGACCCTTAGGTCGGTGGTTCAAATTCACCAGACACTCATTGTAAAACCTATACAGGGTCACTATGAGTCAGAACCAACTCAACAGCTCTTAATAGCAACATGTATAGTATGCATTTGCTTTTATCAGGATTGCTTTTTGCATGTTCAGAAATAAATAAGTAAACTGGAAATTTGAAGTCAGCAGTAGCAAATGATAGTGTAAAGTACATGGGCTTAGGCACCAGACAGAACCAGGTTTGAATCTTTTTCCCTGCCACTTACTTGTCTTTGGTCAAGTTACTTTTAACTATTTTGAGTCTGTTTTCTCAACTATAAAGTGGATATAATCCCTCCCATTTTGGAGTACTAGGAACAATACATATAAGCATCTGGCACAATGCCTGACATACAGGAAGCAGGCATTCCTCTCTTTACATTTAATGCACTGTAGTATAACTTACCTCACTTCCCTCTACTCTAGTGGTTTCTTGTTTCTTATTTAGCTTTTTCCCAAGTGCATAGCAAAGGTCTTGGCACACTGTAAGTAGTCAATAAATGTTTAATAAATAGTTTTATGAATAAATGAAATAATGTAAAAATATGTTAACCCACTGACCTCCCATTGTTGAATCCAACAAAACCTTTTTCTCCTTTTGGACTTTTCTTTCTGTATTGCATTTATTGATTTAAATTATTTTATTCCTCAGAGTCTTTCCTCAGTCTATTACTCTTCACTATAGTTTTCAATTTTCAACTATAATCTAATCACTCCCAAATCTGTGGTTTCTTTTCTTATAGTTCTAAACATATATATTCAACTATATATCAGATGTCTCTACCTGAGTTGTAAATAGGCACTTCAGACCTACATAAGCAATAGTTTCTTTGCTTCAGGTAGTCTAGTTCTTAGTCGATGGTACCACAATTCCCATTTCCCAGTCTGAAAATGTGTAATTGTCTTGAATTGGTCCTTTCCTAATTCAGTTATTTACCAAATTCTGATGATGTTCACATCCGGCATACCTGCATTTCTTAAATCTGTTATTTCCCCTCTACTACTGACAAACTGGAGTCCTGGTGTGGCGCTGTGGGTTAATGTTCCAGACTGCAAAGCCATTTGAACTGTAAGGTTGGTGGTTCAAGATCACCAGCATCTCCTTGGAAACCCTATACAGGGTCGCTGTGGGTAGGAACCGATGTGACAGCACTTAACAACAACAGTAATTGACAATCTGGAGGCACTCACTCATCTCTACCAAGAAATTTAGAAGACAACTATCTAGCCAACTAACTCAAAGAAATCTGTATTGGGGCCCATTCCAAAGACAGGTGACCAACGGAATGCAGAATTCATCAGACAATCTCTTTGATATCCCATGTGAGCAAAGTTTTACTAAAGGTAATACAGAAACTACTACAAGCATACATTGACAGAGAACTTCCAGAGGTTCAAGCTGGATTCAGAAGAGGATGTGGAACAAGGGATATCATTGCTGATGTCCAATGGATGATGGCTGAAAGTAGAGAATACCAGAAAGATGTTTACCTGTGCTTTATTGACTATGCAAAGGCTTTTGATTGTGTGGATCATGACAAGCTATGGACAACATTGCAAAGTATGAGTATTCCAGAACACTTAATTGTGCTCATGAGGAATCTGTACATGGACCAAAAGGCAGTTGTTCGAACAGAAAGAACATGGGAACACTGAATGGTTTAAAATTAAGAAAGGTGTGCGACAGGGTTGTGTTCTTTCACCATACTTATTCAACCTGTATGCTGAGCAAATAATCCGAGAAGTTGGATTATCTGAGAAAAACGTGGCATCAGGATTGGAGGAAGGCTGATTAACAACCTGCAATATGCAGATGATACAGTCTTGCTTGCTGAAGGTGAAGAGGACTTAAAATACTTACTGATGAAAATCAAAGACCATAGCCTTCGGTATGGATTGCATTTCAATGTAAAGAAAACAAAAATCCTCACCACTGGACCAATAAACAACATTCTTATCAGCAGAGAAAAGGTTGAAGTTGTCAGAGACTTCATTCTTGGATCAACCATCTACACTCATGGAAGCAGCAATCAAGAAATCAAACGACGTATTACATTAGGCAAATCTGCTGCACAAGACCTTTTTTCAAGTGTTGAAGAGCAAAGTTATCAGCTTTGAGGACTAAGGTGTGCCTGACTCAAGCCATGGTGTTTTCAGTCACCTCATATGTAGGCGAAAGCTGGACAGTGAATAAGGAAGACGATAAAAGAATTGATGCCTTTGAGTTATGGTGTTGGAGAATATTCAAAGTATCATGGGCTGTCAAAAGAACAAACAAATCTGTGTTGGAAGAAGTGCAGTCAGAGTGCTCCTTGGAGGCCAGGATGGCTAAACTTCGTCTCTCATACTTCAGACATATTATCAGGTGGGACCAGTTGCTGGAGAAGGATATCATATTTCGTAAGGTGGAAGGTCAGAAAAAAAGAAGACCCCAGCAAAATGGATTTGCAAAATAGCAGCATCAGTGGGCTCAAGTGTGGCAACAATTGTGAGGTTGACCCAGGACCGGGTAGTGTTTCGTTCTGTTGTACATAGGGTCACTATGAGTCGGGTCCGACTCGATGGCACCTAAAACTGAAAAACAGGGCGCACAGTGCCTCCATAGGATAAGCATTGGACTGCAAGCCACAAGGTTGACAGTTAAAGCCCACGAGTTGCTCCACAAGAGAAAGATGAGGCTTTCTGCTCCTGCAAAGATTTAAAACCTTGGAAATCTTATACAGGGTTGCTGTAAGTCGGAACCAACTCAGTAGAACTTAACAACTGTTAAAGCAATATCTTCTGCTGACAACACTTCTAAAATAGCATACTAACCGTTCTTTCCTGTCTCTTTGTCCTGTCTCCCTCAGATCAATCTGTCATGAACTTTCTAAAACGGGAAAGGAGTCTGTATAAATACACACCTGACCATGGTATATCTCTGAAAACCCTTCAAAAGCTGGAATTTAATGCCTTTTCCAGTCTATTTGCCTACTTTTTCAGCCAGCTCTCTTGCTGCCTGAGCAACTTAATTGCTTATAGTCTTTGTCTCCCATAACTGTCACCCATTCTAACTCTCTTCACTAGCTAACAGCTACTTATCCTTCAAATTCACCTCAGCTGTCATTCCACAGGCAAATTACCTGGTATTCCTCTACCCCACCTAATGTCCATATCTGCTTTAGGTGTCATTCTTCAGTGTTTCTATAATATCTTACTCTTACTATGTCAAAGAACTGTGATTTATTCATATGATTTATAAAACACATGTGATTTATTCATCATGTGTTCCCACCACTTTGCCTAAGTGCTTGAAACATAATTTTGTTGTTTTTTTAAATGCTGCAGAGTAAATTCTGACTTGTGGTATAGGGTTTCCAAGGTGTATTTGGTGGGTTTGAACTCACATTGAATGAGTAACCCACTGCTATCAAGTCAGTTGCAACTTATAGCAACCCACCATAGGGTTTCTAAGGCTGTAAATCTCTACAAGAGCAGAAAGCCTCCTCCTCTTTCTCCCCCGGAATAGCTGGTGGATTCGAACTGCTGACCTTATGGTTAGCAGCTAAAATTTTCTTCATTATAGTACAAACAGTTATAATATGAAAGTAAAAGCTAACATTACTTGCCTCTTGTATGCCAGATACTCTGCCAAATGGTTCGTATGCATGGTCTCTCCTAAACTTCTTGTTTCTTTTTCTGGCAGTTCATGGTACTTTTAATATTCTTCTCCAACACCATCATTCAAATGCATCGGTTTTTCTACAGTCTCCCTTATTCGTTGTCCAACTTTAAAGAGTTCTTATGCAGAAAATTTGCCTAATGCAATACATTTTTTTTATTTCTTGACTGCTGCTTCCATGAGTGTTGATAGTGGATCAAAACAAAATGAAGTCTTTGACAACCTCAATCTTTTCTCCCTATATCCTGATTTTCTTTACTGATCCAGTGCTGAGGATTTTTGTTTTGATTACATTGAGGTGCAACCCCTATTGCAGGATGTGGTCTTTGATGTTCATCAGTAAGTATTTTAAGTTCTCTTTGCAATTTTGCAAGCAAAATTGTATCATTTATGTATCTCAAGTTGTTAATGAGTCTTCATGCAATCCTGATGTCATGTTCTACTTTGTATATTTCAATTTCTTGGATTATTTGCTCAGCATAAAGATTGAATAATATGGTGAAAGTATACAACTTTTGACACGCAGTTTTCCAAATTTTAAACCATTCAGTGTCCCCTTGTTCTGTTCAAACCACTGCCTCTTTGTTTATGTACAGATTCTTCATGAGCACAATTACAGTGTTCTGGAATACTCATTCTTTGCAACATTATCCAAAAGTTTTCATAATCCACACAGTCCAGAGCCTTTGTGTAGTCAATAAAGCACAGGTAAACATCTTTTGATATTCTCTTGTTTCAGTCAAAACCTACCTTAAATCAGCATTGATATTCCTAGTTCAATGTTCTCATCTGAATCAGGCTTAAACCTCAGACAGTCAGTGTACCTGTAGCAAAATTTCATTGGCATGTGATTTAATGATATTATCCAATGACTTCTGCATTCCATTTGGCCACCTCTCTTTGGAATGGGCATACATAGGGATCTCTTCCAGTAAGTTGGCCATGAGTTGTCCTTTTTAGTTTTCTGTTTAGCTCTTTTACCTCCTCATTTCTTCCAGTCATTCTAGCTTCTCTACATTCAAGAGCAAGTTTCAGAGTCTCTTCTGACGTCCATTTTAGTCTTTTTTTTTTCCCTGTCTGTTTAATAACCTTTTGTTTTGTTCCTGTATGATGTTCTTGATGTCATCCCATAACTCTTCTGGTCTTTGGTCATTAGTGTCTAATGCATCAAATCTTTTCTTGAGATGATCTCTAAATTCGTGTAGGATATGTTCAAGATCATATTGTGGCTGCCATGGACTTGTTTTAATTTTCTTCAGCTGCAGCCTGAACTTGCATATGAGCAATTGGTGATCTGTTCTATGGTCTGCCCCTTGGCCTTGTTTTGGGTGAAGATACAGAGATTTTCCGCAATCTCTTTCTACAGGTGTAGTTAATTTTATTTCTGTGTAATTACATCTGGTGAGAACCATATATATAGTTGTCCTTTTTGTAGTTTGAAAAAGGTATATGTAACGAAGTTGCTCATCTTTCAGCGCTATATATGACATTATTCTGGTGCTATTCATAATGTGTAAATGGTTCAATATTCTGATGCTGTCTTGACAGTTTTCTACTACTATTCATAAAGTTTTCAGTGGCTAAACATTTGGAAGTAGTTTACTTCTCTTTCTTCCTAGTCTGTCTTAGTCTGGAAGGTCAGCTGAAACCTGTCCACTATGGGTGACTCTGCTGCTATTTAAATTACTAGTGGCAGAGCTTGCAGCATCACAGCAACATGCAAGCTACCATAGTATAACAAACTCGCATTAGAGAGACACATATCAAAACAACAATGAGCTATCATCTCACCCCAACATTAATAGCCAACTTCAAGAAAAGAGAAAATTCTGGCGAGGGTGTGGAGATGCTGGGATCCTTCTACGTTGCTGGTGGGATTGTAGAATGGTGCAACCATTGTGGAAAATTGTATAGTGTATCCTCAAAAAACTAACATTAGAAAAACCATAGCAGTCTTGCTACTTATGGTATATGGCTACAAGAAATAAGAACGATTATATGAGTTACATATATTCACCTATGTTCATAGTTACACTAACCATAATTGCAGAGATGGAAACAGCTTAAATACCCATCAATGGAAGAATGAATAAACAAACTTTGATATATAGCACACAGTGACATACTATGCAATGTTGAAAAATACCAGTGAATCTGAGAAACACCTCATAACTTGGATGAATCTGGAGGACATTATGTTATGTGAAATTATTCAATCTCAAAAGGATGGATATTGTAGGAGACCACTATTGTAAAATTCATGCTAAAAGAAACATTCTTTGATAGTTACCAGGGGTAAGAGGGAAAGTAGCGGGGTAGACACATGTTAACTTGGGTGTCAACGAGGAGAGAAACATAATAGAAGAGGGAGATTGGTGGAAGAATGATGACAGGTCAAAACAGAAAGGACTGAAGGGAATAGAGGTCAATAGTGTTATATACACAGCCATGCAGTACTCGTCTGTGTGTAGATACGTGGACAGATACGCAGGCTGAACAGTTACGGGAGGAAAAGTGGAGTATACCCAGAAAGCTATAAGGTGCTGAATGATGATATTTTTACATGGGTATTTTACTGCAGCCACACCTGTGAATGTGATGGAGCATACAGTGGGCAAATGATGAAAGCTTCTTAGATATTATCAAACATCTTAAGTCAATGAATTGCTGGGTCTACAGGCTCAGGACCATAGTTTCAAGGGACACCATGGCCAGTGGACATACCATAGTCCACAAAAACAATGTTTTATATTCTACTTTGATGAGTATCAATTGGGATCTTAAAAGCTTATGCAACTATTGGTCTCTCCATATCCGAAAGAAAGAAGAGTGCTGAAAATTGATGCTTGGAATCATCTAGTCCAGTGGACCAGTGGAGCAGGCGAACATCAGTTGCCACAGCTGTGAGACTAGAACTAGGTGGTGCCTAGCTATCACTACCAACTGCTCTGAAAAAGATCACATTAGGCCCAGGCCCCAAAGAGAATGGTAGAAAATACGGAATAAGATACAAAATTATTTTTAAAAAGACGAAGCTTATTGGTCAGAAGACTAGAGGGAACATGAGACTGTAGCCCTTGACCACGTTTAGGTCTGTAACAGAACTCACCCTTATTTCCCAATTTTTTTGTCAAGTAGTACATATGTATATAGGAGGAACAGCAACACTAGTTAAGGTATGCTCACCATGGAATGGTCAATCATTCAAGATTAAAAGCGCAGTATATAGCTAAGGATAAAGTTGAGACAGCGTGGGAAGGAGGGCAGTATAGAAGTAAGAACCACAAGGAGGAAGCAGGATAACTGTTGTTGCATGGAGGGGATTGCAATCATTGATTTGAAACAAAATGCATGATCTGTTCAATTTAAAACTGATGATCTTGTCTGTAAACTTTCGCTCAATTCACAGCAAAAAGGTTTTTTAAAAAAAGAAATTCATTATAATGAATGAGAGACAGTAATTTTACTGCTATAATGGATAAACTACAGGCATTACATTAAAATATCACAGATCTTGTAACATGACCATAAAGAAGATGATAAAAATTCACAATAGTTGTATCCTGAAAGTATGCCTTATGTAATATACTTCTAGTTGTGACCAGAGCATCAAATAAAAACCAAGAAACATTGTTATTTGTTTGTCTCTATTAACTTTCTTTGTAATCTTGGCTGTTACCTAAAAGATTTCTGTACAATTTATATAGATAGCGTTGGTGCTATTGTGTGCCATCAAGTTGGTTCCAACTGATAACAACCCTGTATAGCAGTTTTGGCTGCAATGGCCACAAGCGTGACAACGATTGTGAGGCTGGTGCAGGACCGACCGGACAGTGTTTTGTGCTGTTGTGTGTAGGGTTGCTATGGGTCAGAACTGACATGACGGCACCTAGCAACAAAACAATGGCTTTAAATCTTCTCAGGAACAAAAAAGCCTCATCTTTCTCCTGTGGAATAGCCGGCAGTCTCAAAACACAGACCCTGTGGTTTGCAGTCCAGTGCTTACCATATGGAGCCACCACGCTTCCCTCTCAAAGGGTACTAAAGCAACATTGTAGTCCGCCTTCCAATTGTAAAGATTTAAAGGAAGTAAACTGACTCTAATGTATTATTTGTTATTGGTTTCTTTTTCTTTGTTGAGTTTTTTTAGTTTTACTTTTGCTTGTTTTGGTCGTTGTAAGCTTACAAAAAAAAAAAAAGAAAAGAAAAATCTTTTCTTTACGTTATGGATTAAATTGTATTCCCCAAAAAATGTTATGTTAAAGTTCTAATGCCTGGTACCCATGAATGTGACCTTGTTTGGAAATAGGGTCTTGGAAGATGTTATCAATTAGCATAATGTCATACTGGAGTAGAGTAGGTCCTAATGCTTTATGACTTGTGTCCTTATAAATGAGAAAATACAGAGAGTGGCAGACAGAGAAAAAACACCAGGTTATACTACAGATGCAAGTCATAGAATAGTGGGAGCTACTAGAAGTGAGAAAAGAGGCATGTAACAGATTCTCCCTCCAAGTCTCAAAAGGAATCAGCTCAGCTGACAACCCAGAACTGTGACACAATAAATAAAATTTCTTATAAGCAAACAAAAAATCAGCCTGCTATATTTGGTCAAACATTTAATTAACTTTTCCCTAATGTAATGGCTGTAACTACAGTTGCCTTGGCAGGGCCAGACCAAATGATTTCATAGCCCTTACATGGTCTGTGGGCCGAATGTTCTCCACTCCTGCAGTATAGGGTTTCTGAGAATGGCTGTTGGGTTTAAACTGTCCATTTTGCTGTTATCTGTCTGGTTCTTATTCTACAGTGCCACACAAGGCTCTTATATAGATGTTGTTGTTGTTGTTCCTAAGTGCCATGAAGTCAATAACAACACACAGCGACCCTGTACCCCGTTTCAGAGGAGCAGCTGATGAAATTGAACCACCAGCCTTGTAGTTCGCAGTCCAGTGCTTATCCTATAGCACCACACCAGGAGTTCCTTATAGAGATAGATAGTAGCTCCTTTTAAAAATAATATTTTATTGACCAAAAATGGCAATATCAAAGAAATTTCCACGCATACACACATACACAAAAAATTCATCCTAATGTGGAAATGTTTATAATTCTGCCATTCAAATCTTGGTCCATAGACTTACAAATTTATTTATCTTTTTTCAATTGTTGTATGTGCACACTTTAAAAAAATTGGTATTGAGGGCTTTCCCTTCAAATTCATAAAATGATTCAGTCACTTTGGAATAAGAAAACATAGAGACATCTATGTGTAGAATATATATTTGATTAATATATTATGAAATTACTAGAAACATACACATATGTTGGAAAATCAGTTAGCTAAAATGCTAGTAACATATCACTGTATTATACAACTCCTGGTGTGGTGCTATAGAGTAAGCACTGGACTGTGAATCACAAGTCGGCAGTTCAGACCCACCAGCTGCTCCTCAGAAACCCTACACCGGGTCACTATGAATCAGAACTGACTTGATGGCACTTGACAACAACATATTATATGACATTTGGTCAACTCTTGATTTTTTCAGGGATTTGCTGGTTTTTGTTTTCTAAATTGTACTTAGTATTTTTATAATAACATAAATCTATTTAAAAGCTTGAATTGGAATGATGGGAGAAATTGGAGCTTCTAGTCAGATCATTTTGTTGTAAATTCTTAGCAACCCTTATAATGTAATAACAAAAATGAGTAAGTGACTAAAATGAAGCATAGGAATTTTATAGATTTTTACCCAGTTAGAGAGTATAGTTGCTTTTGCACAATTTTTTTTTTTTCTAAGCCAGTCCTTAAATCTTGGGTATGTATGAGTTTACTCACCATTTTTAAATGTACAACTTTAAAGTGACTTCCTAATGATATTTTCTAATTTTTATAAACAGAAGCTAGATTTCTTTTTTTTTTTTTTTTTTAACAAATATGTAAAGTTTTTTTTTTGTGTGTGTGTGTGTGTGTTTTTTTTCCCCAGGAATGGGATATGGAGATAGAACCAGCACATTTTGTGGCACTCCTGAATTTCTTGCTCCAGAAGTATTAACAGAAACATCCTACACAAGAGCTGTTGATTGGTGGGGCCTTGGTGTACTTATTTATGAAATGCTTGTTGGTGAGGTAAGTATAAAGTAGGTAAGAGAAAAGATGAGAAAACAAAGCATATTATTTAGAAAACTAATGTTTCCAGCATAAGTGGCACTTGACTTTTGTAAATATTTATGATGTTGAGTGCCATCAAGTCCTTTCCAACTCATAGCAACCCTGTATAGAGTTTCCGAGGAGCAGCTGGTGAGTTTGAACTGCCAAACTTGCCATTCAAATGACCTTGAGATCCAGTGCTTATCTTACATCACAAACAGGACATGATAATTGACTATGCTTCTATGATATCTTCACTGGTTGATTTTTTCCCTTCAAATTTTTATGTAGCTTATGGAATGCATTCAGTGCCTTGAAAATCTTTTCTTATATTTCCGTATTGCTATGGTTATGCTTTATCACTTTAAGACATAATCATATTTGACTGATCACTTCATAAGGACTAGAATAGCAGCAAGACCAATGAAAAGTGTGTTCTCTGTAAACATTGGACTAAGTATATGCTACCTCCAAAACTAGTAGAATAGAGTTGAAAAGATTAGCATTTTTTTTTCCTGTTTTCTGTAGATTAAATAAATAAATTTATAGGAGTAATTTTGTTATACATAGACATTGTTACTATTTAGGAATCAGTAAACTATACTAAACAAATAAAGCAGTAATAACAGACTAATGTGCTGTGTTATATATAAATCATTAGAAATGATAAATTAGTGTGGATTTAAGAAGCAGAAGCAATAAGTCATTGACAAATAATTGAAATCTACTAGAGGAACTTAATGACCTGAAGATGTCAGAAAATTATCTCTTAGTATCAGTTCAGTGTTCTGCTGTTTCCCCAGTGCGAACAACCTTCTTATGTTTTATAAATAAGCTCATTTAATTTTATAGCAGTAGTCGTCAAATGCCCATTTTTAGATGCATAAACAGATACCCAAAGATTAATAACTTACCTAAAGTCATACAGTTCTCAAGTGGTAGAGCTGAAATTTTAACACTGGCATTCTGGCTTCAGAACCTATTTCCCTTGCAACCTCCTGGCTCAGATATTGAATCTACCCAGTCTTGTTTTATATTCTTAAGACCAATAGTCCAAATATGAAATTGTCATTTATGTGTAGGAAAACTCCTATTTGGTATTACAGTAGAGAAAGATTTATCTTAGCCCTGTTCTGTAGTTGTCTCTACTTTCTACGAGTGTCAGACTTACATTTGACAACTAATTTTTCAAAGT
>NW_006408520.1:26675196-26686875 GCF_000296735.1 Chrysochloris asiatica | reverse complement strand
AGCAGCACACCAGGACTTGAGCATTAAATATGTCAAGAATTGTATACTTTAAAAAAAGTTTTTCATTCTGATTTTGTTGACAGCTGCTGCTTGGTGCAGTCATTGTACCTGCTGTTCTCGAATTCCTTTTTGCCACCATTAATTTGCTATTGACCTTGAGTTTCAAAACATATTCATGTCTGAGATACAGCTACAGATTCTCCTTTTTCTATTATAATACTTATAGCCATATTTATTCCTTATTAGGTTTTTTTGTTTTGTTTTGTTTTGTTTTGTTTTGTTTTTGTCTTGTCAAAAAATAGAACTTTTTGAGGATAGTGTCTATTATACGAATATTTCCAAACTATGTAGTAGGCAACCTAAGTACTGACTTATCAGACACAGGAATAAGTGAATGAATGAAATTGAATGGAATAGAATGAAATGAAATATGATATATGATATGACTTAGGTTTGTTACAAATTTAATTTAAAGAGAATTTCAGGAAGACTGAAAGACTGGCATAACTTAGGAATAGTAGATGAATGTAGTGGCTTCTTGTGGCCTTTGTTGTTGTTTTAATGGAATTTCCTTTTTGTTTTGTTTTCATTGTCACTGGTTCTTGGTTATAATTTGGATAGATAAGTTCTTACTGGATTGAAACTCCTTTTAACTTACTCAAAGATATTTCTTCCAGTCTCCCTTTCCTGGTGATGATGAAGAGGAGGTTTTTGACAGTATTGTCAATGATGAAGTAAGATATCCAAGGTTCTTATCTACAGAAGCCATTTCCATAATGAGAAGGGTAAGAATTGATGGTTTTAAGATATTTTTGTATACTGAAGAAAATTTCCAAGTAAAGCTTTAGAAGTTGTTTTTCAATTCATAGGTGTTGAATGGTTTAGGAAGACATGTACAAAACACATTTATATTTGATAATTATGAGAACTCTTATCAGAAAAGTTACTGATTTTATTTTGACTTTTCTGCTTTACATTGTGTTAGCTGTTAAGAAGAAATCCTGAGCGTCGCCTTGGAGCCAGCGACAAAGATGCTGAGGATGTGAAAAAGCACCCTTTCTTCCGGGTAATAATGAAAGTTTGATTTTTTTTTTTTTTTTTTTCAATTAAAGCAATTAGGAATCGAAAATTAAACTAGTCATTTTATATTTTGTGATCCAGCTAATTGATTGGAATTCTCTGATGGACAAAAAAGTAAAGCCACCATTTGTACCTACCATTAAAGGACGGGAAGATGTTAGTAATTTTGACGATGAATTTACCTCAGAAGCACCTATTCTGACTCCACCTCGAGAACCAAGGATACTTTCAGAAGAGGAGCAAGAAATGTTCCGAGATTTTGACTACATTGCAGATTGGTGTTAAGTACGTTACACACTGTGAAACCAAGCAGACTGACCCCAAGAAGACCTCTTAAGAATAGCAACCCTTCATTTGCTCTCTGTGCCACCAAAAGCTCTGAACGCAGAAAGATTTGTTTAAAAGTACCATTCTGTTACGTTCCTGGAAAGCGGCTTCAGAAAGTATTTTCACCGTAAATCTGAGCACTGGAAGCAGTTTCATGAAGTTTAAACTGAGTGAACAGCGGCCATGGAAAGGTCCATTATCCATGAATACTTTGGGATCAATAGTTTATTTTTTTAAAAAAAGAAAGAAAAATAACACTTTTCTACAGTACCTAGCTTTGCCATATGCCTGCCTTAAGTGGAAGGGAGATTAATTCGTCAACTCAACTCCACTCAACTGTTTTTCAAAGAGGAAAAAAGGGCTTGAAATGTGATTATTAAACACACTTAGAATGACTCTGTTTGAGTAAGGCAAATAAATACTCTTGTATTTTTTAAAAGAAATTACTGTAGTATCAAAGAATATAGTTGCCATTTGTGCACATTTTTTGGGCTTGATTTAAAAAAAAAAAAAAACCAGAATGAATCGATGCTTTATCTTACAAATTTTCTGTATTTGGAGAAAATGTTTTGTACTGCCTTATCTTTACCAACCTGTAACAGAGCCTCAGAGCTTACCAACAGAGCTACTTGCCAAACAATGTTTTGTGTATTTAACAGTGCTGAAACAAACTGGAACGAAACATCAGCAGTTACGGAAAATGTTAAGAATGACAACTTTTGATCAGTCTGAACTCTAAGATACTGTATTATCCATATGATTTCCCAAGGTCTAGACACTCATGTATGCTTTCTTCCAAAATCAGTGAACTGATTACCCCTTTTTTGGTATCCTTTCTACATTCATCCATCACATTCATCTTGTTCTTGTGTCAGCTGTAGAAGGTAGCTATATCTTTTTTGAACCATGAGGATTATCATTGTATACATGCTGTGAACATGTATATGTGCAAGTTGTAATGTATTCTATGTTGTAGGCTTATTATTTAATTTCACCACTTCATCACTTTTGTACAGTGGCCAAGAAGACTCCTCAGACTCCAGCATTTATGTGAAATGCATTTGGACATTTTAGGCCACTGGATCCGGATTTTATATTGGCAGTCACTGAGGATAAAAGCAATATATTGTAACAGAATGTATAAATATTTTTGATAAAACAGTCTATATTTTATAAAAATTATTATAACACTAAAGCTGTACCTCAAAAGTCTCTAAAATAATTTGATCAAATACTTTTGACAATTCTTCAAAGGGTCAGTTTGTGGCTTTTTAAAATACCCTTAAGGGAAAGTCATTTTGCTAACCATGACTTTCCACTTGCCTGAAGTTTTTTCCCACCTAGCCCATGACTTCATTGTTTTTCCTTAGTTTAGTAATAACATCTTTGATCCGGTCCTTAGCATTTTAGGATCATCATACCTCAGGAATAGCAAGTTGTTCACTAACCATATTGAATTAACCATTTAATCACAGTAAGCTCATCTCTTAAAAATTGTTCAAGCCTATAAATTCTATAAAAAAAATGAAAGCACACTGATTTATAGAGTTGAGTTAAAAACATTTGTAAATATTTCAGCCTTGCCACAGTGTGTTTATATATTTTTATTATATTTTAAAGAGCAATTAAAGTTGTTTACAGATAATTCATGTTACCTTCCAAATTGATCACTGTATTTTTATGCAATGAACACACCGACTTCTCTGTTTCTTTACTGGCCATACCCTCCCCCTGTGAAATAATTTTCATAGATGCTGCTATGCCAGGTTTTTGTTGCATTAATCTTTTGGTATTTTATATTTTGCTGTGAAGAAGAATTAGCATAGCTCACTTTGCTAGGATGCCTCACTGGGGAAGGCCTTGTCCAGCAAACAAACAGAGAAAGAACAAGTTAATATGTGTAAAAAATGCAATACTACCCCAGATGCTGATGGGGAACTGAAGAATCTTGCCAAAATGGGGATCAATTTGTTCTTTAAAGTTATTTTTAAATGCCGGTTAACTTCCTTGGCAAAGGACAATAGAGGAGCTTAGCTTAATTGTCTGTTTTTAATTTAAGTGGTATTAACACATTTAAAAGAACACTAAATACTTTTGAGGTACAGTCTGTTTACCTTTTGTGGTTCTCAAATATACATAGAAAGCAGTGTCCAAAATAGGCTTTAACATTAAAAACTGAAGTAGTATTTTGTAACTACACAGTGTACAGAAATGTTTTTAATTGAAGTCAATCACTAAAAAAAATTAGAGGGCAGGGTATATTCACACAATTAAGCTGAAGAAAGCACTAATTTTTTCTGTAGTTTTAAATATATATATCTATCAAGTGTAGATATATTTTGCTATTACTGTATGTGTATGTGACTGCTCAGGCACTTTGTAAGGAAATTAGGATATTTAGAATGGTTCACTATGCATTCACATGAAATGTGCCTTTAACTAGGTCATTCTAAAAAACAAAACAGCAGAAAAAGTGTTTGCAGTCATAAATGACCACAAATGCACAATTAAAGTTTAAATAGATTGTAATTTGTAACTTTGGTTTTAAGTATTGTTTTCTTTTGGAAACTTCCTGTTGATCAAAATATACATTACTTTTACTATGTTCAAGATCTCCAAGACTAATTAATGTCAGCTACCCTTCTTGCAGGGATTCTGGTGTGGTGCTGTGGGTTAATGTTGGACTGCAAAGTCGGTTTGAACTTCAAGGTTGGCAGTTCAAGCTCACTAGTTTCTCCTTAGCAACAAGAGCAACAACCCTTCTTTCAAGTCCTCTTTTTTTCCCTGGGGAAGGGCTATGAATGTTCAGAGCAAACTGTCCACTTCACTGGAGATACTCAGGACAATTTATTTATATCCTAGTCCTGCAGGACTATAGGCATCTTTTACGTCTTCACAAGTGAAGACCAGCATGCATTAATGGTACAAGAATGTAAAATACAAATCCTAGTATTAGGTGTACATTTGCCTTGTTTGAGATTAACTTACCTTATTTTAGGATCTGAATTTCTAGAAAATAGAAAAACAAAACAATACTAATCATCTTATTAGAATATGAATGTAATATTTGGGGAAAATAAAATAATGTGTTCTACCCCTGTAATGAAGGGGCCCTGGTGGCACAGGGTTAAGTGTTCAGATGTTAGCTGAAAGTTTGGTGATTTTAACCCACCAGCTGCTGTGGTATCTTGCTTCTGTAAAGATTTTTGCCTTGGAAACCCTATGGGGCAGTTCTATCCTGTAGTCTTTATGAGTCAGAATCAACTGAGTGGCAGAGGCTTTGATCCTTGTAACACAAATTCAGGACTGAATAGAATTCGCCATTATATGAGGGTAAGTCAAAAAAAGTATTGCTTTTAGGGTTCTAGTTCATACATGCATGGGTTTAATCTAAATAAAATGGGTTTAAACATGTCCCTGCAATCAATGGGTGGCTGCAGACAAGTTCTCTTGGTGTTACATTTGTCTTAATATCCTTAAGGTGCCTTTTAAAAAACACAGGATAATTTTTGTGCCATGGGAAAAAAAGATTTTTTGGTTAAGACTAATATCAAATTTTTAACAAAACTCAAGTGGATGTCTTTCCAAATAAAACAACAGTCTTTTGATGTAGCATGCATTTTAAGGAAGGTTAGAAAGACCTGAAAGAAAAACCAAGAGAAGGAAGACCATCCATCCATCTGCATGAGTGAAGAAATGGTGACTGAAGAGTGTGAGGTTACCATTGATGCGGTAGCTACTGAACTTGAGGCCTCACATGGTTTGGTACTTTTCGATTTTAAGTGAACATCATGGTCTCAGTGGGTGCCACAAGTGTTGCTAGCAGATCAACTAGCTCAAAGAGGTGATCTTTTCATTAGTCTTTTAAAGCAAGATTCAACCTAATGAAGACAATTTAATGGAATGAATTGTAACGAGATGAGCCTTAGATTTACCAATAAAATCCAGAGAGCAAGGTCCAGTCAAAACAGTGACTTCTGAAGGGACCTAATGGACCAATTAAACTCAAGGCAGAAAGGTCAGCTCAGATGGTATGGCCGTTGTTTTTTATTACTATAGAGTAATTTTCATAGATTTTTCTCAAAGGAATGAGGGTGGTTGGTCACAGGGGCTTCTTATAAGGTTATTTTAAGAAGAAAGAAAACTGCATTGGTGAGCAAAAGGCCAGCCAGGAAATTATACTAAGGAATTTTTTTCCATCACGATAATGCCACCTGCTCATTCTTAGAAGGTATCAAGAGCTGTCCTACATGAATTTTATTGGGAAACTTTACCCCATCCACCCTAAAGCCCTGATCTTGCCCCTTCAAATTTCTTTTTGTTCTTGAAACTCAGCATTTAAAAGGAACATGGTTTGAGTCCCCCCTTCAGTATACCAGAACTGCCATTTTTGACATGGTATGAATTGAAGAGCTCAGAATTTTCCAGGGAAGATGTATACACTGCCCTCAGAAGTATATAGATCTATGTAGATTTAATGTTTCTGTTAATTATAGATGTCTATGATTTTATAGCTATACTTTTTTGACGAGGTAAATGCTATCTTATAAATTCAAATCTAACAAAATGTTGATAGACCCTGCTGTGTTCCCAAAACAACTGAGTACAGTATGAGAAACTTGAAAGAGTGAATGCTAAGCCCTGGATCATAATCTTAGTTTTAATATTGGCCTTATATGCATATATTAGTTTTAAGTATAGAGACTAATCAATTGTTATGTTATTAAGTCTTGTCAAGTCGGTTCCTACTCAACAGCAAGTTTATATAGTGTTTCAGAGGTGTAGCTGGTGTATCTGAGCCACCAACCTTGTAGTTTGTACTGATCTTGCAGTGCATTGCTTATCCTACAGTGCCATACAGGGACTTTATATATGGTGGTAGGTAGTTGTTGTTGTTAGGTGCCATCGGGTCAGTACCAACTCATAGTGACCCTGTGCACAGCAAAATGAAATGCTGCCCAGTCTAATATAAAATTGTTGTTATGTGCTGTGGAGTCGGTTCCGACCCATAGCGACCCTGTACAGGGTTTCCGAAGCTGTAAATCTTTACGGGAGCAGAAAGCCTCATCTCTCTCCCGCAGAACAGCTGGTAATTTCGAACTGCTGACCTTGTGGTTCACAGTCCGATTCATAACCACTACGCTACCAGAGCACCTTAATATAAAATTTGGTTGGTTATGTGCCATGGAGTCGGTTCCAACTCATAGCCACCCTGCACAGGGTTTCTGAGGCTGTAAATCTTTACTGGAGCAGAAAGCCTCATTTTCTCCCACAGAACAGCTGGTAGTTTCGAACTGTTGACCTAATTAATGGTCGCAGCCTGATTCGTAACCACTACTCTACCAAAGCTCCTTATAAATATAAATGAGAGGTAAGTATTGCAATGTTTTTGTTTTTTTATCAGACATATTTACTGCTTTTAGTGTCATTTCTGTAAATTGCTTTTCGAGACCAATAAGACACTTAATTGAGGTAGTAGTAATGGTCACATTATAGGTAAGCGAGGTCTCTAGGAAATCTGTTATCCCAAATAAACAAACCTGAGCGGGAACCGGAATGAACTAGGGCTTCAGCACCCAAGAGTTAGGGCACAAGTGCCCAAGCACAAGAGTGAGAATACAGGTTGGGGCGGGGAGCTGAGTTTCCAAGAGTTGGTGAGCTTAGCCAAAGCAGTCGGAAGATGAAGAGGGTAGTTGCTGGAATGGCAGGGAAGTGACTTAGGACATGCAGGCAGCCATGAGATGTGGGATTGCCAAGAATATGGGTTTCTATACACACCACTATGGCAATAGCAAACCTTGGAGTAGCAGTAAGACTTAAGTTCTGTGCTACAATCTTCTAGTGAAGCTTAAGTCTTAGTTTGCATTACACCCTCTTGCTGTCAGTAGACACAGATATTATCTGGAGGAAATCTTCATGGTTTTCTTCACAGATAAAAATCAAGTTATGTGCTATCAGAGATCACCAAACACATAAAGACAGCAAGTTGCCATGAATCAGAGCCAGAAATAGTAAATTATAAATTTAGACATCCCCTCCTAAAGATTACAATTGTTCTGATATACAAAATATAGAATAGCTATTTTTAAAATGTTTAAATAGCTAAAATCACCAGGTTAAACATTAAAAATGAAATTTTAAAGAATTTATCAAACAATTTTAAAATTCAGAAGTTGAAAATGTAATCATTCAAATCAGAAACTCAAAGGCAGGATTAAACAGCTAAAGAGAGAACTGAAATTAACGCATACTAAAGAAAAATGGAAAATATGAAAATACAGTTAAAAGATAGTGGAAAATGAAATAGAGTTCCAAGAAGAATGACTACAATAAAGGAACAGAGGCAAAATAATGACTGGGCTATATGACACGGTTACTGTCCCCCAGTGGGTGGGAAAGAGAACACCCCTACCACCACCATACATCATAAAACAATAACCAACAATGAAAAGAGAAAACAATAATGGAGAAAAATATAATTAAACACAAGCAGGGACCATAATTTATATAATAACTAAAAGGAGAAACTAGAGACAGGAAAATGGAGCTACAGAAGAGAAAGTAAAAGGAAGAAATAAAAATAACCCTTAGAAAAATCAGGGAGAATGAAGTTGAAAAAAGAGTAGAGGAAAGAAAAACCAAGATATCAGAGACAGAAGAAAAGCAGGAAAAACAAAAGCAGATAAGATAAAATTCAAGGGAATGGAAAGAATAAACAAAAATAATGAAACAACAAAAGGGAAAAAACAAAACTAAAAACCAGAGTTGTTGGACCCAGAAAGGAGATAAAGTAAGTGGACTCCTGCAAGCCTAGGGTATCACGAGGCTAGCAGGAGGGTTGTGACAGCTGAGTTCCTGGCCCTGATGGAGTCCTATCAGCCTCAGTGTTAATCTATGTACAGTTTTAATCTATGCACTCAATCTGCAAGTTCGTGGAGGTCCATGATGGAGCTAGTTTCAGTGTCTGTAAGGAACAAAGAGCAACTGAGGGCAGGCTGACTAGTTAAATGGTAGTTTAGTGACACTGCAGGTACTGTAAATCCAAAGATGAGCCCACCTGAATCCAGGCATCAAAGCAGTGCTGCCAGCTCCCAGTTTACACTGGGGTGGCTCCCAACCACATGGCTCTGAATTCCCAGACAGAAGGGTCTGCTCTGAGGGTGGGAAATGGCCACACACTGGTCACCGGGTAAGCATGGGGAAAAAGAAAGATTCGAACTTTTCTTGTCATTGGTGGACTGCTTTGCCAGGCTACTTTCTGTTGCCAAAGTTGCGCATAAAAGATGGTTGCCACATCTGGCCAGCTGTTCAACAGTCTCCCTTCCTCACCTGCGCAACTTCACCCAGCAAGCATTCAATGCACTTCTCTAACCTTTCTTCTGAAGTTCAGGGTTCCAGGATTTTCATCTGTGTCTGTTTCATTTGGTCTCGTATCTTTGTTGTAGAGGGTCTGTGTAATGTGTCAGCCTAGTCTGCCAACCATACCAGAAGTCCTTAGTTTTTAAAATAGTACAATAGTACCAACATTGCAAGAACTCCTGGTGTGGCCCTGTAGGATAAAGCACTTGACCACAAGGTCAGCAGTTCAGACTCACCAGCTGCACCTTGGAAACCCTACACAGGGTCGCTATGAATAGGAACCGACTCCACAGAACTTAGCAACAATAAGTCAATATTACAAAGGAGCCATGGTAGCATAATGGGGTACTCGTTGGGATGCTAGCCACAAGATCAGCTGTTCAAATCCACCAGCCACTCCATGAGAGAAAGATGAGACTTTCTACTCCCGTAAAGATTTACAGCCTCAGAAATCCTCTACAGGGTCGCTATGCGTCAGAACCGACTTGATGTGATGGCACACAACAGCAGGAACATCAACATTACACAAATAAATTTGAAAACTAAAAATAGAGATGTTGTAAAGTGCTGGTGAGACGATTCTGACTCATAGCAACCCAGTATAGTGTTAGAAGCGGCTGGTGAGATTGAACTGCTGATTTTGTGCTTCAAAACGACCTTGCAGTCCAGCGCATTACCGTGCAGCACTATTCTATGAATGCTCCTCTATGAAGAAACCCAAAGATTAAATGTCCTTATAACTATTAAAGAAATAAAAGTAAATGTTTCTTCCTCACCCCATAAAAATTTTTAATCGGGTCTTGATTGTTTTACAAGTGAGTTCCTAACTTTAATGGAAGATATTATTTCAACATCAGAAATTTTTTGAGGGAATGGGAAATATACTATTTCCCAACTTGTTGTATGAAGTCAATATAATCTATATAATAAAACAGACAAGGATGTTGTGCAACTAGCAAATTTCATTCATGTATAGTGGTACACAGTTCTAAACAACATAGCAAATCAGACTTGACAATGTATTATTTGGAACACATTCCATGATTAAACCTATGCTTGTGGTGCTGTGGGGTAATGCGCCAGACTGCAAAGCCGTTTGCAAGGTCAGTGGTTCAAGCTCACTAGCTGCTCCTCGGAAACCTTATACAGGGTTGCTGTGGGTCAGAATTGACTCGATGGCTTTTAACAACAACAACAATCCCAGGAATTCAGGGTAACAATAGGAATAAAACAAAAAAATCCATCATTTACCATATTAAAATTTTTAAGAGAAAAATAAGTTAAAATGTCTAACACATTTCTGGTTAAGGTATCAAATCAGAATACAAATTCAATTCTTTAACATAGTATATAAAAAAGAAGAATACGAATAAAATGAAAACCGATGACTATTTCATATGAAGAAATATTAGACAATGAACATAGGAAATAGGAACAGGTCTGTGATGCCGGTCACTGGTACTTCTTTTTAATGTTGTAGTCTGCTACTTTCAGCATTATAAAGAAAAAAATAAAATCGCAGGTGATATGATTTCCTACTTAGAAAACTCAAAAAAGACTCCAGTTTGCTAGCATTAATAGTTTACTCAAGATGTTGGATATACAATAAAGACAAATTTGTTGTATTTCTATGTACCATCAATAAATTGGAATACATATTTTAAATTTTTTCACAATAGCAACAAAAGTAAATTACCTAGAAGTTGACAATGATGTGAATTACCTACAAACAAGATTGGGAAACATTAAAGAAGACAAGTAAATGTAGAAACATCTCTTTTTATCATGAGATGCCAGTGCTGCTTTTGCTATGTAAATTCAAGGCAATTGTACCCAGAATCCCAAAAATATTTCTTTTCAGAACTTTATCAGCTCATTCTAAAATTTACATGGAAAAGCAAAAGGTAAGAATGGTCTAACATGTATATACACAATGATATCAGCAATGAAAATCAACTGTAGTGATAAGGAACAAAACGAACAAAATTATTTGGGAGAAGGTAGAAGTTAGAATTAAGGTCTATGATTAGACCTTGGACTTCATTTAATGTCAGGGTAAGAGTTGATGGAGTTTTAGGGTTACAATTAGGATTTTTTTTTTCTTGAAATCACTTACTTCCCTCTTCATTTGGAAGTTCTATAACTGCATTATTCCCTTTTTTTACTATATGCATTTTTGTTGTTGTTGCACACTGGTATTCATTATTTTCATTCTTGTAGATTTGTTTTACTTTGAACACTTAAACATATATGTTGGGTTCTGGTTGATATTGTCACGTATGTTAATCTCAGGTGGCTATCTGCTGTTGTTGGTTCTCTGTCCATCAAACTCCATTTTGTTTTGTTTTAAGTTGGGTTGGTTTTGACAAACCCTTTTAATTTCTGTTTATCTGTAAATGCCCGTATTTTCCCATCAGATGTGATGGACAATTGTGCTGGAGTATGATTTTTAGTTGACAATATTTTTCATGTCGTCCCATTATTTTCCTGGTTTTGCTAAGAAATCAGAGCTTAGTTGTATTAGTTCTTTTTTGCAAGCTGCTCTCCGAATTCTCTTTGGTTTTTAAGTTTAACTATAACATATCTCGATGATTTTCTTTTGGAGTCTGCCCTGTTTGGTATTCTTTCAACTTCATGAATTCATATATTTTCTTTCATGATGTTGGGGAAGTTTTCTTCCAACAACTCTTTGGCAATTTTTGTTGTTGTTGTTGTTGTTTTTCTTCTCTCTTCCTCTTCTGGAATTCTAATCACATGCAAGTTATTCCTCTTAAAAATGTCCCACATAAATCTTAGACTTTCTTTAGATTTTTCTTGTTCATTTTCTCTGTTCCTTTTTGTTGTTAGTACTGTCAAGTCAGTTCTGACTTATAACAACCCTATGTAGGGTTTTCAAGGAGCAGGTGGTAGGTT
>NW_006408520.1:26670285-26674961 GCF_000296735.1 Chrysochloris asiatica | reverse complement strand
TCCTTTATTTCATCTGCAGTTTTATGGATCAATCTCTTAATCCATTGATGGCACTTAATAAAACGTTCTTTTAAATTCCTTATTAGGTAGTTCCAATACCATTTCTGGTTTTATATTTTCTAACTCTGTATTTTGGTCACTTGGTTGACGCACTCTGCTTTGTTTCTTTGTGTAAGCTGAAATTGTCTTCAAGATATTGTGGTGTCCCTGCATTTATATTTGATCATTACATGCTGCTGTGTTCTCAAATACTCACCACTGTTCTCCTGGGATATGACTGGAAGTATGAACACTAATTCTGCTTGCTGTTTGTGTAACATTGTGTATTGCCTTCCCCTTAATCCAAGATAATATGTGTCTACCATGTAGTTAATAATTTACCTTCCCTTGCACTTCCACCCCTAGTAGCCATCAAATAGTGTTTTTTAAATGTGAAAACCCTTTCTTGACTTTTTATAGTGATTCACTCCAATTTCGATTACTTGTTGTTTTCATTGTAACCCTGTTTACTCATACACTGGAGACAGACATGCTGTCTCTTTTCTGAGGCAACGAATTTGTCTTGTAGCATTGCTACACATTGCTGTTTCTAAAGTTGGGCATGTTGATTTAAGTGGATGGCTTGCATTTAGAAACTATGTTGTACAAAAAATATGTATATACACACATATATATATATATATATACACACACACACACACACACACATAATCTTTAGGACTAGAATCATTTAATATAGTAAAATGTACACACTTGAAAGGCATGTAGAAACTAAGACCTAATGTGGCATTTGTAGGATAAGCACTGGACTGCTAATCACAAGGTCGGTGGTTCAAACCCACTAGTCGCTCCTCAGAAACCTTATATGGGGTCATTATGAGTTGGAAAGGACAGCACTTAACAAACAACAAGAGAAAGTAAACAGCTCCCTTCTCATGCATTCTTTGGCAGATAGATTCGTTCATAAAGTGGAATAAAAGGCAAGGTGGTGGTGGTTATGTGCCAAGGAGTCGGAACTGACTGATAGTGACCTTGTACAGGGGTTTCCTAGGCTGTAGGTTAACTGCATTTATGTGAATAAAATATGTTTAATATTGTCATGGTAATTAATTATATGGAATAATCTGTAAGAAACCCTGCTTCTCCCTTAAAATAACCAGCACTTGCCTCTCCCAGGCATGAACACACATAAGCAGAGACACAGAAATCTAGGGTATCAAGATTATCACTTTGGTATCAGATGTCCTGGAGTCTAGTATTGGTCACTAGGGCAATTCAAGTGTCCCTGTTTTTCCCTGTACTCAGATCTAATTTATTCATTTATCTTTCTCCTTATATTAACCAGTTTCTGTAGAATTGGCTCTGACTCCTGTGTGTGTCAGAAGATAACTGTGCTTCACAAGGGTTTTCAGTGGCAGATTTTTTGGAAGTAGAATTCCAGACCTTTCTTTCGAGGCACCTCTGGGTTAGCAGTTAAATGCATCATCATTTTGCACCACCTAAGGATTCCTATAGAGAAATTATTGGAGTAAATACAGATTACATAGAGGATACAAAAGAGAATGGTGGATAAAGTCACATTAGATAAATTGACTCGGTAGCCATAGTATCATTGTTAAGTGCCATCAAGTCGGTTTCCACTCATAGTGACCTGTATAGGGTTTCCAAGGAGCAGCTGGTGAGTTTGAACTGTCGGCCTTGCTGTTCAAACCGACCTTGAGGTCCAGTGCTTATCCTCCAGTGCCATACCAGGACTCCACCGTGGCCCTGGTGGCACTCTAGAATAAGCATACTGATAACTGCAAGGTTGGCAGTTCAAACCCACCAGCCACTTCTCGGGGCAAAAATGACATTGCCTGCTTCCATGAAGACTTACAGCCTCAAAAATAAACCCTAAATAGGATTGCTATGAGTTGAAATCGACTCCATGGAACTGGATATAAGGAAAATACTTTAGTAAAGCATATGTAGAAGTGTCTAATGTTATAATATTGGTTGTAGGGATTATCTGTGACTGGAAGACTGTGGGTTGCCCCTTTCACCTCATAGATTGTTGTTGTTAAGTGCTATTGAGTTGGTTTTGACTCAGAGCAACCCTGTACAGGGTTTTCAAGGAGTCATGCTTTGTGAAGATGACTCAGCATGGGACAGTGTTGTGTTCTGTTGTACATAGGGTCCTGTGTGTTGGAACTGACTTAATGTCATTGAACACAACAGCAAAGCTATCAAAAAAGAAAAACTATACACATGCCATATTCAAGGTGTAGCGTGAAGGATAAGGAAGACTATACAAAATAGAACAGTTTATTATAGGCAGGAACTAAAGCACGGAAATGTGAAGAATTGAGTATTGTGGCGAAATCAATTTTTTAAAGTTCAATGTTTATATAACTGTCACCGGAATTGAAAAGATTACTGGAAAGTAAGGTTGGAGAGGGCTGGTCTGGGTGTTTGGTTTCACCTCCAGGCATTGAAATGTCATTGGAGCAGTGAGAAACACAATGGGAAGATGGGCTGTATGGAAGGAAGTTGAGTTCCCAGGCAGAAGGCCTTGGCTAAGGTAATAACAGGAATGAGATGGACAAGTCAGCATGTAGTTCAGTGGGATGTGGAGACTGCTGAGATAACACCAAAATATTTCCCATTCTTTTCTTCTGCTGGATTTCTAAATACTGGTGTAGCCCTGAGCTTTATATTAGGCCCCTTTCCCTTTCCATCAGCATACACTCCTCTAGCGTCAACTCTACAGATATTATTCCATTTATATTGTTGTTGTTGTTTAATGCTGTGGCTTCATTTCCAACTTTTAGTGGCCCTGTATGGGGTTTCCTACAGTGCCACATCAGGACTTCACCTTTTATAAGTGGTTGTCTTCTTGTTAAGTGCCGTTGAGTCAATTCCAACTCATGTTGTTGTTGTTAGGTGCCATTGAGTCAGAACCGACTCATAGCGACCCCATGCACAGCAGAATGAAACAATGTCCGATCCTGGGCCAACCTCACTACTGCTGCCACACTTGAGTCCATCAATGATGCCACCTGGCTGATCCATCTCGGTGGGGGTCTTCCTCTTTTTCTCTGACCCTCCATCTTACCAAGCATGACATCCTTCTCCAGTGATTGTTCCCTCCTGACAATATGTCCAAAGTATGAGAGACAAAGTTTAGCCATCTTGGCCTCTAAGGAGCACTTTGGCTGACTTCTTCCAATACAGATCTATTGGTTCTTTTGGCAGCCCATGGCACTTTCAGTATTCTCTTCCAACACCATAATTCAAAAGCATCAATTCTTCTATGATCTTCCTTATTCACTGTCCAGCTTTTGCATCCATATAAGGTTATTGAAAATACCATGGCTTGGGTCCAACTCATAGCCTCCCTTTATAGGGTTTCCAAGGAGCACCTGGTGAGTTTGAACTACTGGCCTTGTGATTCAAACCAACCTTGCTGTCCAGTGCTTATCCTACAGTGCCACAGCACGACTCCTTTTATACTTGTTGTGGTTGTTGTTAAGTGCCATTGAGTCTCTTCTGACCCATAGCGACCTGTATAGATAGGGCTTCCAAGGAGCAGCTGGTGAGCTCCTCAGAACATTTTGAGATGTTCTTTTTGATGATAAATGCAACGCCATTCCTCTTGAATTTGTCGTTCCTAGCATAGTAAACTATATGATTGTTGGATTAAAAACGGACAATACTAGTCCATTTCAGCTCACTAATACCTAGGATGGACTCCTGGTGTGGCACTGTAGGACCAGCACTGGACTGGAAACCACAAGGCTGGCAGTTTAAACCCACCAGCTCCTCCTTGGAAATCTATACATGGTCACTATGAGTTAGAATAGACTTGATGGCACTTAACAATAACAACTGTACCTAGCTATCGATCTTCATGTGTTCCATTTCATTTGTGAAGATTTCTGATTTTCCTAGATTCATTCTTTGTACATTCCATGCTCTGATTATTAATGGATGTTTGCAGCTGTTTCTCCTTATTTTGAGTTGTACCCCATCATCAAATCAAAGTCCTGAAAGTTTTGCTCCATTTACATCATTATGGTCTACTCTACTTTGAGGAGGCAGTTGTATTTTCAGTGCCTTCCAAGCTGAAGGTCTCGTTTGACAATATTCTGCTTCTATTCATGTTATCATCTTCTTGTATGACAATGTGTCAAAGCTATTCATGTTTTCAGTGGTTAATCATTCAGAAGTAGTTGGCCTCTACTTCTTCCTAGTCTTAGACTCGAAACTCTGTTGAAACCTGTCCACTACTGGTGACCTTGCTGGTATATAAAATGCTGGTGGCATAGCTTTCAACATCACAGCAACATGCAAACCACCACAGCATGAAGCCAGATGAGTGGGGAGAACAGATTATAAAGGATGCGCAAAAGTGAAAGCTGAGAAAGGGTGGCAAAAGGGACTCAAAATTCTGCACTGGCTATATTAAAATTTATGCTTCTAGGCCATGTGGCACTGTGGGTTAATGTACTGGACTGAAAGGTCAGTTTGAACCACAAGGTCAGTGGCTCAAGATCACCAGTCACTCCTTGGAAACCCTATACAGGGGTCAATATGCTGATTCAGGAGTCCTGGTGCGGCGTTGTGGGTTAATGTCCTGGATTGCAAAGTTGGTTTGAACCACAAAGTCAGCAGTTCAAGCCCACCAGCTGCTCCTA
>NW_006408520.1:26668573-26669830 GCF_000296735.1 Chrysochloris asiatica | reverse complement strand
TTGAATTGAAAGGCTGCTGGTTCGAGCTCATCAGCCACACCTCAGAAATGCTATAGAGGATCACTATGAGTTGCAACCAATTCAACAGCACTTAACAACAACAAATTAAAAGTAAAATGGAATGCGTACGTGGTTATTTCATACTTAAGTTTGTTGATGTGCATTATCTGAGGATACAGTTAATCCCATCACCAAACCAAGGATAGTACTGTTGAAGGGATATGATAACCTGCTTTAAGAATTTTAAGATTTCATTGAGAATTAAACTCCAAACTCTTGATAAAAATCTAAGTGCCTTGGAAGATGCCAGGATGTCTGTGTTGGAGAGAGGCTTTACTGAGCTGAACAGACCTCTGACCTGACACAGATCAAGTCTTATGTTAGTGTGTGGTTGGGAGACTAGCGCAGTACACATGACTGGCAAGCAGACAAGAGGTTCTGCAGTGTTTATTGGAGCACTAACTTCCGTGGAACAATTCTATCACTGGATATGCAACCATCATGTTTAATCCAAGACATAATTTTCTGTTCCATTAACCCTGTAGAGTGAGCACTGAGCTGCTAGCCACAAGGTTTGCAGTTTAAAACTTCCAGAAGAAAGATGAGGCTGTCTGCTCTCATTAAGATTTACAGTCGCGGAAACCTTGTATAAGGTTGAATTGACTCCAAGGCAGTGAGTGAGTACTAACAGCGGTGAATGAGCAACCTCTGTCCTCAAGGCCTTATGAGGTATGGGCAACGTTAGGTAGGCATAAGAGAGAAAAGAAGCAAACAAGGAAGTGCTATCATGGGGAAGTGCAAGCTACTATTGGGAGTACTTTAAAGATCACCTCAGCCTTATAGTCAGGGAACACCTTCTGGAGGAAATAGCTTCTGAAGGGCAAATAGGTGTTAGGGGAACAAACTCTGTAGGTTTATAGAAAGAGAGAATGATCTATGCTAATGCTTAGAGGATGTAGAAAACACTCAGTGAACTCCAAATTTTAAGTTAGGATTGACAATGGAAGAAACTTGAGAAAAAGCTTTGATTGAACCTTTAAGGCAATGTTGTTGTTAAATGCTGTAAACTCAGTTCTGACTCAGAAGGACCCTGTGTAGGATTTCCAAGGAGCAGCTGGTGAGTTTGAACCTACAACCTTGTGGTTCAAACCAACTTTTCAACTGAGTGTTTATCCTATACCACCACACCAGAACTCCAAGGGAGTGATTTAATAAAACCAGTTTGAAAGAAATCATTTAAAAGACCAATCTTAAAAA
>NW_006408520.1:26666753-26667263 GCF_000296735.1 Chrysochloris asiatica | reverse complement strand
GAAAGAAGGAAAAATGGAAATGGAAAAACCCAGGGGAAAAATGGGTTAAATTGAGGCAATTGCAATCAATATCATGAAACAAAATGTATATAAATTATTGAAAAGTAATTTTTCTCTGTAAATTGTCAATTAAAAATATTTTATCAGTAATCTAAGTGATAAGGTTGCACATACTTATGTATTTTTAATAGAGAAAGATAAGGATAAATTGAAATGTTTGGAATCAGGACATATTGAGTAATTAGATATAGGAAATAATAGCTTTCTAGATGGTGGTCCCATTTTCTGGAATAGAAAACAAAATGGAATTTTTGGAAGATGCAAGTAACATACCATGTTGAATATGTTGTCTTTGAGAGGACTTGGAGGAAACCAATGTGGAGCTCTCCAAGCCCACCCTTAGCACAGATGACTGGAGAAATGAAGGTCACAGCTAAAGTTAAGGACTAGATAAGATTATCCAGAGTTGAGTGTGAAAAGTGAGAAGATAAAAACATTTGTTGTTGTTAG
>NW_006408520.1:26645230-26654648 GCF_000296735.1 Chrysochloris asiatica | reverse complement strand
GTGTTACAAATTGGTTGATGAGTGGTGGTCTTTTTCTTCTAGAAAGCAAAAAATAATGCTCACATCTACCTTTTCTCTGCTCATCAATGTATACACTGTTGCAAGAACTTAATGATACTAAAAGGAACAACTCTTTATGGAAAAGGAAAGTCCTTTTAGCTTTAAAATCTATTGCTTACACTGAGCACACAACCCATTTCTCTTCTCCACTCCAAGCATATATCTAGTATACCTATAGCTTTATTAGACATCCCAAGAACAGTGTGCAAAGCCCACAACTGAAATTTTTGACTGCCACACAACCCCTGAGAAGAAAAACTCAAGGTCTCCAAGACCACTAGTCTAGGCCCAAGTGTCCTCTGGCATCTTGTTCAAGCCATTCCATTTCTGAAAGTTAATTCTGGGAATGTTAGAACCTCAAGTTTCCTCCAGGGGTTAACTAATAATTTCTCACTACCATTCAAGACCCAGGAAACGTATAGTCAGAACTTCAGATTTGAAATCACTCCTTGGAATAATCTAGTGGGAGAGGGACAATAAATATAAAGCAATGACTCAAATGGGTCTGGGGCAATTTACTCTCTGTATTTCCCTTTCCTCATCTGTTAAATGGAAGTAATGATGGTTCCTGTTAAGCTACTCCGGAATTTCCATTAAAGTAAACTCAGGACATACCTTGTCCTCTTATTCCTTAGGACTTATAGAAGACAGAATTCCCTCTAGGAAACGATTTGCTTGGGGGTATTACATGGGTAATAGTATCATTGGGATGACTGAAAAAAAAAAAAATGACTTCCAAGACTGACTTTCAGAACTGAGCTGAGAATGAGTTGCCACTCAATGCCACTTGCTGGCAGTTTCCTGGAAAATGTGGAAGCTGTTATGCCTTTTGACAGTGTATTCCAACAACTACCACTTGTCTGTCAGTTTGTCAGTCTGTGGTGGCCTGCATGTTGCTGTGATTCTGGAAGCTATGCCATTGATATTATAAATACCAGAAGGGTCACCCATAGTGGACAGGTTTCAACTGAGCTTCCAGACTAAGACAGACTAGGAAGAAGATGAGACAGACTGCTTTTGAATATTTAGTCATGAAAAACATTATGAATAGCAGTGAAACACTGAAAACATTATGAATAGCAGTGCAGCAGATAGCACCAGAATATTAAATATTGAAACATGATGAACAGCACCAGAATATTGTCAGGTATAGTGCCAGAAGATGAGCCTCTCAGGTTGGAAGGCATTCAAAATGCAACTGGGGAAGAGCTGCCTCCTCAAAGTAGAGTTGACCTTACTGACTTAAAGCTTCAAGAACTTAATTTGCTGATGGGCACAGCAAAATAAGGAGAAACAGCTGTAAACATCCATTAATCATCAGAACATGGAATGTATAAGGTATGAATCTAGGAAAATTGGGAGTTCTCCAATATTTAATGGAACTCATAAACATTCTATATCCTAGGCATTCGTGAGCTGCAATGGACTAGTATTGGCCATTTAGAATCCAATATTCACATGGTTTACCATGCTAAGAATGACAAATTTAATAGGAATGGCATTGCATTCATCATTAAAAAGAACATTTCAAGATCTATTTTAAAGTACAAGGCTGTCTGTGATAGGATGATATCTATAGTCCTACAAGGACTATACGCACCAACCACTAAAGGCAGTGATGATAGAATTGAAGGATTCTACCAGTGTGTGGCATTGAGTGGCAACTCATTCTCAGCTCAGTTCTGAAAGTCAATCCTGGAAGTCATTTTTTTTTTTCAGTCTGAAATTGATCAAACATGCAATCAAGACGTATTGATAATTACTGGCGATTGGAATGCAAAGGGTGGAAACAAAGAGGAAGGATCAGTAGTTGGAAAATTGGCCTTGGAGACAGAAATGGTGCTAGAAATTGCCTTACAGAATTCTTTAAGACCAATGATTCATTCATTTCAAATACCTTTATTAAATAGCATGAAAGCAACATGGCCCTCACCAGATGGAATACACAGAAATCAAATCTCCTTTATCTGTTGAAAGAGACAGTGGAAAAGCTCCATATCATCAGCCAAAACAAGGCCAGGGGCAGACTGTGGACATACCATCAATTGCTCATATGCAAGTTCAGACTGAAGCTGAAGCTGAAGGAACTAAAACCAAAATATTACCTTGAACATATCTCAACTGAATTTAGAAATCATTTCAAGAACAGATTTGATTAATTAGATACTAATGGTCAGAATAATTGTGGGATGACATCAAGAAAATCATAAAGAAGGAAAACAAAAGATGATTAAGAAGACAAAAAAGAAGTAAAAGGCCAAAATGGATGTAAGAAATTGGGTTAGGAGGAGGTTGGAGTAAATAAAAATGGTTGAAATACATGTCGAAAAATTCACTCTGTCTATCCTAAATTATGTAGTGACAACTACTATCTAGTTTAACTTGTTCATCTTACAAGTGAGAGAATTAGGATCAGAGTGATCCACTTCCTTTTATGAAGCCTCATACTAGAATTTCTTCCCTCAGGTCAGTGTTTATTCCTCTAACATGTGATGCTTCTCCTACAAACCCTTATTTTAAACTGCAAATCTTTCATTCAATTTCTCTTTGGAATGTTATTTGAGCTGTTTTCTAGTTATTCAAATTTATAGGCTATAATAATTACACTACATGCTACAGATTGAACTTGGACTTACTTAAATCATTCTTAAAGTTACCTTTATCTTCTTACTACCCTTCCCCAACTTTTTCCACCCAGAATTTTCAAGTGTCTCTTCAGTTTTAAGCTAAAGGCAAGAGTGAAAAAAACAAACAAAACAAAACTATTACAGCTTTAGTTCAGATCATTATTTCAGACAACAGAAGATGAACTCTTATCAAAGCAGGTCATGCTCTCTTCTGAGATAATTCCAATGCCATCTTCAAAGTATGTGTTGAAACGTTCTCTTTTTACCTATGATCCACTTTCTCTGTTCTAGAAACCTGAACATTTTAGTACTTTACCATTTGTTCTATCAATGAATACGGTTTTAGTTATGTTTGTACTCAAGTTATGATTTCCTTCCCGTAAAAGCAAACTTCAAAAAAATATTCAGACAAGTTTCAAAGGAAAACTTGAGGTTCAAAGAACTTTCTTCACAATTACACTTTATAACGATGAAAGTGGAAGAAAGATCAGTTGGTACTTGTCGTGAAGGGACATATTCAGCTTAGACAAGAAAAACAAGGTCACTGTTCCACAGAGCCCTCAGTGGGGTACATTACAGTGTGATTAAGGCTCCTTGATGACAAGGCCAGGATGCTCTGAGACAGCATCAGAAATCCAAGGTGAGAGGTCAGTGAAGACTCTGAAGTCTTTAGGTTGACATCTGGATAGGAGTTAGTCAAGGGGAAAGTAGGCAGGGGAAGGTTGTGAGGAAGGGCTATTTGGTATTTGCCACCGATGCAAGAAAATGACAGTTTTGAGGAAATGAAACTTTACTGTGGTTAAGTGTATGTATAACCCACAATGGAGAAAGTGGGTAGAGATTAGGAAAGAAGAGACCAGCTCACAATGAGCCTTGTAAACACTGTTGTTGTTGTTGTTGTTGGTGCCACTGGATCAGTTCTAACTGGCCATTGCTATGCTTGAGCCCATTGATGCACCACTGAGTTCATTCTTATCATTGAGGGTCATCCTCTTTTTCTTGCGGACTGTCTATTAAGTATGATGTCCTTCTCTAAGCACTATTTGGAAGGGGCTATTTCTCACAGTGCAGCTCTAGCTTTGGTGGAGCCTGAAGCCTTTACAGTTACATGGGCCTTCTGTAAGAAACTGTGATTTTGTGTTTGTGGATACAAAACTAGGTTCAGTGCTTAGAAGGACCTGTTCAAGTTCACCTAACTTTCATTAGCTTCCTGATTAAGCCCCTTTGCCTTGCAGCCGCTGAGGTATGTTCACCTGACAGAGCTGAATTAGATTTGCCACATGGGAATCAGTCATAGGGTGCAAAGCTGAGTAAGGAGCACTAGTGAGGTTGACTCTTGTGTATGACAGTTGGGTAGAGAAAGTGGATAAATAAGTGCTATTTAGGTGATAGAAATTGACTACATGTGACCCAAAGGATTACAGAAAAATAACAATAGAAGTGATGTCATTATGTTGAATTTAAGATTCTGCCAAAATATGTTTTAAATCAACATAGGCAATAAAGAGTTAAAAACCGGACTAGAATTGAATCTAGTGCTTTCAAAGATGCTATCAGGTAGACTGCTTTCCAGAAGGCAGCCCTCAGATGGAAAAGTTACATGATGCTCCCAATTCAGAGCTCACCTGAAGTATTGGTGGGAATGTATATAGTCACAGCCACTATGGGAAGGAGTTTGGAAGTACCTATTACAGCTGCATATGTGCCTACCATTTGATCCAGTAATTCCATGTATTAGAATGTTGATAACAGCACTAATTTTTAAACAGCTATATATTAGAAACTACCCTCGACTGCAAGGTCAGTTTGAACCACGAGGTTAACAGCTCAAACCCACCAGCTGCTCCTTGGAAACCCTACAACACTTAACAACCACCACCCAAATGTTCATTAATTGTAGAATTGATAGTGGTTTGTTCACACAACGAAAATCTGTACTGCAATAAGAATGAACACAAACTAATACAGATGAATTTTAGAAAATAGTGAGTTATAAGAACCACAGGCTCGCCTCCAGGTCTCTCCTTGCATCTCAGGAAAAGCTAAAGATGGCAGACTTTTTAGACTGACTAGAACACGTGAGTGTGTGACAACTGTAAGAAAGACATTCCTGTGTGTAACTTTACCATCTATGAGAGTCACTGTCCAAAACATTGGTATAGACCCTGTCTCACATGGAAACTCATGTGACTACAGAACACTATCAGGTGACCTGCAAATGTAACAAGAAGTTGGAGAAGAGGCAGTTAAAGACACACGAGGAGGCTGAGTGCCCTCTGTACCCCCGTTCTGCCAACAGTGTGATGTTAAAGACACATGGGGAGACTGAGTGCCCTCTGTGTCGCGGCCTCTGCCAGCACTGTGATTTGGAACCCTCTGTTCTGAAACTGGAGGGACATGAAGACTACTGTGGGGCCTGGACAGAGCTGTGTGGCAACTGTGGGCGTCATGTCTTGGTGCTGGATCTGCAGACACACCCTGAAGTTTATGGAAGAGAAAGGCAGAGAGAGATGCAGTTGCCTTGCCTCCTAATTCCAATAATGAACCATGGATCGCCTTCTATTTCCTCTAACAGATTGAGGCTCTGGATCCACCTATGAGGCTGTCCTGGCGGCACACGAGATCCTCTGAATCAGACCTTTTGCAGAGTAGTTCTGCTAACCAAAGGAATATAACACCCCAGTATCCAACTCAGAATAATCTGTCTGAAGAACAAGAAAGGCAGGAGAGGAATAGAGCCCGTTAGCCCCCAAAAGAAGGTGGTGAAGATAGTTCCAAATATTGGTCCTAAGTTTTCAAAATGAGAGACAGTCCCCCCAACCTGGCAGAACAGAACTTCTGGAGAGCTGTATGTGAGGCTGAGCAGTCCTACCAAGGGCCCAGTGCCCTGAGTGACATAAAGAGTGCAGCTGGAAAGACCCTGTGGCTGTGAATTTTGTGAGGAGCTGGACTCAGAGGAACGGTGGATTGACCACCAGACAAGCTGTAACCCTTCATGTACCTTACCTCTGCTCACTATGGGCTGCTCTCCCCGGAAAGTGGTGGAGGCCTCTTTCTCCAGAAAGTAGTGGAGGAACCTGATGCTATCTTCCACAAGCTTCTGCAGCAGGCTAACAGCTGAGAGTCTTTGAGATGTCTGACCAGCTTAAGTCCCTCCCCCAACTTCAATGCGGTGCAGCTGGCAGAGGTGGTGTTCCATCACCAGGACCCAAACACCACACACAACAATGTGACAGAGGGTTTTCCCAGACACCAGGAAGACCCATCTTCCAGCTTCTTGGATGATATCAAGCAAGAAACAGCTAAAGGATCCACCTACCTGCTGCCCCCAATGGTCCTATGAGCAACAGAACAACTACTTATAACTGACTGTCTGAGTCTACACCAGGCCTCGGGTATGGGTGCCAACCCAGCCCTCCTCAAGTATTGAAGCTCAACAACTCCATAGTCAGGACATCCTGGGGATGGAATCTTAACAGCCAGAATGGGACTGTGGGCCCTGGGCACGTTTCAGTGATTCACCCTGTTGGAAACCTTTAACCAGAAACCCCTGTGCCCTCCTTCGCCGTGGGCCTTCAGGGAGATACAGAGTGAGTGGTAGGAGTGAAGGTGGCATGAATTCTCGGGGTACTCACCTCAGCCGCCAACTAGCGTAACAGAACTGCTAAGGCAAAACGCCCCAAACATCAGGGAGCTGGGGATGTTAAGGAGGAGTAACAGCGTCTCCTCCCCGAACCTCCCCGAGAGCTCCTCTTTCTTACATTCTGTCCTCACTGCTTCTTGGTGCTATCCGACCGGTTAGGGTTCTGGAAGCCTGGGGCACTCTTCAGTGTGTTGGGGGATTTGGGGCTCTAGACGTGCGAGGTGTGGGGGGAGCACCGGCAGTTTTCCAAGATCGTTGCAATATGTAAAGAGTTGCACTAGAGTTGAGGGGACCAGAGGCTTCGTTTTTAAGCGGAGTCCTTGGCATTTGGCATCTCCGCCATAGGTTCCTGCCTGGGAGCACAGCTCCATTGTCTTCACTGCCCCCTCATGGAGAAGGCTGGGGGCTCCTTGTTCCCACCAGACTTGCACTGGGTATCCCCTCAGCAGGGTTGAGGCCTTAGCCCCATGGCTGGCCCAGCAAACCAAGAGCCAGCACTAATCTCCTCTTTTTATTTTACTATTAGTTAATATTCACTTCCTTGTAATATAAATAAAGTTTGTAACTGGTGTTAAAAAACACAAAAATGCATACTGTGATTCCTTGTATATGAGTGTGTTTACACTGTGCAGCACTGTGGGTTAATGCCCTGGACTGCAAAGTCAGTTTGAACTGCATGGTTGGCAATTTAAGCTCACCAGCTGCTCCTTGGAAACCCTATGGATTGAAACCAACTTTACGGCACTTAACAACAACAACAACAACAACAACAACAACAACAATACGCAAAAAGGGCTTCAAAAACTTCATGGAAAAATAAAAAGATCATGGAATTTTTCCTTGAACTTTTTGAAGCTCCCTCATATAGCTGTCTGTTTGTCTATATATCTATCTGGAATCCTGGAGTAGCACTGTAGGATAAGCACTGAACTGCTAAATGTAGGTTTGGTGGTTCAAATCCACTAGCAGCTCCTTAGAAATCCAATACAGGGTCACTGAATCAGAACCAACTTGACAGTACTTAATAATAACTATCTATCTATCATCTATCTATCTATCTATCTATCTATCTATCTATCTATCTATCTATCTATCTATCTATCTATCTTCCTACTACCTATCTACCCATCTACCTCTCTATATTTGTCTATCTTGAAGCACAGTGTTGTTTGTGATAGGATAATAATAATTTCCTTATAAGGAACCGGAGTTAATACCACTATTATTCAAATTTATGCACCAATCATTAAAGCTAGTGATAATGAAATTGAAGAATTTTACCAACTTCTTTAGTCTGAAATTGATCAAACATATAATCAAGATGTATTGATCATTACTGGTGATTGGAATGCAAAGGATGGAAATAAAGACACAGGATCAGTAGTTGAAAAATATGACTTTGGTGGTGGAACTTATGTTGAAGACCACATGATACAATTTTGCAATACCAATAACTTATTTATTGAAAATGCCTTTTTAAAACAACATAAAAGCAACTATACAAATGAACCTCACCATGTAGAATACACAGGAATCAAATTGACCATATCTGTGAGAAGAGACAATGGAAATGCTCAATTGCAGGACCATCAATTACTCATATGCAAGTTCAGGCTGAAGCTGAAGAAAATTAAAACTAGTCCACTAGCGCCAAAATATGACCTTGAATATATCCCACCTGAATGTAGAGACTACCTCAAGAACAGATCTGATGCACTAGACACTAATGACTGAAGACCAGAAGACTTGTGGGATAACATAAATAACATCATACAGGAAGAGAGTTAAAAGTCATTAAAAAGACAGGAATAAAAAAAAAAATTACAAAAATAGATGTCAGAAGAGACTCTGAAACTTGCTCTCCAGTGTAGAGATGCTAAGGCAAATGGAAAAAATGAGGATGTCAAAGTGCTGAACAAACTTTTTCAAAAGGCAGACAGAAAACAAAGTAAAGTATTATAATGAAATGTGCAAAGACCTGGAGTTAGGAAACCAAAAAAAGAGAACACACAGCATTTCTCAAGCTTGAAGAATTGAAGGGAAAACATTGATGATGACAAAAGCACGAAAAGAAGATGGAAAGAATACACAGTCACTGTACCAAAAAGAAATGATTGATGTTCATCCATTTAAAGGGGCAGCATATGATCAAGAGCCAATGATACTGAAGGAAGACATCCAAGCTACATTGAAGGTATTTGTGAAAAACAAGGCTGCAGGAATTGATGGAATACACATTAAAATCTTTCAACAAACTGATGCAATACTGGAGGCAATCTCTCATCTATGGAAGAAATTTGGAAGACAACTGACTGGAAGAGTTCCATATTAGTGCACATTCCAAAGAGAGGAGACCCAGTGGAATATATAAATCATTGAACAATACCATTAATATCACATGCAAGTAAAATTTTGCTGGAGGTAATTTTAAAATGGCTGTAAAATTAAGTACATCGATAGGAAATTCAAGCTGGATTCAGAAGAGGATGGGGATATAATTGCTTACATCAAATGGATCTTGGCTGAAAACAGAGAATACCAGAAAGATGTTTACCTGTATTTTATTTACTATGCAAAGTTTTTTGACTGTGTGGATCACGATAAACTGTGGATAACATCATGAAGAATGGGTATTCCAGAACGTGTAATTGTGCTCATGAAGAACCTGTACCAAGAGGTAGTTGTTTGAACTTAAAACTCGAGGATACTGAATGGTTTAAAATCTGGAAGCGTGCCAGAGTTGTCATATTCTTTCACCATACTTATTCAACCTATATGTTGAACAAATAATCAGAGAAACTGGATTATATGAAGAAGAATGTGGCATCAGGATTGGAGAAGATTCATGAACAACCTGTGGTATGCAGGCTGCTTACTGAAAACAAGGAGGATTAAAACACTTACTGACGAAGATCAAAGAAAATCAGTATGGATTGTGCCTCAATGCAAAGAAAACAAAAATTCTCACATGGCTCCAGAGGACTAGAATGGAGTGTGAAGCATCCAACTGATATGAAGTGCGGGGAGATGCACAAGAACACCCACACTTGCAGATAGTACCCATTTGACCTGGCATCAATGGCTGGAT
>NW_006408520.1:26624112-26644041 GCF_000296735.1 Chrysochloris asiatica | reverse complement strand
ATGAATGTAAAATTAATGTTCTCCCATGTAAACTATCACACAATTCACAATAAAACATTTAAGAAAAAATAAAAAGAAGAAGATGGAAGGAATACACAGAGTCACTGTGCCAAAAAGAAATGGCCAATATTTAACCATTTTAAGAGGTAGCAAAATCAAATGATGTATTGCATTAGGCAAATCTGCTGCACAAAACCTCTATAAAGTGTTCAAGAGCAAACAAAGATGTCAGTTTTAGGACTAACATGAGCCAGACCCAAACCATTCCATCTTCAATAACCCCATATGCATGTGAAAGTTGGGCAATAAGGAAGACTGAAGAACTGATGTATAAGAATAGTGTTGTATATGTATATGTATAGTGTTGGAGAAGAATATTAAAAATATCAAGGACTGCAAGAAAAATGAACAAATCTGTGTTGGAAGAAATACAACTAGAATGTGCCATTGAAGCCAGGATGAGGAGATATCATCTCTCATATTTTGGATTTGTTATCAGGAAGGATCAGTCCCTGAAGGACATCACACTTGGTAAAGTAGTTGTTGTTGTTGTTAAGAGGAAACACCCCCTACCCAACTAGATAGATTGGGCTGAAGCATAATAAATTTGAAGATGGTGCAACACTAGGCAGCGTTTCGTTCTGTTGTATATAGGGTCAATACGAGTTGAAGCAGATTCAACAGCACCTAACCACCATCTATCTTCTCCATTCATTTGTCTGTCATATAGCTATCATCTATCTACCTATTCATATATGTATATATTCTAAGCAGTCCTGGTATGGTGCTGCTGTGGGTTAATGCGCTGGACTGCAAAGTCAGTTGAACTCAAGATTGGCGGTTCAAGCTCACCAGTCGCTCCTTGGAAATCCTATACAGGGTCACTATGGATCAGAGTCGACTTGATGGTATTTAACAACATAACCCTTGTAAAATTGGTGTGTACTGAGTGACTGGAAGTGTGCGTTAAGAGAGGTTTTGGTTGGCATTGTTTATCGTGGTACTGGATACATGTTTGTGAAAATTCATCAGCCCTTTCGGTTTGTGTATTTCAAACGTAAAAAACAAACCAAAACCATACTGTTGAAAGTATTTTCATTGGATCCAGTGAAAAACTAACAGAAAAATTCATAAGATTCCTTCATATCTTCTTTCAAATTATCTCTGAATGTTAATTTGTATGCACATTATAAAACAATCGCAATTTGTTTGGGAATACATGCTACAAAATTAGCAAGTAAAAGTATGTTTACAATTCAAAACAAGTGAGACTGGCTGACGAAAAGAATAAGACAATAACAGTCCCTGGGTTGTGAACATCCAATTTATGAAGAGCTCCTACTTGCCCTTTACGAAAATTTGTGCTCACTTTGAATCTATTGAACTAAGCTCTGGTAGTGGTGATGTTGGTTCCTAATGACCCGGTATAGAGTTTCTGAGGCTATACATAAATCTTTATAGGAGCAGAAAGCCTCATCTTTCTTCTGGAGGAGCAGCTGGTAGGTTTGAAGTGCTGACCCTGTGGTTGGCAGCCCAGATCATAATCCACTACACTAGCAGGGCTCCTGAAGTCGTAATCACAATTCTAGTCTAACAAATTCTAAATCACACTCACCTTCATTTGCTGTATGTGCCACTTTTAAATCATTGAAAAGGATGTGGAGCCTCTTCTTGCACTAAAGTAAGGTTAAATGAGAACTATATACAAATGTTCCAACTCACCTCCAATTTCCACTGAAAGACTTAAAAACATAGTTAGGAATGGATCTGACTTGTAATGTGATGACTGTCTGTAATGGTTGTACTAGCCACAGGCTGTTGAAAATTAGAGAAAAAGTATGGGCATTGTTGCTCTAATATTCTGCAGGAGAAAAGAAATGGTGTGTGGTCACCTCCCTCCTATTTCCCTAAATGAGAGGGTGGTGGTGGTGTTAGGTGCTGTCAAGGTGGTTCCGACTTACAGTTGACCCTGTATAGGGTTTCCTAGTAGCTTGGGGGTTTGAACCACTGACCTTGTGGTTAGCAGTTCAGTGCTTATTCTACAGTACCACACCAGGCAGTTGAAAGTGTAACCTGGCCAGAGAAATGCTAATGAGGATTATGAGTGGAAGTTTAAGCTTGTGAAAGACCCCCGGGGCCTCTACTGCAGGGAGATGCTAAATGATGTTTTTGCAAAAATGTCTTGCAATCTTGAGATCCTGAGGAAGGGGTGGGAGTGTGCCAATATCTGGGAGGGAAAGAATAAGGAGGTGCTTAGGGGGTCAGGGAATCCTTCAGTAGCTTCACAATTGGCAGATGAGATTAACACTCCAGCAACAAGAAAAGTCAGGGCCACTGACAATTGTTAATATTGACATGAGGCACAGAGACCTCTTGGCTGGATTAGGACCAGATGGATAATAGGCTGACCCCCTCAGCTGTTCATCTTGATAATTAAAGTAAATCTTGCACCTGTGATACAAAATTAGCTCAGAAACCAAAGACAACCATGGGTAAAGTACATTTGTTGCTTTGAACACAAAGGCTTAGTATCAAGAGGCATCTAGTTTGGGAAGCATTTCATTTGGAGGAAGGGCAAAAGAACACTGTTGGCTATTAACTCCTTATCACCTGGACTGACTTAAAAAGAATTCAAGAGTTCACTCTCAAGAGCTTTCTGAAGCCTAAGAGGTACTGTGCTCTGTTATTAAAAAAAAAAAAAAAAAAAGTTCCATTTGCAGCTAAAACGAAAGTTAGTCTTGTGTTAGCCTCTTGTGAAATCAGCCTCAATAGTGTGGCTTAATGCAAAGAGCACTAGATTGAATTACCGGGGAACTCTCTCCAAGATCTCCTGTTAAGCAAACTTGGGCAGATCTGGTCGTTTCTCTGGTCTGCAAAATTGGGTAGATTGGAGCGGAACACTGAAATTCAGATTCCCTGCAATGTAAAGAAGTTTGATAATTTGCAGAATAACAAAGATTATCAGTTAGTGGCTTCCAGTGAGTCTTTGTTTTAAATACCTGAATGGAACAGGCCATATTAACCAAGTTTTCAACTATTTAAAAATGCTGGCATGTAGAGAATAGACCCACTTTATAGAAACTGTCTTATCTGGTTTAACAGTATTCTTAACTGGCTAAAATGCAGGTGCAAACACAAAGAAGCTAGCTTAAAATCCTAAATGCAGTTCACCTCTCAATAAGGAATGGGTGTCTATCTGTGTATGGGGAATTTTTCACACACACACCCCCGTTGAAACTGTATTGTTTTCAAAGTATGTGTAATATTCTTTTTGTTAGTAAGACCTGGTCATATTGAAAATTTTCTGAGTATCAGTATTTTTGATATATGAATTAAAGTTAGACTGCTCCTTAGAAGCCAGATGACTAGACTTCGCTTCTCATATTTCAGACATAGTATCAGGAGGGACTAGTCCCTGGAGAAGAACATCATGCTTGGTAAAGTGGCAGCAGCAATGGGCTCAAGTTGTGAAGGTGGTACAGGACCAGGCAGTGTTTCATTCTGTTGTACGTAATAAGTTCCTTAGGAGTTGGAGCCCACTCGATGGCACCTATTCAGATCAAGTAGTTATGACTGAATATCCCAAATCTCAAATAGACCATAGAAGAAACCAATCATAAACCTCCATTTATGACACAGTAAACAATCATCTGGTCGATTTCAACTCACAGCAACCCTGAGAGCAAAACTTGTTCCTTAGGGTTTCTGAGACGAAATCTTTATGGGAACAGCTAGCCTTATCTTTGTCCCATGGAGCAGCTGATGGGTTAGCAGAGATGACCTTATAGTTAGGAGCCCAATGTTTAGCTCACAGCACCACCAAGTCTCTCTAGTCTTGGAAGGCATGGACAAACAGGGACTAAACCCCACTCAGGTGGAAAGAGAACACAAGAGGGCATTCAGTCTCACTCATGGAGAAGCTGTGAACTCCTTCCTCCTCACGCTCCTGCCAAGTTTAATTGGGCCAGTTGTGACCTTGTGGTTCACAGTCCAGTCTGATCCTGCAGTGCCCACACCAGTTGTTGTTGTTGTTGTTAAGTGCCGTTGAGTCGGGTCCGACCCATAGCGACCCTGTACAGGGTTTCCGGGGGTGTAAATCTTTACGGGAGTAGAAAGCCTCATCTTTCTCCCGCGGAGCAGCTGGTAGTTTCGAACCGCTGACCTTAAGGTTCGCAGCCCGATTCGTAACCACTACGCCCACACCAGTAGTCAGGTGAAATAACCTCCCCCGAGTGTTATTAGATCCAATTCCAACCACAGCTAACAAGAAGACCCAGACTCCAAGGCAAAAGGGAGGATAGTGGCATTGCCACTCTTTGTTTTGTCGGCATTCTTTTTCACATTTTCAATATTTGGAATTGAGTCAAGTTGATTGAGCCAGATTTCTATGTATTCTAAACAGAAAAACTAGCATTTTCATTCCTAGAATAGGGTTAAGTATTGCTACAAAATCACAGAAACCTTTATTGAACAAAAATACCAAAATGTGAAGCTGTTGTTTTTCATATCCTCCATCTTGGGCTACATGCTTCTGAAGGAACTATTTCCATCTCTAATTTACACCATCAAAACTAGTTTTGCCATTCTCAAGAGTCTCAAAATGGGTTCTTCGTAAATGCTGAATTCTGGGAAAAGAAATCTGAAGGGACAAGATTAGGATGATACAGTGGATGGGGTAAAGTTTCAAAACAAAATCCTCACAGGACAGCCCTTATTATCTTCCAGTAAGCAGGTGCATTGTTGCAATGAAAAAAATTTCCTTGGTGCAACTTTTGTTTTTCTTCACCAATGCAGGTTTTTTTTTTTTTTAAAGAAAAAACTTTGTAAGCCCCTCTGATCACCCTGTGTCCTTTGAGAAAAATCTACCAAGATTACCCCTTTGGATTCCTAAAAACAGTTGCCATAAGCTTGTGAGCTGACCTCTTGGCCTTGGACTTCACTGGCCCAGCAGGTCCCCTTAGAAGCCAGTTTTGAAGGCACCCTAATGAGACGAAGACAAATGCTCTTACTGAAAAAACTTGCAGCCCCCCCCCCACTAATAACAGACACGTTTAAATGTCTTATTTGGAATATACTAGTCCATGTATGTACAGAAACCCTAGTAGCAATAATTTTTTTACTTATCCTCATATACCTAAAAGGAATATAAGCTGCAACTCTCAGTAAGGGCAAATACCCTGCCGTCCCCAGGTTAACCTATAAAATCAGCTCTGCTGATCCCAGCTTCTTATATATATACAAAACATAGGGCAAAATACACTGATATATCCATTTCTTTACATTTTCCTAGTTTTCCAATAAATTAATTTTTATAACCAGGGAAGTGAAAATACAAGGGGCTTCAAAAAATGTTCATGGAAAAATTCCAGTCTTTTAATTCCATTTTTTCCATGAGCTTTATGAAGTCCTTTTATATTGCTATGTTGGAACTACTGTATTATAAAACAGTATACAGCCAAAACAGCTGGAAAGAAAACCTTGCAGTAATGTGGCACTGCTGCTCAGACCATGCTTGTGAATGTGGAGCTGTGCGCTGGTGACCAAAATGGCAGCTACTGCTTAGGGCTCATCCTGGGTGGAGTAGAATCTATCTGCAGAGTGTAAATTCCATTGTCAGCCTTGCAACCTGCATTTGGGTTACAGTATTCCTGTAGTTCTTCCACAGCTGTAAGTAGTGTTTGCTTAAATGTCCTACATTTTGTGAAAGGGAGAGAGACCATTTATCTTCCTGAGTCCCAGTAACCCAGTTGCTTTTCCACACTCAGCAAATACGTGAGTGGGGATTTGATCTTCCAAAGGGGCGTTTCTCTCTAGACCAGAGTCTGGATCTAACCACCAGGCAACAATACGAAACTGTCCTTCGAAGCAATTACAAACCAGTTTAGAGATAGGTAAGTGCATGACATTGTGACATGGATTCAAGTCCTCCATACAAACTATGCAGCTAGTTAGAGGGCAGCCTTTGGCTGTCGTTCTCACAGTGCTGATTTTCTATCACCTCACAGTCAAGTGGAGTGTTCTGGTTCTGTAGGATAAGCACTGGACTGCTAACCACAAGGTCGATGCTCCTCAGAAACAGGAGAAAGATGATGCTTTCTGCTCTTGCAAAGATTTACGGCCTTCAAACTCCTATACAGGATGACTATGAGTCAGAAGTGATGTGACGGCACTTCACAACAAACAGCACAAGCGACTCTCAGTCAGTGTGGTACCTTACACTGCACACCACAATCACCTAGGGCACTTGGTTAACACACCCTGACTCTCCCCGAACTCAATAATCCCCATTTTAATTATTCTTTATCCTGTGAAGATCCCAATAAAATACAGAAATATACAGAGCAGATTTTATCAAATGAAACATTTTTAAAAATCTTAAAATTAAGATCTGTTGTATATTGATTGCCCGCTGCTATACTTATCAGCCTCACCTCCTCTGTTCAACAAATCCAATGAGGAAAACATAAACTCAACCATTTTTCTCTCTCAGGATGGTGCTTTTCAAGGTCCAGTGCATCCTTCTTGCCTCTAACGTATATATTAATAAATTACACACACAGCCAACCGCTCACAAACTCCAAATATGTAATCAATACCAATAATGCTCTCAAAAGTCTTTCTTTCCATTGACTTTATTAAAATAAAAAATAATGTATTTAATACAACAAAAAACAAGGTACCCTTATCAGCTTTATTAGCTGAAATGCTACATTACCTGTAATCATATATTATAAATTACATAGAATTTGTAATTATAACAAAACTTTAATTTTGAAAAATCTTTTATTCAAGAGTTAGATCATTTCAATTATCTTCCAAAATACAGTTTCCTAGATTGCTAAAAAAGAAAGAAAACTCAATAAGAAATTGAAGTCATTAAATATGTCTCACTAATATATATATACAGAAAGCCAAGCAATTAATAGTAAGCCCTGGAATGCATACCATGTCTTTTCTTATTCCTCATTAAAGGCTCAATCCAGCACTGTGTACAGGCTATGAACAACAGGCAAATTGCAGTGTTCACAAGAGTCTGACAGCAGCTGTCTCCATTTATAGCTGGGGCAGTTTGTCAACAGGGGTGTCAAATTTGAAATCTGTAGGAAATAGATCTGGTGCTCGAGGATAGATTAGTCTGTAGGACTGTCTGATTGTAACATCAGCAACACCAGCAATATCTCCAATTTCTAAAAGACAGAAAACAAAACATTAGCGTAATGTCCACACTACCTTCCTTCTACCACCTACATTACAATTTGTGACAAATATGTTAGTATATAATACCACATAAAAAAGGAAAAATACTGATTAAAAAAACCTGACGATGGGAATACACACCAAAAAGTAGAAAGTAGGAGCAAAAGTTAGTAACGTTAGCAGTACTTATAATTACCTCAAAGGGCTGCCATCATTATTAAGTGATTTAATGTATGTAAAAACGTCTCAGGATAAAGCACAAAAGTGACAACTATTTACTCGTCATCCTATTCCGAACTGACTGCTTTTTTCTTTATAAAACTTTTTGAGGATTACAAAAGTTATCCATGAATCCATTCTTAGAAAGAATTCACTTTACACTTGCTATATGTCAGCATAATAGCATTTTACCATTACAAAAGCATACTTGAGTATATATATTATGCTCATATGGGTATTTCTAAAGGTTATTATAAAATCCTGGGAGTGGATCTACTTTTTCTATTTAAAGTCATTAAATGTTACATTTTTTTCTTTGAGAATCGTTGAAGAAAATTTCAGAAAGATTGCCACTTTAACTATTTACTGTAAATACCTAATCAGAGTAATTTTTAAAAAACACAACCCTTAATGAAATTAGCTCATGTGAAATGTACTTAGCCTCATCTTGCATCACAATATTTGATATTTACTTATTTCAGTATTTCATTAAGCAGCTGTGACTAGTGTACTAACAGAGAACAGGCACCACAGACTTCAAGCTGATGGCCATGTTACAGTGTCTCTATCCGTAAGGTGCTATGCTGGGGAGAGAGAAATAAGCATGACTCTTCCGCTCAAGACTGAAAAAGTAATTTTGGAGGTAGGGGTAGATTACTCAAAAATGGCTGTGAAAAATATGGGGTAAATTAAAATGAACTTTTAAAAATTCATGTGAGGAGAAAAAAGTGAGTATAGAGTTGTGCTTATAAACATTTTTATTTATAAGCTACTTATAAGCAAAATTGTCTTAATTTTTGGTGCTGAGCAGTTGAGCATGGGTTCTGATTAAATTAGCTGCTGAAAAATGCCACATGGAAATAGACTCACATACTACAGCCTTCGTAATGTCAGTGTGGCTCGCCTTTAAGAAGAGGCCTACCTTTTTGGGTCCTCTTCTCCGCTGAAGCCTGTGAGGCCATGTAGATAGCCGCGGCCGCCACAGATATGGGACTCCTCCCTGGGACCAGGTCCAGTTCCACAGCCTTACGAGCTATATGTGTAGCTGCCATCTGCACTTGTTTAGGCAGACAAAGGTTTGAACAGAACCTGGACATGAAGTCCCCAGTAGTAATCAAATCCACACTGGTTTCTAAAGCTTTCAAAATCAGTTTAAAACATCGCCCAATTTCTTTCTTAGAAATTCGTGATACAGCACATATCTCTAAAAAAATAAAAATCAAGTAATTAAATAGACATGTAGTTCATTTTTAACTCTAACATTTCTGAATATAACAGTAATACATGTGAGTTGCAAAAAAAAATGCAATCATACCTTATGGTTGAAACCATAATCTTCTTAGCACTACTTTCCAAAGAGTTAATTTTAAATCTCTCAGTTGAATTAAATATTTACCACTCTTTTCGTAAGTTTTTTAAAAAGTTAAATTTAGGAATTAATCTTTTAAAATATTAACCCCTCTGACATTTCAATCATGCAAATAAGTTTCTTTCAATTAATCTAAAGAAATTCTTTGATATTTTTATATGAATTTGTTGTAATCATATGAAGCGGACAAAAGAAAATATTCAAGCTAAAGCATTCTACTCAAACAATACAACATCACATGTATGTGCAACATCAAATGTCTGACTGTCATACTAAAAATTCAACTATCAAACAGTAAATTTAACAAAAGCCTATTTTTAACTACAATAATAACAAAAAAGATGATTATGATAATAAAGGCTGCTACCTCTTCACTTAAACTTTAGAAATTATGTAAAAATAAACATTTATCAGATGACTGGAGAATACTAATAGTCTTAAGCTACACTGAGTTTTGGTGGTGAAAGGCAGCGTATCACTGCCACACTGTGTGAACAAGTTGGCACGTATTCACAGGTAACTGAAGAGTAGAGGGACAAAAGATAATCTGTCAAAGCTTCAAATGTAAAAGTAAAAGTGCAAACCCTATACATCAAGAAAAAAATTTCACTAATGCTTTTTCAAAGACTTAACTCCTTCATTTGCAGAGATCTGTGCTAGAAATGGAAATGATTTCCCTATATCAAGTATACACACTCATGAAAGGCTTGCTCTGACTTCCGATGCCAGGGCATCAAAGCCTGCAAAATACAGTCAGTGAGAAGATCTTACTAATGAGAAACAAAGTGGACTCACAAGAACTAAAATATCTACACTAGAAAAGAACCTGGAAAGGGCACAGTTAGTAAGAGTACAGTATGAACTTGTTGTCAAGGAACAAAATTAGCAAGCATTAGCAAATGATGCTCAGCTGTATTGCAGCATGTAGCCACGAAGACATGACTTAGCATCATTGTACCAAAGCGGCCAGACTTATATATAAGTAATGTCATTTTTATCTACATAACTGAAAACTTACCTTTAAAAGTCCTAGGAACCCCTTCTTGTCTACAGGCAATATACAGACAAGCAGAAGCGATGGCATCATTAGCTCTGCCCTTCAAGCTCTTCTGTTCATACACTTGCTTGAATAAATTATTTGTTCGATCCTTCAAAGCAAAGAAAGTTAGGTTTAAATAACTCCAGGACATTTAATTAGTTAGAGAATCAAAATTTCATGTTTATTATATTATGCTTAACTAAATGTGTGGTGGTTCCACAGGCCAAGTACTTGAATGCGGATCACATGGCCAGTGATTCCAGGCTACCAACTGCTCCCTCTGCAGGAGCAAGATGAGGCTTTCTACTTCTGAAAACCCTATACAGTGTAGCTGCTATGAGTAGGAACAAAAACTTACCACTATATTTCGAGGGAGGTTGATTCTGTCTGCCATGGTAGTAATTTCCTTGAATGCATTCATCATTGCTCGATCAGAACTACTCATTGTTCTCCGATTTTGGTACTTAGAATTGCCAAATTCATCAAAACTTGCAGCTCCCGTGCCCTACAAAACAAAGTTTTATTATTTAATGCAAAAAAACCAAAAATGTTTTGAAAACATAACTTGTGAGATCCAGCTCTATATAAAAAAACTAAGTTGCCCCAAATATCTACCCTGTGCATCCCTCTACCCCAATAGAAAGAGTATCAGGCTAAGATGGTTTTAAGGAGGTTTGCTGTCAAATACGTATAGAAAAGCTAGTTATAGAAAAGCTATTGTATTAACAAATCTGAGAAAAATAATAGGATGATCTGTAAAGGTGCTACAAGGCAGTAAACAAACCCAAAGTCCAGTTTTGATAAAAAACAAAACAAAACAAAACAACAACAACAACTCATTAAACACCACTGATAGGAACTTCTTCCTATTAGAAAATCACTCTTCCACCTTCAAAGCCAGTACCAAGATCAAAATTAACTACTAGCAACATTACCACAAAGTTGTAAACATGAGAGAGGCACCTTCTACTATGTATCATGGTACTGGAAAAATATAGTCAGAAAAGAAAAAATACTGAGAGTGCAAAACTGGGAAAGAAGAAACAACCTGATGTCATTTTCACATTGTATTTTTATGTACCTGATGTATTCAAGAAAAGCACTAAAAACTACTATAGATAAGGGAAGTCAATAAGTGGCAAGGTCAAGTTAATAAACAGAAATCCACAGGCTTCATATGTACAGCCAATCAGTTATATAGAACACAAAGAAAATACTCCAATAGCAACACCAACCAAAAAGATAAAATATCTAGGGAAAAGCTTAAGAAATAAGCAAAAAAACTCAGGAAGAAGACTTTGAAACAACAACTGAAGGACACAAGACACTAAGGAAATGGAAAGACAGACCATGTTTTTGGATATGAAGATATCAACTTCCCCCAAAGCCAGCTTACAAACAAATTTAACTAAAACCTCAGTGAAAATAGTAAAAGTGTTGTGCTTTTTCAAAAAGTAAACAGAGTGATCTTAAAATTTATATGGAAAAGGTCAGTGAAGAAAATACTGACATAGAAGAGTAGTAGAAAGAGGGAAAGGACTTGTCTTATCAGAAATTAAAATAGTGTGATACTGGCATGTGAACAACAAAACTAGTGTAAGTACTGGCTACAAAGTCCAGAAATATTCCCAAATATGCAGAATTTAGTATGTAAGCACTGAACTGCTAGCCACAGGTCAATGGTTTAAACCTTCCAGCTGCTCCTTGGAAACCTACACAGGGTCGCTATGAGTCAGACCCAACTCGACTGCACTTAACAGCACTAAATGGTGGTGTGCTGTTGAGTCAGTCCTGACTCACAGCGACCCTGTGTAGGGTTTTTGCAGCAGTAAACTTTATGGGCGCTAAAGCCTCATCTTTCTCCTGCAGAATGGCGGGTAGACTTTGCAGTTAGCAGCTCAATGCATAACCACTAAACTACCAGCATCTTAAAGAGTGAGGATGTTTTTACACTTTTGTTTTTGAGTCATATATTTCCTATTGAAAAACAAAAACAAAAACAACAGCAAAAACCTGAACATTTAGAAAAGTCCAATGTCAATTAATAGTAGAAATCTAACATTTTATAATGTCCTTAGTATAAATTTTTTCCAACCTGTAAATGGTAAAGTAAATGCAGAAGTAATCTACTTAAAAATGTATGTAGATATAACACTATAAACTTTCAAACCTAGACTACCTCATGTTTCTTTAATTTGATAAGCAATTATACTACGAAAAAAGAATGACTTGACTTTTCATGATACTTTCTTACAAATAGATCATGTAATAGTGAAGATTAACTCCTAAAATGGCATATACTTCTTTGATTCATCCTTTGGAATACTGCAACTATTATTTCTAATTCAGATAGCAGAAACTGCCAGGTTCCCAGGAACATTATGCTTCTGCCTTACAGAATAATGACATCCATCAGAATTGAGCACATGCATACTACCTGCTATATGTTACACTATAAATATTTTATATACATTCCCATGGAAATCCTCAATACATCTATGAAGTATTATCATTCTCAGCTTACAGATGAGGAATGTAAAAGCTTAGGAAAATCATAAATTCACCAACATCAGAAATATTTACTGAGCTCCCACTTATTTCAGATGGTATGGAAGGAAAAGAGAAGACATTCAAGAAACACATCAATAAGTCACAAAACTGTACTACACTCAACTTCTGTAAAAACTGTGCTTCAGAGCAACAACAGCCTTTCTATTTTAATTTTCATCTGGTGGTTTCTCCTTTAACATGGAAGAAATGCACTTGTCAACCAACATTCAAAATTGTGTAAATGTAAATCTTATTCACAGGAGTCCTGGTGTGGTGCTGCGGGTTAATGTACTGGAGTACAAGATCAGTTTGAACCACCTGCAGCTCCTTGGAAACCTTATCCAGAGTGCTGGAGTCAGAATCGATTCGATGGCACTTAACAACAACTTTTACAGGTCACAATTAACCACCAGGTCAGCAGTGGTACTTTTGCAAAGGTTGCAAATTCCCAGAGGACTTTCTATACTTGATATTTCTTAGCAAATGGACTTATTACCTTGCCAATCATGGTAAATAGATCTCCATCACTCAGAAGAGGATTCTGAGAATCGCCAACTCGAGATGGATCTTTCGTTGCTTTGTCGTTGCTGAAGGTTCTCCATTCAGATCCCACGTCAATAACTCGGTCACCTAACAACATAAAGCACAAATTTAACTTACCGTGTCAAGCCACCAGTTGCTACATGGCAGAAAGATGTGGCTTTTTAACTCCTGCAAAGATTTACAGCCTGGGAAACCCTAAACATGGTCACTATGAGTCAGAATGGACTTGACGGCACTCAACAACGACAATGTCCAATTCAGCTTCTTTAATTCTAGGAAACCTCTAGATGGACATCTAAGCTTCAACTTAAATATCCCATCTCATGCCAGTCCATTAATAACCATTATTATACATTATATCATGATTATTCATCACATTCTAAGTCTTAGAAAAAATAAATTAGTCAAGATAAACCACAAATAAGCAAAATAAACCTACACAGCAGTAATGCAAAAAGAAAGCCATACAATGATTCAGAGCCAAATTTTGCATAAAATTTTGTAACAGGCATAGGAAAAAAAAAATCCCAGAAAAAAATGTCCAGAACTGTTTTTAATACACATTTTTGAATATTAAAACAAACACTACATTTTCATGGAAAATGCTTTGCAGAAAATTAAATAAACACAAGCTTATGTTTTAAAGCTCATTGATTAGGAAAACATCTTCTCAGCAAAGAGGCAGACACTAAGTGTTATTACTGGGAGGTACCACTGAGTAGACTCTGACTCAAAGCAAATCGGTGTCCAATAGAATCAAACACTGCCCCGTCCTCTACCACCCTGACAATTGTGAGGTTTGAGCCCATTATTGCAACCATGGTGTCAATTTATTTTGTTACAGGTTTTCATTTTTGTTTTGTTTTGTTTTTTGCTGGCCCTCTAACTTTTCTAAGCATGCTGTCCTTTTCTGTTATGTCTAAAGTATGTGAGACTATGGCTTGCCATCCTCGCTTCTAAGGAGCATCCTGGCTGTACTTCTTCCAAGACAAAACTGTTTAAATATAAACCTGTGCACGTACAAACTGGAAGCCAAGTAGCAACACTTTTTGATTTATCCTTTATAATGGTTAAAAATGTAGATGCTTTTATTTGTCCTTAATCCTTGAACAAATTATTCCACATCTTTGCCTTTACTTCTCCAACCTTAAAATTCCCTAAGAACTTTATGCCTTAAAGATTGTAAGATTAAATGAGTTAATACATGTACACTACATATAATGTGCTTAAAAGTAGTTCAGAGTAAGTATATGAACAATTAAAAATTTTTTTCTTGGCAGGGTGGAGGGGGTTGCAGGGTGGGAATGTAGGGAGATAAAGTTATTGTTGCTAGGGCCATCAAGTCAGTTCCAACCTATAGGGTTTTTGAGGAATGGCTGGTGAATTTCAGCCACTGACCTTGCAGTTCAAACTAACCTAGACCTGGTGGTCCAGACTGTTTATCCTACAGAGCCATACCAGGGCTCCACATTAGTTCACCAGAATTCTTTACTTCATTGTCTTTTAAATTTTGGCCTCAAAGTAACTCACTATTTTTAACTGCTTACTCTATACTTGCCTTTGAAAAGGCAAAATGGATTGGAGAGGAAAAAACCTGGCCTAGTATAAATAGAAAACTCAGCTATGGTTAGTGATGCAATTTTTCCACACACGTGGGAATGGGCTAAATGACTCATTCAAAGATCTGTGATTTGTGTTAAGGGCTATTCCTTCTTTTATATTTAACTGTCCAAAACACAGCATATATTAGAAATAAAAATTCTAAAAAACTCATCACAAACCTGCAACTAAACCAGAAGATTAAATGCATGACTAACAAGAAATAGAGCAAGACCATTCAGAACCGAATCAAAACACATAAAGGTGTTTCATTTGAAGAAAACCTAAATGAGGTAACATTTAAAATTTTTGCTCTAAAAGAAAGTTGCAATATAGAATCTTGCCAAGGGATTAATGGTACAAGGTAGACCTAACTTTTCAGAATAACTTACCTTTAACAAGAAATCTGCCAATTAAACACACACAAACTTCACATGTCCTTTAAAGTTCTAGAAATGGGGTAATTTCTTACCAGTTCCCTCATTTGCCACACATTAATTTAAAAAATATAATTAACACCAAAACTGAAAGTTCAAATTTGAAGATTTGTAATAGGCTAAATTTTTCTTTTTGGGTACTACAAAGTATGATTTCTAATAATTTTGATCAAGTTCCCCATCTAAACAATGTAAACAGAGATAATATGCACATTTATATACATTTGGAAGAGAATATGAGTTTATTTTTCAAGAAGAAAACTAAGAACTGTCAATCACTCCTACCAGTTTAAAATAGTCTAACCACTTTAGCATTTAATTTATAATCTGGAAATTCCACTCTAAAATATTTACCTACCAAAGGCTCATAACAAGAGACTTCATAGCAGCATTACTTATCATATTAGCCAAAATTTGTAAACAATTCAAACATCCTGCCCATTGAAAAACACATAAAATAGAATTCTACTTAGCAAATTAGTGCTACACACAACATGAATACATTTCAAAAACACTAGCATAAGCCAAAAATAGCCAGTCACAAAAAGTACATACTATATGATTTCATTTACATAAAGTTCAAAAACAGATATCAGTACAGTGGTTGCTACTGGTGCATCATTTAAAAGCTTTTATTAGAAGATTCTAGATATTACCAATCTCATTAATAACCTGTGGTAAGGTGACACAACCTTCCTTGCTGAAAATGAACATGACTTGAAGCACTTTCTGATGAAGATCAAAGACTATATATAGCCTTCTGTATGAATTACACAACATAAAATAAGAAATCTTTACAAGTAGACCCATAAGCAACATCATAATAAATGGGAAAAAGATTGAAGTTGTTTAAAGACTTAATTTTACTTGGAATCATAATCAATGCCCATGGAAGCAGCAGTCAAGAAATCAAACAAATGACTCATTCCATCGGGCAAATCTGCAGCAAAGACCTCACAAAAGTATTAAAAAGCAAAGAGGTCAGTTTGAGGACTAAGGTGTGCCTGACCCAAGTCATGGATTTTCAAATGCTTCATATTCATGTGAAAGCTGGACAATGAAAAAGGAAGACCTTAAATTACGGTGTTGGCAAAAATGCCGACTGTACCATGGACTGCCAGAATAATGAACATATCTGTATTGGAAGCAAAATGACACAAGAACTTAGTTCTTCCTTTTCAATGCTTAACTCTTTTGTGACCAGTGAGACACAAACATTTTCAGTCTCTCAGATTTCTTGGCAACCTGCTATCCCAGTTGTGGTATATGCTGCTTCCTGGCAGATATTTGTATAACTGCAAGAATTTCAAGAAATAAGTCTCACCCTGTCAGTCTAACACCAGAGTCTACTTGGGACATATATGCTGCACATGGTGGTGGTTATGTGCCGTGGAGTCGGTTCCGACTCCTAGTGACCCTGCACAGGGTTTCCGAGGCTGTAAATCTTTATGGGAGCAGAAAGCCTCATCTTTCTCCTGCAGAACAGCTGGTAGTTTCGAACTGCTGACTGTGAGGTTAGCAGCCTGATTCGTAACCACTACGCGTACCAGAGTTCCTTATTCTTCTATAATCCAGATTATTTTATATTAGGAATAAGTTTTAAATTGGTTCCAAATCATAATAATCCTATGCACACAGCATGAAACACTGTGTGGAGGTCCTGCGCCATTCTCACAATCATTGTTATGCTCAAGCCCACTGCTGCTGCCACTGCTAGATGAATAATTTCACAAATTTAGTGGCTTCAACCAAATCTGCTGTGTTTTGTTGACTCTGATTTATAGAGACCAGTAAGGCTTCTAAAGTTGTAATCTTTACAAAAGCAGACTGTCAACTTTTTTTCCCCATGGAGCTTTGTATCCCCATGGGTTTGTATCATCAACCTTTTGGTTAGCAGTCAATTGTTTAACCACTCTCTCGATGGCACTTAACACAACCACCACCAACCAGGGCTCTATAGATGCTTAAAGCTGAGGAATATTTTTTATTCATATTATATGTCTAGCAGGAGCTCTGGTAGCATAGTGGTTATGAGTTGGGTTGCTAACCTCAAGGTCAGCAGTTTGAAACTACCAGCTGTTCCGCAGGAGAAAGATGAGGCATTCTGCTGCCGTAAAGATTTACAGCCTTGGAAATCCTCTGCAGGGTCTCTGTGAGGTGGATGCGATCCATTGCACACCACCACCACATGTCTATAGGAGTCCTGGTGTAGTGCTGTAGGATAAGCACTGAACCACAAGGTCGGTGGTTAAAACTCAGCAGTCACTCCTCAGAAACCCTATACGGGTTGCTATGAGTTAGAACCAACTTGACGGCACTTAACACGTATGTAAAGGGGCAACTGGGAGCTTTTCATGTTGTCCTTATTCAAGGTGACAGACTCCCTAACTCCTAGGACATCTCTAGCAATCATGATAGGGATAGGGAAGTGCTGAAATATACGATGACTTATTGGTTTTACAGGAAGTGGAACATTTCCACTCATATGCCACTGGACAAAGCAAGTCAAGGCCTCGTGTTTAATTTCAAAGGGACTGGGGGAAGTACAATTCTCCACATGACAATCAGCAAACACAGTTCAGCATCTTATTTGGGGAGGCCACTTTTGTTTCTATTCAGACAATAAGACTGTCCTATTGCTTTCTTTTTGTGCCATATGAGAAATTAAAGAATTACAGTTAACTTCGCTGTATTTCAGTATTTGTTACAGAGAAGTAATCTGTCAATATAATTTTATTATCTTTAAAAAATATTAAAAGGATACACTCCTCAGTGTGGTGTGGGATTCTTGATTTGCAATCCTTAGGTCTTATGCCAGGACTATAAAATTTCCTTCTATTTCATTTTTAATAATTTATCTTAGTCATCAAGTTCTTCATGTAGCACAATAATAGATATCTCATTTTTAACATTAACGCTTACTAATTTTTAAAAGTTTAGCTTCTATATAAACCCAAGAGTAATCTCCTTAGGAAGTCATAACTTTCTTCCTTGTTCTTACCATACCTGGACAATCTGTAATCTGTAGCTTTTACTACAGGGTGTTGTATTAACTTACCATCCTCACTGCCATACCAGAGCCAGGATTGAACCAGGGTTACTTACAATGGCACACTGGCCAGCTTCTCTTAATGGAGAGGAGATGTGATAGAGTGGAAAGACCAAAGGCCTTTCAGTGCCACTTACAAGCGGTAAAAATTTTGAGCTAATTACTTATAATTCTGAGCCTCAGGTTCCCTTATCTATAAAATGAAAAAAAATTGTAAATGTGCTAAATAAAATTAGTAATTTTCTGACTCATAAGGACTCTGTATAGGGTTTCCAAGGAGCAGCTGGTGGGCTTGAACTGCCCACCTTGTAGTTGGCAGTCCAGTGCTGATTCCACAGCACTACAATAGTTAACAGTTTATTAACTAGTAGAGTCAAGGCTAGATTCTAGGGCTGTTAACTCCTAGTTATACAAGGAACTATGAAGACATCATTCCAAGTATCTGTTCTATATGAGTCTGCAGTCTAAGTTTGCAGAAATGGGTCATACGAAAAAAAGAAAATCTAAAACTGCAGAAAACCTCAAAAGAATGTGGTAAAACTGTAAAATCAATATAGAATTATACCTACTCCCCTGTGAGTGATTATTAATGGACACTCATGTACTCATGTTTCAGATTCATGGGTATAAACAATATCTAGAATGAGTTTAGGAGGGAGAGGTCACAGTGGATTTATTCTCTTTGAATCTATCCAAACATCTTTCTAGTATTTTCTTTATATCACTTTGAGAACAAGGAGAGACTTCAGATATAAATGGTAAACAAAAAGTATCTAGAGATGATCTAGAGATGATACTAGTAGTTTTATACACTATCCCTCATGGTGAGATCCTAATTTAGAAAAGTCGATTAACCAATTTCATGTTCCTCAGCTATTATAGTACCTTATAACTTAATACTTTTCTAGTTAAAACAAAAAAATCAAATCAATGTACAAGTATGCACTGTCCAAGGTCAAACTCATGAACAAATTGATGCTTTAGATCCTATACTGCCATCTAGTGTCCAAATTTTAAAGTGACAATCATATTGTTAGGATTTAGGGGAGAAACAATACTGTTAAAACCTATTGTTTCATGACAGGAATGACAAAACTTAAAAAGGTCCTAATACAAACCATGGACTTAGTTAAAATATTAATATATCAATACTGGCTTATCACTTATAGCAAATACACCATAAGAATGCAAGATGTTACCAGGAGAAATAATGGGGAGAGGGTATGGGGCATATGAGAACTGTTTGTACTTTCTGCTCAATTTTTTTGGTAAAACTAAAACTGTTCCACCCTTCTTTAGAATGGGCACAATTATGGCTCTCTTTCTATTGGTTGGCCAGATAGCTGTCTTCCAAATTTCTTGACAGAGATGAGTTAGCACTTCCAACACTGCATCAGTATGTAGAAACATTTAGATTTGTATTCCTTTAATTCCTGGAGCCTTGATTTTTGCCAATGCCTTCAGTGTAGCTTGGACTTCTTGATCACAGGCTACCTATTGAAATGGTTGAGCACTGATCAATTCTTTTGGTACAGTGACTGTGAATTCTTTCTATCGTCTTTTGGTGCTTCCTGAATCACTACATATTTTTCCTATAGAATCTTTCAATACTGCAACTTGAGGCTTGAGTTTTAATTCAGTTTTCAACTTGAGAAATGCTGAGCACACTCTTCCCTTTTGCTGGTCTCACTCCAAGTCTTTGTATCTGTTATATAATACTTTGTCTTCTCCAGCTGCCCTTTCAAATTTTCTATTTTTCAAAACTTTTATTTAGAAGTTTTTATTGTGAATTGAGTGACTGTTTACATGGGAGAACACTAGTTATACACTCATCGATTCTTTGAAATGATTACAATCTCCTTTGTCCATCATCATTAAACAGTATTTGCTTCTGTTGTTGTTAGGTGCCATCGAGTTTGTACCGACC
>NW_006408520.1:26619461-26619972 GCF_000296735.1 Chrysochloris asiatica | reverse complement strand
TCTCTCCGTATTCTCACCTCTGCCTCCATCTCTGGAGTCGCTGCTTCTCTGCATAAGGTCTCACATTCCACTTGTGCTCTTCTCCCTTGATGGTCCTAAGGTCCTCTGTTCCTGGACTGTAAGATTAACTACTCCCCTCTTTTTGTTATAAAACTTCTAACCTTTACAGACATGGCAGTCACAATTAGTTATGATAACAATTACTATTTAATCATTAAGAATCTTATCCCCATCTCTTTTCATCAGACCCGTTGAGCCAAGATGAAAACTATTCAGTGGGGATTCTACCTTCCCCTCTCCCCCCGCATACTATGAAACCAAGCTACCTCTTGGAAACTTTTTTTTTTAGATGATTTGAATTATTTTAATGATACCGCTGCTGAAAGATTAAAAATGTTATTGCTAAAAAAGTTACAAGTACATAGCATACAACTTCAACTACTTACAAAGATTTTTTTTGTCTACTCTTAATCACAAGTGGAAATGACAACTTGAACACTATTTAATTGTA
>NW_006408520.1:26613493-26618202 GCF_000296735.1 Chrysochloris asiatica | reverse complement strand
GTCCCTATTAACCCTGTATACAAAGGGGATAGGATTGATATTTGATGTGAAAACTCCTTCCCTCTCAGTTGGTATTTTGAGCTACTACATCCATAAGAATAGGTCAAGTTCATCAAACTGTAGCAATTTACACTTGTTTCCTTTATCAAAATTGTTTTTCTCTTCCTCTAGTGAGTTCTGATTATCGAGCCATCAACGCTAGGTCGAATGGGTACTATCTACAAGTTTGAGTGTTCTTGTGCCTCTCCCCTCACTTCATATCAGCTGGACGCTTTACTCTAAGCTCTAGTTCCCAAGTCTCTGCATACTTCAGACCAACCAGCCCTTCCTCTTCTCTCTCTCATCTTCAAGTCAACAGGAGTCCATAGAACGTGGTTGAACTCAGCCCATATCTTCATTGCTGCCTTTCCCTCTCTTCCACTCACCAGTAGGCCAACATGGTCGCCAGCAAGCTTACATGCCTCCTCATGGGTTCCCTTTGAGTTTCAATCTTGGAGGGGGGTTTGTCCTGAAAGGACTTGATTGCTTGGCTTGATGGCTCCCCGGAGAACAATTTTCAGTCTCTTCTGACATATTTTGCTTTCTTCCTGTATGACATTCTTGATGCCATAGTCTTCTGGTTTTCAGTCATTAGTGTCTAATGTATTATATCTGTCCTTGAGATGGTCTCTAAATTCAGGTGGGATATGTTCAAGATCTTATTTTGGCTCTTATGGACTTGCTTTAATGTTCTTCAGCTTCAGCCTGAACTTACACGTGAGCAACTGATGGCATATTCCATACATGGTCCCTAGCCTTATTTTGGCTGATGATAATGAGCTTCTTTCTCCATTGTCTCTTCCTACAGATATAGCCAATTTGATTCCTATGTATTCCATCTGGTGAAGTTCATGTGTACAGTCTTTCATGTTGCTGAAAAAAGGCATTTATAATATAACACACTGGTCTTATAAAATTCTACCATGCAATCTTCAGCATAATTTCTATCACCAAGACCATATTTTCCAACAGCTGATCCTCCGTTGCTTCCATCTTTCATATTACAGTTACCAGTAATGATCAATGAATCTTGATGGTATATTTGATCAATTTCAGACTGAAGAAGTTGGTAGAATTCTTCAGTTTCATCATTACTAGCATTAGAGGTTGTTGTGCAAATTTGAACATTAGTGGTATCAACTGGTCTTCCTTGATGATGATGTTGTTGAGCACCATCTAATCATTTCCAACTCTTAGCAAGGAGCAGCTGGTGAGTTTGAACTTCTAACCTTACAGTTCAAACTGATAACTACAAGTGCCACACCAGGACTCCAGTCTTTGTGGTGTATGGATATTATCCTGTCACAGACAGCACTGCATTTCAAGAAAGAGCTTGAAATGCTCTTTTTGACAATGAATGCAACTCCATTCCTCTTCAATTTATAATTCCAAAGTTTATCGTTCCCTGTATAGTAAACCATATGACTGTCTGATTCAAAATGGTCAATACCAGTCCATTTCAGCTTGCTATTGCCTAAAATATCGATCTTTAGGCATTTCATTTCAGTTCTGACGACTTCTAATTTTCTTAGTTTCACTTGTTGTTAAAAGTATCTCTAGTCTAGTCAGTTCCAACACTTAACAACCCTGTACAGGGCTTCCAACACTGTACTTTTTGGGAGCAGAAAGCCTCATCTTTCTCCTAAAATGGCTGCTGGGCTTGATCTGCTAACCTTGTTGTTCACAGTCCAGTGCTTATCCTACAGAGCCACCGCGTTCCCATCCTATAGTCTGTGTTAAGTTGTTAAGTGCCTTCGAGTCACTTTTGACTCATAGTGACCCTGTATATGGTTTCCAAGGAGCAGCTGGTGAATTTGAACTATTGACTTGCAGTTCAAACTGACTTTGTAGTTAAGTACATTATCCCATACCATGACTGCTAGCTTAAAAGGATATATCAAATACAGAAACAGGTAATGTTAATTACTGATATTAATCCATAAGCATGATTTTAATTGAGCATATTCATTGCTTGGAAAACATTTATAGTATTTTATTACATTCTTCTCTTGATCTTTGTCTTTTAAGTTGTCATTATATAGCAGATTATTCATTACTAATTGAAGGTTAAATGGGAAATTTCTTAACTGCACAAATATATTTTAAAATATGAAAATTTCTTTTGCACTTGCATTAAGGAATGAAAAACATTGCTGAAACAATAGCTGAACTATATATGCTGAACATATATAGAAAATATATATGCTGCAAATCTGTAGAAAATAACAATCTCATTTTTCCCTTTCACTTTTCATACCACTGGAAATAAAAATTAGCAATTCTGCAGCAAAAACTAACTTTCAAAGATACTTACTCTTGAATAATAGGAAGTTCTGGTGTGGTGCTGTAGGATAAGCACTGGACTGCTAACCCCACCCAAGGTAGGCAGTTCAAACCCATGAGCCATATAGGGTCACTATGAGTCAGAACTGGTATGATGACACTTAACAACAACAAGTGTAGTTTTGGTGTTATTGATTTAGGAAACTTTTAGTCATGGACCAGAGTTAAAAAAAAAATGGACTAAAACTTTGCCACTGCTAAGCTACTGAATTGCTATGTGGAAGGGCAAGGCAAGATATTCAACTTTTATTCTGTCATTAGAACTGATGACAGTTAAGTCCAGTGATCAAATAAAGGTCACTGTTGACACTACTGATTCAATTGCATATGATACAGATTCATGTATTTTCCATAAAGTATTTGTAAGTGCTAAAATGAGTAATTGTTTTTAAGGGCCATGGAGTCAGTTTCAACTCCTCATGACCCTGTGTATGGTTTCTGAAGCTGCAAACCTATACGGAGGTAGAAAGCCTCATCTTTCTCCCTCAGAGTGGCTAATTATTAGGTTTTTTATGCTGGGAATGAAGGAGCTCTGGTAGCATTGTTGTTGTTGTTGTTAAGTGCCGTCGAGTCAATTCCGACCCATAGCGACCCTGACCCTGTACAGGGTTTCTGAGGCTGTAAATCTTTATGGGAGTAGAACGCCTCATCTTTCTCCCGTGGAACAGCTGGTAGTTTCGAACTGCTGACCTTGCGGTTCACAGCCCGATTCATAACCACTATGTAATGCCATTTCATAACCACGTGGTTACGAATTGGGCTGCGAACTGCAAGGTCAGCAGTTTGAAACTACCAGCTGTTCTGTGGGAGAAAGATGAGTCTTTCTGCTCCTGTAAAGATTTGCGGCCTTGGAAACCCCGTACAGGTTCGCTATGAGTCAGAATCGACTCCACAGCATATAACCACGACCACCACCATGCAGGGAATGACAAACTGAAGAGAAATGGCATTACATTCATCATCAATAAAACATTTCAAGATCTGTCTTGAAGTACAATGCTGTCTGTGACAGTATAATATCCATGTTATCTACAAGGAAGACCAGTTAATGCATTATTCAAATTTATGCCCCAACTACTTAAGTCAGTCCGGATGAAACTGAAGAATTTTACCAATTTCTTCTGTTCTGAAACTGATCAAACATGCAATTAAGATATACTGATAATTACTGGTGATTAGAATGCAAAGCTTGAAAACAAAGAATAATGATTAGCATTTGGAAAATATGACCTTGGTGATAGAAATGATCAAACATGCAATTAAGATATACTGATAATTACTGGTGATTGGAATGCAAAGGTTGGAAACAAAGAATAAGGACTGGCATTTGGAAAATATGACCTTTGTGATAGAAATGATGCTGGTGATCACATGATAGAATTTTGCAAGACCAATGACTTATTCATTGTAAAGCCCTTTTTAAAACAACCAAAAAGACAACTATACACATGGACCTCCTCAGTTTGAATAATAGGAATCAAATAGACTATAACTGTAGGAAAAGCTCAGTATCATCAGCCAAAACAAAGCCAAGGTCAGACTGTGGAATGGACTATCAGTAGCTCATATAAAGTCAAGGTTGAAGCAGAAGAAAATTAAACATGTCCAAGAGAATCAAAATGTGACCCTGAGCATACCCCACCTGAATTTAGAGACCATCTCAAGAAAAGATTTGATCCTTTAGATACTACTGACCAAAGCCCAGAAGAGTTGTGGGATAACATCAAGAATATAATATAGGAAGAAAGCAAAAGGTCATTAAAAAAACAGGAAAGAAAGAAAAGACCAAAATGGATGTCAGAAGAAGTTTGTTCTCCAGCAGAGATGTGTGAAAACAAAATGAGAAAGAGCTGAACAGAAAATTCCAAAAGGCAGCTTGAGAAAATAAAGTATTATAATGAAATGTGCAAAGGCCTGGAGTTAGAAAACCAGAAGGGATGAAAATGTTCAATATTTCTCATGCTAAACTAATTGAAGAAAAAATTCAATCTTTGACTTGCAATACTGAAGGTATTCTATGGGCAAAATACTGAATTATGCAGAAAGCATCAAAAGAAGATGGAAGGTAAACCTAGATTCAGAGGACATGAAGGAAGGCAGAATCTCCACTGAGTAGTATCCAATCTGTCTAGGCGGGGCTGATGAAATGAAATGCGTTTGGGTCTCTTGTGATACAATAGTGAATAACTGTTATCAGGACTGATTTTGAGTGTTAGAAATGTAAAGGTAGACGTTTTGTAGCAAGGAGGGGAGTGATTAACTTTTCAGTCTAAGAGCGGAGGTCCCTGGGATCATCAAGAGAGAATGGAGTGCGGGACCCTACCCAG
>NW_006408520.1:26587279-26613248 GCF_000296735.1 Chrysochloris asiatica | reverse complement strand
AAGATGGAAGGTATACAGACTAACTGTAATAAAAAGAATGGTTAGTGTACAACCCTTTCCAGGGGTGGCATATGATTAAGAACAAATGGTCCTGAAGAAGTCCAAGCTACACTAAAGGTATTGGTGAAAAATAAGGCTGCAGGAACTGACAGAATACAAATAGAAATCTTTCAACAAACCAATGTAACAATGGAGATACTAACTCCTCTATGCAAAAAAAAAAAAATGTGGAAGACCAACCAGTTGGAAAAGATCTACATTTGTGCCCATTACACAGAGAGGTGACTCAAAGGGATGTGGAAATCATCAAACAATATCATTAATATCTTATGTAAGTAAAATTTTGCTGAAGATAATTCAAAACAGCTGCAAATGTACAGTGAAAGAACTGCTAGAAATTCAAACCAGATTCCTAAGAGGAGGTGGATTGAGGGACATCATTAGTGATGTCAGATGGAATTTAGCTGAAAGCAGGTAATATCAAAAAGATGTTTTATTGTGCTTTATAGACTATGCAAAGGTTTTTGACTGTGTGGCTCATGACAAATGATGGATAACACTGTGAAGAATGGGTCTGCCTGAACACTAATTGTGCTCATAAGGAACCCGTACATAGACCAAAAGGTAGTCATTTGAATAGAACAAGGAGTTTTTGATTGGTTTAAAACCAGGAAAGGGGTTTGCCAAGCTTGTATCCTTTCACCATACTTTTTCAATCTGTATGCTGAACAAATAAGCCAAGATACAGGATTATATGAAGATCATAGCATCAGGAAGAAGCAAAAAAGGAATGAAAATATTTACAGATAAAGAACAAAGATTACAGCTTTCAGTATGGGTAGAACCTCAATCTCAAGAAAACAAAAATTCTCACAACTGTACCAATAAATATTATCAAGATAAATGGAGGAAAAAAGTTCTCAAAGACTTCAATTTTCTTAGATCCACTATCAACACTCATGGAAGCAGCAGCCTAGATATCAAAAGATGTAAAGCATTAGGCAAATTTGCTGCACAAGATTTCATTAAAGTGTTAAAGAGCAAAGATGTCAGTCTGAAGACTAAGGTGCACCTGACACAAACCATGGTATTTTTAATAATCTCATATGCATGTGAAAGTTGGACAATGAAGGACGACAGTAGAAAAATTGATGTAAATTTAGTTATCATGATGAAGAAGAATATTAAAAGTACCATGAACTGTCAGAAGAACAAACAAATCTGTGTTGGAAGAAGTACAGTCAGAAAGCTCCTTAGAAGCCAGGTGGTGGAACTTTGTCTCTAATACTTTGGATATCTTTTCAGGAAGGAACAGTCTCTGCAGAAGAACATCGAAGTGGAGGGTCAGCGAAAAAGAAGAAGACCTCAAACGAGATGGACTGTCACAGTGGCAGCAATAATGGACTCAAGCATACCAACTGTGAGGATGGACCAGGACTGGGCTGTTTTGTTCTGCTGCACATAAATTTACTATCATTTGGAACCAACTCAACTGCACCTAACAATAACAAAATAATCACACCAGAACAAAAAATGCTTTGCCATCTAATTCAGTAACAAAATAATTCTCCTTTAGTAGCTTAGTAGCATGGCATTCAACATAATTTTTCCTGTTTTGACAAGAAGGGTATGGCTGTGTGTCTTGGAGTCTGTTCTAGCGCATAGCATCACCAAACAGGGTTTCCAAGGCTGCAAATCTTTACAGAAGCAGCCTCCTCTGTCTTCTGCAGAGCCACTAGTGAGTTCAAACCATTGACCTTGCAGTTAGCAGGCCAGCTCATAATCCACTAAGCTACCAGGGCTCCTTACAAAATGGGCATGTTGTTGTTAAGTGCCATAGAATCAGTTCTGACTCATATTGGCCCTGTATACAGTTTCTGAGGAGCAGCTGGTGGGTTTGAACTGCTGGCCTTACGGTTGGCAGTCTACTGCTGATCAGACAGTGCCACACTAGAAGTCCAAATTGGGCATACACTGGTAATAAAATGTCTTAGTATGGTGACATACTTCATCTCTCATACTTTGGACATATTGTCAGGAGGGAGCAGTCTCTGGAGAAGGATATCATGTTTGGTAAGGTGGAGGGTCAGAGATACAGAGGAAGACCCCCAACGAGATGGACTGGCCAAGTGGCAGCATCGATGGACTCAAGCACGGCAACAGTAGTTGAGGATGGCCCAGAATCGGGCAGTGTTTTGTTCTGCTGTGCATAAGGTCGCTATGGGTCGGTACCGACTTGAAGCCACCTAACAACAACAATAACAACAGTATGGCAACATATGTGGCACTCAAAATCCTGTCAAGTTTTAACTACATCATTGTAGTGTGCTGTGTAGCTGTATAAAGTGATGAGAGCACTACATAGGGTCTCTGTTTCAACTACTAACCTCGGCTTTTGTAGCATGAACACAGCCATACACAACATGTAATCCAACAAGTGTAACTATGCTCCCATAAAACTATTTATGGACAGTTACATTTGAGTTTGAAATACATTTCATGTGTTCTAAAATATTACTTTTAATTTTTTCCATCATTCAAAAAATGTAAAAATCATTCTAAGCACACAGGCCATAAATAATAGATTGTAGGTCATTTTGCCTATCACGGACTAAACTCATGTAGGGTAGAAATCTGGTTCCTGTGTAGACAATGAAGCCAGCCTGTCAAGATTACCTACCTCTCAGTTTTCTTATCTGTAAAATGAGTGAATATAAGGGGGCTTCTAAGGTTTGATGACATGAAAAAATAATGGTTTTTCTTACAAAAACTTTTAGAAGCCCTTTTGGATGTAAATCATGCATAACAGTGCCCGTTGTTATCAGTTGCTGTCCAGACAACCCAAACTTCATAGGAAGAACTTCATGTGTTACAGAGTAGAACTGCTTCAGAGGGTTTTCAAGGCTGTAATCTATATGGAAGCAGATCATGAGGGTAAATTGCAAACTGTCTGCACCACCCTGAATCCTAAACAGTGCCTTCCACACAGTGCCTATCATATAGCTATTAGTATTGCTTATTGAATAAAATTTCATTCCCAATGGATCTCAACTCCTATTAGCAAGTTTGTATGCTTTAGAATGCCCAAGAGGTCTGGAAGATGAACCTACACAGATATCCTCCAAGTAAGCTAATTCCACAGTGTATCACCAACAATGTTTCTGCTATCTTGAATTTACTTGATATGGTTTTTCTATCACAAATTCCCATCAAGTGATTGGGTGGGGACCATGCAAATAAGGTATCTAGGTCTCTAAGACTGGAATTGGTTAGTTTTGTCATCCAGCTAGGTTTAAAAGGAGCCATCTCTGAAGCAGGAATAAATGACCCAAGGAGCATCAAGAAGGAAGAGCATGAGTGGAGTGTGAGATCCCCACACAGAAAAGCAGCGACAGCAGAGGCAACAGCAATGACAGCGGCAGGGAGTGACAGAGCAGCTGTAGGCTCTAGGCCCTTGGACGGAGTAAAGCTGAGTTGTCTCTGAGTAGGAGACTGGTTTACAGAAATATGCCCTTTGGGCATTCACAAACTGGCTGAAATAGCTTTGTTAACATTTGCCCAAACAGGGTATAGGCCAAGGGGCCACAAGGTTGAAAAGTCAAAGACAAGAGCAAGGCATGCCTGCAACATGGCAGAGAAAAGGCTAGATTCCCAATTGGAAAACTGCTGCATTCTGAGTTAGTTTCGATCCTAAATTATACCTTGTTTACTTCCTTAATAAACCCCTAATTGTGAGTATTGTTTTGAGTTCTGTGTGACCACTGCAATGAATTATCGAACCCAGATGTGAAGCAGAGAGTGCTGTGGGAGAGACAATTGGTGTCAGAATAGGGTAAAGAAGGTTGTAGGGTAGAGGCATGTCTGATCTCCATTTCCTAGGAAGTAGCCCTTGGGCTGATTTTGAGTTTCTCTTTCCCCCTTCAGAAGCCAGGGGAAGTCAGACATGGTTTAAGCAGTCACACATTCCACAAATCAACTAACACCCTCAACCCTAAATAATTAAAAATGCTAAGTATTATCCTATTCTTAGGTACTGGCTGCAATTTCCAGCATAAGAATATTTCTTAAACAGATCATCTTTTTCTAAAGTATTGTTGCACATATGGATCTTCAAGCAAGAAGAAATAACAGTATGGAGATTTTCCACTGTTTCCACAGATGCAGTCAATTTGATTTCTATGTATTCTATCTGGTGAGATCTATATCTAAAATCACCTTTTATGTTGTTTACAAAAGGCATTTGCAATGAATAAGTCATTGGTCTTGCAAAATTCTATCATGTGATCTCCAGTATTATTTCTTTCACCAAGGCTCTATTTTCCAAAGAATGATCCATCCTCTGTTTCCAACCTTTGCATTCCAATTGCCATTAATTATCAATACATCAACCCTGTTTAGGGTTTCTGACGCTATAAATCTTTATGGGAGCATAAAGCCTTATCTTTCTCCTGCAGAAAAGCTGGTAGTTCTGAACTGCAGACCATTAGGTTAACAGCCCAACTCATAGCCACTATGCTACCAGAGCTTCTTCAATTTCATCATCACTGGCTTTAGTTGTTGGTGCATAAATTTGAATAATAGTTGTAGTAACTGTTTTTCCTTGAAGGCATGTGTACATTATCTTATCACAGCGTTATATTTCAAGGTAGATCTTGAAATGTTCTTTTTGATGATGAATGCTACACCATTCCTCTTCAATTTATCATTCCTGGCATAATGAATCATGTGATTTTCAGATTCAAAATGGCCATTAATACCAGTCCATTTCAGCTCACCAATGGGTAGGATATTGATGTTTATGTGTTTCATTTCTGACAACTTCCAATTTTCCTAGATTCATAGTTCGTACATCCCATGTTTTGATTATTAATGGATGTTTACACCTGTTTCTCCTCATTTGTGCCCTATCAACATATGAAGGTCCCTTTGGGGACCTTTACTCTATTTGCATCCTTTCCTCTATTTGCATCATCACGGTCCCTTTACTCTATTTGCATCATCACGGTTAACTCTACATTGAGGAGGCTGCTCTTCCCCAGTTGTACTCTGAATGCCTTCCAACCTGAGGGGCTCACCTTCCAGTGCAATATCTGACAATATTCTGGTGCTATCTGACAGTGTCCCACTGCTATTCATACAGTTTTCAGTGACTTGATACTTGGAAGTTGTCCATTTCTCCATCCTAGTCTGTCTTTGTCTGGATGCTCATCTGAAACAAATCCACCTTGGGTGATCCTGTTGGTATTTCAAACACTGGTGGCATAACTTCCAGAATCACAGCAACACACAAGTCACCACAGTACGACAAACTGACAGACGAGTGGTAGGGGCTATCACTATTTCTCTGGAATATATCATGTTTATCTACTTTGCAAAGTAGACAAAAAAGACAACAAAAGCTGGGTTAGACTATTTCTTATGTCACATGCTTGAGCGTCACTCTTGTCACCACTAAGTTAATTATTTAAGACAAAGGACTCAGGAAGGACTGAGGAGCTTTTCTGTTCTTCTGAATCAGCCATTTCAATCTTAACTTTTAACTGTTTGTGCCCCTCCCACAATAAGACTTATGAACATTTGGATATACAGTAAAATATGATCTCTGGATGATTTATTTTACTCATTATTGCTTCCTAATCCTTTTTATTTGAGTTACAGTAAATCAGTAAATATAGATTATCTGTGGGATTTTTTTTTTTTTTCCATAGAAGTAAACCTGTATCCATTAAAAGATAATTTGAAAAGTATGTCAAAGAACCAAGAGTGTGATTTTAGTTAAAATCATAAGTACTCACCTACAACCAGGCCACATTCAGGACAAATCATATCACCAGCTCTGTAGTCCTCCACTAAAACTGCATCAGGGTGGTTTGGACACGTGACTCTTGGAAGTGCATCCAAACTAAATGAAAAAAAAAAAATTATATATATATACACACACACACATATATATTCTTGTATTCTCTTAACTATGTAACAAACATAGTTTGTGAGCAAGGAAGGACTTTAAACACTTTTCTAATACCGTACAGTTATAATTTAAACATTTAAACTTAATCTTCAAAATAAGCATCACAGTTGTTGCTGTTAAGTATCGTTGAGTAGGATCCAACTCAGTGTTTTGAGGACCTGTAAAGGGTTTTCCGAGGAGTGGATTTCAACTGCTGTCCTTGTGGTTTGCAATTCAGTGCTGATCCTACCTACAGTGCCACACCAAGAGTCCTAAGCATCTCAGTAGGCTACTTCATATTCCATCTAGTAACTAGTAAGTAAGGAGCTCTGGTAGCGTAGTGGTTACGAATCGGGCCGCAAACTGCAAGGTCAGCAGTTCGAAACTACCAGCTGTCCTGCGGGAGAAAGAGGAGGCTTTCTGCTCCCGTAAAGATTTACAGACTCGGAAACCCTGTTCAGGGTTGCTATGGGTCGAAACTGACTCCACGGCACTTAACAACAACAACTAGTAAGTAGATTCCATGGGAACTATTTTTATTAGACATAAAAAAGGGTTTTGAAACTTGAAAAACAAGTGTTTCTTCTCCAACATGTAACCTACTAAGATTTTTTAAAATCTTGATTAGTACAATAAAGACTACAATAATCTATGGCATTTATATATAACCATTCAGAGTTGGACCCTTTGCCATTCAATTCTCTGACTGGAGAACCAATCTCAAGTCTGTAGTTTTCTATTTCCAAATTATTTTAGTAATATATACAGGTAGTTTCTGAGTTTTGGGTTACTCTTGTTGTTGTTGTTAAGTGCCGTCGAGTTGATTCCGACCCATAGTGACCCTGTGTAGGGTTTCCAAGGAGCAGCTTGTGAGCTTGAACCACCAACCTTGCAGTTCAAATGGCTTTGCAGTCTGACGCATTACGCCACAGTGCCACACTAGGACTCCTGGGTAACTCCTACTCGTCCACTGTTGTTGTTGTTGTTGTGTGCCGTGGAGTTGGTTCCGACTCATAGCGACCCTGCACAGGGTTTCCGAGGCTGTAAATCTTTACAGGAGCAAAAAGCCTCATCTTTCTCCTGCGGAACAGCTGGTAGTTTCGAACTGCTGACCTTGCGGCTCACAGCCTGATTCGTAACCACTACACTACCAGAGCTCCTTACTTGCCCACTAATGTTATATAAATTTGCCTTCAGTTTGAAACCAGTGAACCACCTTCAACTAATAAACATTACATCACAGTAACATTCAGTTGCGTCACAGTCTTTTCTTGCACTAAAATAAGGTTAAATAAGAACCATATGTACCTGTTACAACTCACCTACCTAGATACTTAAAAACTGTTAGGAATGGATCTTGTTTGTAACCTTGAGACTGCCTTTATTTACCACGGTGCACTGAACTTAACAGACATGTAAATGAGTGATGATACAGGTGGCTCTGCAGACTTAGACTTGATTTCATTTAGTCCAGAATTGAGGTTTTAAATATTCAAGAAACAGTTTCAGAAACTACTTTTCAATGTAGCCAATCTACTTTAATAATCATTCAGCAATTTGCTCTGTTATTTTATCATGAACAATAAAGCAGTTAGGGGAAGATACATTTGCCTTAAAGACAACAGCAGTGTAAAAAGCAACAGCAAAAAGGAAATTTTAACACAGAATTCGTAGTTATATAAAGGGATATATTGTGGCCATATCCCTTTACACACTACTAAATACGAGGGAGCTGATTTGTGAAAAAAAAGGAATTAAAAGATACTGGAATTTTTCCGTGAACTTTTGTGAAGCCACTCTGTATATTTCTAAAAGACAAAATCAACTTTTCCAATATATGTAAATAGGCATTTATTTGTTACTTTGGATAAATGTCTTACCCTAATATACACAATTAAAAATGTTAACTCTTAACTTTGAAGACAATGCAATCTGGATAATCATCATTATTCCTTAAAATCTATATATTCAAGCTAATCAAACAAATCTTGGATCTTCTTATTGGAAAATAACAGAATACTTTCTATCTGCACTTACACCATAAATTACTGTTAGGAAAATATGTTAATAAAATATGATAAAAATTAAACAGTATAAGTTATTAAAAACACATAAAACAAAGGAAAATGTTAGCAGAGTATTAAAAATGATAAATAAATGAAACAGGTAGCAATGTAAAACACAACATATAAAGAAAAGGGTTGATGTTAGTATTTTTGTATAACTAAGAAATAAACAGAATTTTTACAAATATCAATATATTGTGTATATATATGCTTATATAAATGAAGCATCTATATCTATATATCTATATCGGGAGTCCTGATGTGGCGCTGCGGGTTAATGTGTTGGACTACAAGTTCAGCAGTTCAAGTTCACCAGCCACTCCTCGGAAGCCCTACACAGTATTGCTATAAGTTGGAACCGACTAGACGGCACTTAACAACAACATATATATATTATATTTGGTGTGGCGCTGTTGGCTAATGCGTCAGACAGCAAAGTCATTTGAACTGCAAGGTTGGTGGTTCAAGCTCACCGGCTGCTCCTTGGAAACCCTATATAGGGTCACTATGGGTCAGAATCGACTCGACAGCACTTAAAAACAACAATCTAATACATAATGGAGTCCTGGTATGGTGATGCAGGATAATGAACTGCAAGGTTGGTTTGAACCACAATGTCAGCAGTTCAAACTCACCAGTCATTCCTTGGAAACCCTATATAGAGTTCCTACAAGTTGGAACCGACTCGACAGCACTTAACAACAAACATATAAATAATGATATGTAAACATCTCAAAAGATATGCAAAGTGGCAAATAAGGCAGGAACTCTATATTAAAATAAAAAAAATTAGTTAAATGCAATAACATGAATGAATCTCAAAATGCTGATCAAAAAACGAGACACCTTGGATGATCCCATTTCTCATTTATGTAAACTTTAAAGTCAGGATGTGATGTTTTTTGGATAGGGGAATGAATGAGGATACAGAGAAGCTTTTGGAGTTCTTGTGTGCTTGATTTCTTGACCTGGGTGGTAGCTATGTACATGCCTTCACTGTTTAATAACTGAGCTGTACACTTAAAATCTGTGTTTACATGGTCATACACATTTGTTGAAGCATGAAATCTTTAGGGAAATACCAAGAAGCTAGTAACAATAGCTGCTTTAAGGAGAATTAGATGGCTGGGAGCCAGGAAAGGAAGGAGATGGCTTCTCATTGTACTTTTTATTTTTCACTATGTGTGTTATATATATCACAAAACATACAATGGAATTATACTAGTCTACTTCTAACCAAATCACTTGCCAGAGTAACATAAAAGGAACCACACACGTGTGCGGTAGTGAGAGAAATAGGGAAGAACGAAACAATCCCTACTAACATTAAAACAATCCAGGCTATCTAACATGCCAGATATTCTAAAATCTCATTTTATAGCCACCGGACAGCCAAGAAAATTGATTCCCTTATGCCATGTGCTTGATTTGAGTGCCCACTAAGTGTGTGTCTTGGGTTATATATATATATGTTACTATTAACCTACACAACCCTGCAACATAGGGATTATCTCTATTTTAAAGATTATGTTCACAAGAATTTGACTGAGGTCATGGAACTAGTTAAGTGGTAAAGGTTAGATTTGAATCCCAAACATTTGTGCTCTTCTCAGTGAGAACACCAAGCAGTTCCAAAGCGTAGTAACAGTATATCTTCAAGGGACAAAAATGCATAAAACAGAAATACTAACATTTATTTTTCTTTGTTCTTACTGGCAAAAGAAAAACTCAAGAGATGGGTTGGTGCAAGGACATGGAATTTGGATTGGATAAGTCTAAAAAATATATATCAACTTATTTCTCCCCCAAACAAATGAAAATAACAGTGCACAAAGGTAAATGTATTCTTTGGCTAAAGTATCTAACAAGTGTACCATTACTCTGATGTGTACCATTTAACTACTGCAACTTTTTTTTTTTTTTTTTACAAAGAAAATTTCCTGCTATAATATATGCAAAACTGTCCCCAAATATGTTCACATTTGCCACCAAGATCTAAAGCTATTAAGGACTATAAATCGTATCTGGGTGGCTTTAGGAAGCTAAAGTTTTCCCATTTACATGCAGAAAGGGAAGCATGTTTTCTGGCCTGACAGAACCACACCCAGACAGAATGATTGAGCATTCAATCATAGAATTAGAATCAGTAAACAAGGTTGCCATTGGCCTTACGTGTTATTTCCAAATATCCAAACAGGCAATTAGCTAAGGCTGCTCCCTTCACCCGTTTGTTTTTTTAATATAGAAGCATAACATGGTAAGTCTTGGTATACACTAGAAAGGACCTGCACTTCTCCAGCTCACTATGTTTTCACTGAAAACACAATCGCACAGGAATATTCGAACAAAGTTGCCTTCCAAAAGCGCTGTGGAAATTAATTTGAAACTTGCAATGCATTTTGAATTAACTAGAGGCCAATTGTGTAATAACAGGAAACAGACAGCTTAATTTTACACTCTGTTCTAATACTAACTTTGGAGAAGTCAACACTGGCATGACTCAGTTTACACTTACACAGAAATACTAATATCGACTTCACAGGGGTAATGAGAGATATAATTAGGGTCTGCAAGCATTTTTTAGGTCACAAGATCAAAGGCTGTCTCTAAGGGTACTGCATACGTTTCCTGGAAATATGGGTACATATAAAAATATGTTAAGAGTGACGTTTCAGCATATGTAGGTAATTTTCTGCAGACAGAAAGAGTTTTCTTTAGGAATACGCAGAAGGCGACATTTGTAAAGAAATCTTTTAAGTGGGAACTAATGGACTCCAGAAAAGCCATAGCTTCCACTTCGGAGAGTCGCTCGGATGGTAATCAGCTTCCATTCGGCTTAGTCAATGCTGACGTTACCAACTCTTCAGCTGTCAGATCCATAGGGACCGGCAACCAACCCTTTCCCGCTCTTTGGAAAATAATACTCCAGGAACCTAAGGTCGGTTAAGGCGTAGAAGTAAAAATATGCGTCGAAACAACTGACAAAAAGGATGGTAGAAATGTGGGCAAGAGGCGAAGGGCAGGAGCTAGGGGCACTGCGGCCCAAAGAGGGTGGTGCCCAGGCGAGAATATCCTACAAAGGAAGTCTAGGGGAGACCTAAGACCTGGGGCTATAAAGCCGATGGTTCGGTACCCCCTGCGACATCTAAGCAGTCCTGCCTCCTGAAAGTGTCTTTGTCCGGGTCGGCCAGTCTGTCTCGTCGCGCCTCCCCTGTACTTCAGACTAGCTTCGCTCGACGCGGCCGTCTTAGTGGGTGCCTAGAGACCCCCGGCGCTCGCCGCCTGCCCCTCTACCAGCCAGGCTCGGCCGGACATACTAACCGGCTGGTAGACGCCATCTTCACGATCCCGGCGGCTTCCGCAACAACAGCAGCACAGAGAACAGGAAGTGATTGTGGCGACAAGACGCTTAGAGACGGGCTTTTATAGGCAATCGCTTACGCAGTCATAATAGGGAGTGGCTACGGATCGGTAGATAGGCCAATAAAACTGCGATCCCATGCGACGCATGTTTTGCGTTTTCTTAGTTTCATTTCTGAAATTTGCCGCTTTTTGGTGTAATCAAAGAAACTTCCTAGAGAAACTTTAAAGGAAACCCTGAAAATGGACTACGCCAGAATTACCCTCAACCTGGTTAAGTTAAAACACGAAGAAAACTCCGGCTTCGTGGTGGGGACCAAACAAACCTTTATCCCACAAATGTTTCGTACTTCCTTCTCCCGAGAGTCACGGACTCTAGTTGGAATGATGTTCTAAGTTGCCCGAGGGATGATTATTTCTGATTAAGAAATTTGGAGTAAAGAGAGAATTTTTCTTTGGTCAGCCAAGACAGATGTCAAATCAGGCTCTGTCATCAGCCAACAAGGCAGTCTTCTTAGTCACGTTTCCTTGCCCATCCATGCAAAGGCTTACTATACATTACCTCCCTTGCATTCAGACCCTTTTAGAGTTGGCAAGAGATTAAACAAAAGCATATAGGAGCGCTCTGCTCCCTGTGAAGCAGGGGTATATGGGTCCTGCCCTGTTTTTACATGTTCTTTGAAAATTTGACTGATAGCTCAAGTATAGAGAACTTGGCAGAACGTTTAGATAAGGCAAAAGGTGCCTACATTTATTCATTAACCAAAGCAATTCTGACTCAAAATTACAGCAATAATACAACCACCGCTTTGCTGAGAACAAACCACCCTTGACTCTGTGAGGATTGGACGAGACAGGGTGCTCTGGTTTCTATGGTGATGAGGACTTAGAATATAGTGGTTGCTTTGTTCTTTTGGTGATGGGACTTAAATGCCACTGAGCTCATATTGTTTTCTCAGGAAGGTGGGAGAGACTGTATTTCTTAGAAAGAAGAGTTGGAAGGGACAGGAGTTCAGGAACTGAAATCTATATGAGGACGGGAGAGCATGTATTCTTCCTCCCTCCCTTCCTTGTCTGTTTTTTTGGATCTTCCACTTTTTAATTCTGTAATTTAAAAACTTGACTGTACTCTTGTAAGTTTGTTTCCCTCTTTCTTAGTATTTGAAAAAGTTTCAAAAATGCCAATACACTTTAGCTGTGCCAAATGTAAGGGGAGGGAGGGTTTGGGAGTATGCCACCCCAATCTGGTGGTGGGTTTTTTTGGGGGGGAGCTAGTGAGCTTTGAGGAAAAGAGGAAGAAAAGCAGGAGGGCCAGTGGGCATTATCTTGAGGGACAAGAATAAGACCCTAACACCCATTGGATTTATGATAAGCATTCAATAAATGTTTGTTGAATGAGGAAACCATCCCCAAACTAAAACTCTGAAACTGCTTAAATTACTCCTGTTCCATCTGCAAAGTCTCTTATTTGTCATGACCTTGTAAAGATTTCTGTTTTATATTAACATCAAAAGCAACTAAGTAGGCCATTCCTTTTTGTACATGTGCCAGTACGGCATTGGCAATTTGTAAAGCATTTCATCAACGTAAATCACTTAATCATATCTGATCTCGAGATTAAAACACACCCACACGACTTGAATTTGAGTGCTATTATAATTTTTCTTTTTGCCATCTCTAACATCACCTGCACTAATATATTTTTAAAATTAATTCATAGTTATTTAAAAATTAACTGTAAAATCACATCTTGATATGCTAATTTAGTTCTTAATTGCTTTACATACCTGGTGGTGGTATGCAGTGGTTTCGGTTCTGACTCAGTGACCCTATACAGGGTTTCCAAGGCTATAAATCTTTACAGGAGCAGAAAGCCTCATCTTTCTCCTGTGGAACAGGTGATAGTTTCCAACTGCTGACCCTGAGGTTAGCAGCCCAACTCATAATCACTATGCTACCAGAGCTCCTTACATACTTAGTAAATTTTAAAGAAAAAGTTTGTGAGCTACCTAGATTTAAAAAAAACAACACTTTGTTGCATTATAAATTATATACAATAGACTCTATTCATTTTAAATACAATTCAATGATTTCACTAATTTTACCAACTTGTGCAACCATCACTACAATCCAGTTTTAGAACATTTCTACCACTCTTATAAGATCCCTTGAAGTCCTAATGTGGTGCTGTGTGTTAATGCACTGGACTGCATGTCCATTAGATTTATCTTATGACTTCATTTTTGGAGATACTGAAAGTATCTATCGGGTGATGTTGACAAAGATGACAGTTCCTGACTTAGGGGAGCTTTGAGATAATGTTCTATATCCTTCTTTGGTGAGTTGCAACTGGGATCTTAAAAGCTTGTAAATGGCAATCTAAGGTGCAACAATTGGTCTCTCAATGTGCAGAGGAAAGAAGAGTGAGGAAAATTGAAGATGCTTAGGATCAATTAGTCCAATGGACCATTGGAACAAGTGAACATCAGTCTTCGTGACTCAGACCAGAACTCGATGATTGGTGCTTGACTACCACTATCAACTGCTCTGAAATGGAGCATATTAGAAGGTCCAGGAGAGAGTGGCAAATATGTGGAACAAAACTCAAAATTATAAAATTGGCCAAGATTACTGGTCAGAAAGAGACTTAGGAACCCGAGACTATGGTCTCCATCCAGCCTTCAGGTCTGGAACAGAACTCATCCTCATGGCCCAATTTTCAGCCAAGCAGTAGATAGGTATGTAGGAGACAGCACTAGTCCAGTATGCTTACCATGGAATGATGAACCATTCAAAATCAAAAGGGCAGCATTTACATAAGGACAAAGTTCAGAGGGTTGTGAAGGAGGGTGGAATGGAATTAAGAACCACAGAGAGGAGGTGGGGTAACTGTTGTTACATGGAAGGGACTGCAATCATGGAAATGAAGCAAAGTGCATGATTTGTTGAATGTAAAACTGATGATCTGCTCTGTAGATCTTCACTCAGTTCACAGTGATCAAGATTCTGCTTCTCTTTTTAATCCCTTGGGTAAAATATGACAAGTTGGTGCATAGTTTTTAAACTATGGTCTTTTCAACATTTTCTACATCACATAATTGTTGTCAGCTGCTCATAAGTCTGCTCCAACTCATAGTGACCTTATGCATCACACAAGAAAATATTGTCTGGTCCTGTGCCATCTTCGTGGTATTATTGATATCTGAGATTCTTATGCGTCAAAGTCACTGTGAAGCCCCTCACATCATTATCTGATCTACTTACAAATTAGGTGGCTATTCTCAAGGTCAGCAGCTTGAAACTACCAGCTGTTCCGTGGGAGAAAGATGAGGCTTCTGCTCCTGTAAAGGTTTACAGCCTTGGAAACCCTCTGCAGGGTCGCTATTAGTTGGAACCAATTCCACGGCACACCACCACGACCACCATGACCACCACCACCACCACTCCTTGGTTATCTTGTCTTGCAAGTATTATACTCTCTCTAAAGGAGTTCCTGGTGTGGTGCTGTGGGCTTGTGCACTGGTCTGCATTCAGTTTGAACTGCAAGGTTGGCAGTTCAAGCGCACCATTCCCTCCTTGGAAACCCTATACAGGGTCACTATGGATTCTGAACTGACTCAATGATACCTAAAGATAACAACAAAGGCCTAGATTGAGTAGGTAAATTGCATAGGGTTATACAATCAAGTAGTGGTATAGTGATGGTGGGGTTGTGTGCCTCTAAGTCAATTCTGACTCATAGAGACCCTATAGAGGGTTTCTGAGGTTGTAAATTATGGGAGCAGAAAGCCTCATCTTTCTCCTAAGGTACAGCTGGTAGATTTGAATAGTTAATCTTTAGGCTCTTAATCCATTACACTATTGGGACTTCTTAAGCATTGGTGTTGTTGTCAAGTGTCATCAAGTCGATTGTGACTCATAGTGATCCTCCAGAGGGTTTCTGAGGAGCAATTGGTGGGTTTGAACCACGACTTTGTGGTTCACAGTCTGGTGCTTATCCTGGTGTGGCACTATAGGATAAGTGCTAAACTGATAACCACAAGGTCAGTGGTTCAAATCTGTTGGCAGCTCCTGAGAAACCCTATACAGGGTCAATATGAGTGGGAACTAACTCAATAGCACTTAACACAACAAGAATACATATGGACTCAAGGAACCCTGGTGGCATAGTGGCATATGCATTGGGCTGCTAACTGCAAAGTCAGCAAGTTTGAATTCACCAGCTGCTCTGTGGGATAAGATGAGGCTTTCTGTTCCTATAGATTTACAAGCCTCAGAAACCCATAGGGTGGGGTCTCTATGAGCCAGAACCAACTTGATGGCACACAACCACCACTATCATACATACATACTCATATGAAGTTGATGGTAATGAATTGGTTTATACATACTATGTAACTATTATTGTATGAGTATACTTTTAGGCCCAAATTATTGAGAAGTACAGATTATATTTGTCGAAGTGTTCCCAATCTTTATGATTCTTTGGTGGTGGTGGTGATCATTATGCCATGGTGTCAGTTCCGACTCATAGCGACCCTGTATAGGGTTTCTGAGGCTGCAAATCTTTACGGGAGCAGGAAGCCTCATCTTTCTCCCATGGAACTGCTGATAGTTTCAAACTAGTTGACCTTGAGGTTAGCAGGCCAGCTCGTAACCACTATTCTACTAGAGCTCCTCTTGATTCTTTAATAAAGTGGTAAAAAGTTTTACTTCAATTCAGGTAGAAATCATAATAAAAAACAATTAAGGTATTAAATAATAGCAGTAAACACTCATATATGTGCCATATAATAGTTTAAGTCTTCATATACATTAACTAATTTAATTTTTCCAAAAACTCTGAGTTGGATACTGTTGTGGGGTCATTTTATAGATGGAGAGATTGACTACTTAAATAACTCATCTAAAGTCACACAGCTAGTAAATAGTAGCATTGGTATTTGAACCAAGGCAATTTGGCTCCAGTATTCATGCAATATGATTCCTAGTAGAACTCAACATACTGAAATTCAGAGAGAGATTTTAACATGGGGAATGGATTCAACAGTCAGTGTACCTGCAGCTTGATTTTATGAGAAAACTATGATCTAAAATACTCTGTCCAACTGTTTCATAAGGACACTTTTATGTCTTGGATCATGTTCTACCTAAATTGAAATGTACCTGGCTTATTGTATTCCATTGCTAAATGTACTTGCTATGTGATCCTGAATTTAAGTTTTCTATTTGGTTGTTTATTGATTCATCTCAAATCTTTGACTTCCCAGTGTTGCCGGTTTGTTCTACATTTGAGAGTAAGCCCAGCTGTTTAGCTTGTCCAAGGCTAAAAATCAAATGCATACTTAATCTACAAATAGAAACTATTAACTGCCAATTTTGTCATTATAGAATCAGAGAGGAAGATTGCTAGAAAATAAATTCATGTCTTAATTCAGAGGATTATGTTCACTAGCTGTATTTTTCTTTTAAATCTTTAAATTATTCTGAAAACAAAACAAACAAAAAGAATAAAAGCTCAACCTTCTAAAGAGTTCACATTAGTAGCTGTGAATTTAAAAAGTTTTGCTACACTACTCTGTTGTCTTGAGGCTAATATTTTCCCCAAATCTTTTTTTCATTTTATAATAAAAACGTGGGGAAATTAAATGATACATGAGGCTATATTTTCCTAACAATGCTAAATTTGTGTTAGTCTACAAAGGTTTGTCTCTAAATTTCTACTAATGAATTATTAGGGAAAATGAAAAGGTGGAACATATTCATATTCCTGTGACCTGGTACATGATTGTTGTTGTTAGGTGCAATCGAGTTGGTACCAACTCATAGCGACCTTATGTATAGCAGTATGAAACACTACCCAGTCCTGGGCCAACCTTACTGTTGTTGCCACGCTTGAGTCCATTGATGCTGCCACTTTGTCAATCCATCTCGCTGGGGGTCTTCCTCTTTTTCTCTGACCCTCCACCTTACAAACATGATATCTTTCTCCAGTGACTGGTCCCTCCTGACAATGTGTCCAAAGTATGAGAGATGAAGTTTGGCCATCCTGGCCTCCAAGGAGCACTCTGGCTGCACTTCTTCCAACACAGATATGTTGATTCTTTTGACAGCCCATGGCACTTTCAATGTTCTATTCCAACATCATAACTCAAAAGCATCAATTCTTCTATGGTTTTCCTTATTCTCTGTCCAGCTTTCACATGCGTATGAAAATACTATAGGGTCAGGCGCGCCTTAGTCCTCAAGCTGATATCTTTGCTCTTCAACACTTTTCAAAAGGTCTTGAGCAGCAGATTTGCCTAATGCAATATGTTGTTTGATTTCTTGACTGCTGTTTCCATTGAGTGTTGATAGTTGATCCAAGAAGAATGAAGTCCTTGAAAACTTCAATCTTTTCTCCATCAATAAGAATGTTGTTTATTGGTCCAGTGGTGAGGGTTTTTGTTTTCTTTACATTGAGATGCAGTCCATACTGAAGGCTGTACTCTTTTATCTTCATCAGTAAATGTTTTATGTCCTCTTCACATTCAGCAAGCAAGGTTGTATCATCTGCATATTTCAGGTTGTTAATGAGTCTTCCTCCAATCCTGATGCCATATTTTCCTTCATATAAACCAGCTTCTTAGATTATTTGCTCAGCATACAGATTGAATAAGTATGGTGAAAGAATACAACCCTGTTGCACACCTTTCTTAATTTTAAAACATTCAGTGTTTCCACATTCTGTTCGAACAACTGCCTCTTAGTCCACGTACAGATTCCTCATGAGCATAATTAAGTTTTCTGGAATACTCTTACTTTGCAATGTTGTCCATAGCTTGTCCACACAATCAAAAGCCTTTGCGCAGTCAATAAAGCACAGGTAAACATCCTTCTGATATTCTCTGCTTTCAGCCAAGATCCGTTGTACAACAACAATGATATCCATTCCACGTCCTCTTCTGAATCTGCCTTGAACCTCTGAAAGTTCTCTGTCAATATATGCTTGCAGCTGTTTCTGTATTACCTTGAGTAAAACTTTACTCGCATGGGATATCAAAGATATTGTCTGATGATTTCTGCATTCTGTTGAGTCACCTCTATTTGGAATGGGCACAAATATGGACCTCTTCCAATCAGTTGGCCAGATAGTTGTCTTCCAAATTTCTTGGCAGAGATGAGCGAGTGCCTCCTGTGCCGCCTCACTTTCTTGAAAAATTTCAATTTTTATTCCATCAGTTCCTGGTGCCTTGTTCTTCGCCAATTCCTTCAATGCACGTCGGACTTCTTCCTTAAGTATCATAGGTCTTGATCATATGCTATCTCTTGAAACAGTTGAACATCAACCATTTCCTTTTGTACAGTGACTGTGTATTCCTTCCATCTTCTTTTGATGCTAAAGCCAGTGAGGGTGAAATAGAAGAATTCTACCAACTTCTTCAATCTGAAATTGATCAAACATGCAATCAAGATGTACTGATCATTACTGGTGATTGGAATGCAAAGGTTGGGAGCAAAGAGGAAGGAACAGTAGTTGGAGAATATGGCCTTGGTAATAGAAATGATGCTGGAGATTGCATGTTTGCAAAATCAATAATTTGTTCATTTAAAATACCTTCTTTAGACACTATAAGAGATGGTTATACACGTGTACCTCACCAGATGGAATACACAGAAATCAAATTGACTACATCTGTGGAAATAAATGATGGAAAAGCTCCACATCATCAGTCAAAACAAGACCAGGGAAGATTGTGGGACAGACCATCAATTACTCATGCGCAAAATCAAACTGAAGCTGAAGAAAATGAAAACAAGTCCACAAGAGCCAAATATGACCTTGAATATATCCCACCTCGATTTAAAGATCATCTGAAGAACAGATTTGATACATTAAACACTAAAGACCGAAGACCAGAACATCATACAGGAAGAAAGCAAAAAGTCATTAAGAGACAAGAAAGAAGGAAAAGGCCAAAATGGATGTCAGAAGAGATACTGAAACTTGCTCTCCAGCATAAAGATGCTAAAGCAAATGGAAGAAATGAGGTGAACAGAAAATTTCAAATATCAGCTCGAGAAGACAAAGTCAAATATTGCAACAAAATGTGCAAAGAACTGGAGTCAGAAAACCAAAAAGAAGAACACGCTCAGCATTTCTCAAGATGGTGGAACTGAAGAAAAAAAATTCAAGCCTTGACTTTGCTTATTGAAGGATTCTCTGTTACATGATACTTTCTTCAAATCTTAACATTAGATTTTTGTTATTCCCATTACAATCATTCATTAAAAGTTTTATTGTGATGTATGAGTACCTATTTTTCAATAAGCTCATATCATTTAAAGCTTATATTGAAACTTTGAGTGTGCTCATTATAAAATATGACCATATAATGAGAATATGAAATTGCTTCTCTCATTACTGGCATGCATTGCTCATGGTGTTATAAATTGATATCACCATTTTAGAAAGAAATTTAGCAATACGGTAAAATTTAGATGTCAAAGCCTCTTGAGCCAGTAATCCCACTTCTGAGAACTAGTTAAGACAAGAAAAGGGGATGGAAAGAGCAGAATTTATAATTTCAAATGAGGCAATCAGAGAAGTTCCAGGGTGACATTTGAGCAAATATCTCAAGGTGGAGCAGAGAGCCAGGTGGAGGCTGTTAGGTGCTGTTAAGTCAATTTTGACTCACTGCAACTCCAAAGAATTTTCTTGGCTGTAATCTTTATGAAAGCAGATCACCAGGCCTTTCTCCCTCAAACCAGGTCGATTCTGAGGAATAAAGATATCAGGCAGAGGGAAACACAAACGCAAAGGTTCAGATTTGGAACATGTTAGGTATTCATATGCCTGTTTTCAACATCATACATGGCAGCTATATACATGGACCTTGCCAGATGGAATACATAGTAATCAAATTGACCATACCTTTGGGAAAAGTAGATAGAAAAGCTCAATATCATCAGCCAATACAAGGTCATCAATTACTCAGATGTAAGTATAGGCTGAAATTGAAGAAAATTAAAGCAAGTCTACAAAAGCCAAAATACAACCTGGAGTACAAGCCACCTGAATTTAGAGACTATCTAAAAACAGGTTTGATGCACTAAACACTAACTAACCAAAGACCAGATGGATTGTGGGATGATATCAAGAACATCATACATAAAGAAAGCAAAAGGTCATTTTAAAAGACAGTAAAGAAAGAAAAGACCCAAGTGGATATCTAAGGAGACTCTGAAACTCGCTCTTGAACTTAGTATGGTGTTGCTAAGTACTGTCAAGCCGGTTCTCACCCATAGTGACCCCATATAGAGTTTTCGAGGATGATCTGATGAGCTTGAACTGCCGACAGTTCAAATGGCTTTGCAGTTTGGCACATTAACCATCGTCACACCAGAACTTAGTATAGTTATATCTGATGGAAGAAATGATGAAGTTTATTGGTCCAGTTGTGAGGATTTTTGTTTTCTCCACATTGAGTTGTAATCTATGTTGAAGGTTGTATAGTCTTTGGTGTTCATCAGCAAGTGTTTCAAGTCTTCTTCACAACATCATGATAAATGGTGAAAAGATTGAAGTTGTCAAAGACTTCATTTGCCTTGGATCTGCTATCAACACTTATAGAAGCAGCAGTTAAGAAATGAAACAATGTATTGCATTGGACAAAGCTGCTGCACAAAACCTCTTTAAAGTGTTAAAGAGCAAAGATGTCACTTTGAGGACTAAAGTGTGCCTGACTCAAGCCATGGTAGTTTCAGTTGCCTCGTGTGCATGTGAAAGCTAGATAATGGAAGACTGGAGAAGAATCGATTCATTTGAGTTATGATGTTGGAGAAGAATACTGAAAGTACCATGGACTTCCAGAAAAAGAAACAAATCTGTCTAGGAAGAAGTGCAGCCAGAATACTCTGTAGAAGCTAGGATGGTGAGACTTCATTTTAATCACTTTGGACATATTACCAGAAGGGACCAGTCCCTGGAGAAGGACAACATGCTTGGTAAAGTAGAGGGTCAGTGAAAAAAGAAAGACCTCCCAACAAGACTAACATAGTGGCTGCAACAATGGGCTCAAACGTAACAATAATTGTGAGGATGGGGCAGGACCAGGCAATGTTTTGTTCTGCATGGGTTTGTTATGAATTGAAGCCCACTCGATGACACCTAATAGGTATTCAGTATGGCCAGAATGCAAGGAGGGGATGAAGAGAAGTAGGAGATGAGGTTAGAGAACAGGGATTAGGTCATGTAGAGACTCTAGGTCATATTGACAAGTTCAGCTTTTACTGAAAGAGATGGAGAGGGTTAACAGGATATGACTAACCTTTAAATATGCTCACTCCCAAAGGCAGAGCAGGAACAGTAGTGTTTTCGAAGTACATTCAGAGTGAAGAATTTTGAAAAATGAACAGTCCTAATGACTTTATTAAGGAGCTCTGGTAGCGTAGTGGTTACGAACTGGGCTGCGAGTCGCAAGGTCAGCAGTTCGAAAGTACCAGCTGTTCCACAGGAGAAAGATGAGGCTTTCTGCTCCCGTAAAGATTTACAGCCTTGGAAACCCTGTGCAGGGTCGCTATGAGTCGGAACCGACTCCATGGCACATAACAACAACAACAACAACAATGACTATGGTGCCCCGATGTGGTGCTGTGGGTTAATGCGCTGTGCTACAAAGTCTGTTTGAACCACAAGGTCAGTGGTTCAAACTCACCATCCACTCCTTGGAAACTGTATACAGGATCACTATGGGTCAGAATCCACGACACTTAACAATAACAATACCGACTTGATACTTTTTCATGTACATATGGGTCAGCAGAATGCTTCAAAATAATTATAAAAGTAATGTGATAATAGACCATCTCATGAATTTATACAAAAAATGAGTTATGATATTTAGAGGATATAAATCTAAGGTTTCAGGTAAATGGTTATTCTTATTAATTTTTTTTTTTTATTGTGGCGAACATTTATGGAACAGATTGCTTGCCATATCAGAATTCTTGATGTCTACAATTTAGTGACATTAATTAAGTTTATCATGTTGCTCAACTGATGTTTATTCTTTTCCTGGTGACATTAAGGAGTGATAAGAAAAAGTGTTTATGAGAATAATATTTCAGACAGGAAGAATGAGCACTTTTTTTTTTAACTTTCATTGTGAATTGAATGATAGTTCACATGGCAGAACATCAGTTTTGCACTCAACCAATTGTATTTTGTTTCATTACAATGATTGCAATCTTTTCCATGCACCATTTGTTAACAGTTGTTGTTGCTGTTAAGTGCTGTCGAGTTGGTTCCGACCTATAGCCACCCTGTGTAGGGTTTCTGAGGAGCTACTGGTGAGCTTAAACAGCCAACCTTGTGGTTCAAACCAACTTTGCAGTCCAGTGCATAAACCCACGGCACCACACCAGGATTCATCAGTTAACAGTATTTGCCTCTGTTCCCTCTTTAAAAAAAATTTTTTTTATGTATGCAGAAACATATAGGAATATATAATAATTTAACAGTTAAAGGGCACATTCTGCATGCCTGCCTCCTGCCTGCTGGCCCACAGCTTTTCTTTTTCCATGAGTCTAGAGTCCTCAGCTGCTCTCTCTCTCCATGTCATCACCTCTGCCTCCATCTCTGGTTTCATTGCTTCTCTGGTTAGGGTTCCACATTCTACTCATGCTCTTCCCACTTGATGGCCCTAGGGTCTTCTGTTCCTGGAATGTAAGATTAACTACTTTCCCTTTTTGTTACAAGGAGCTCTGGTAACATAGTGGTTACTGTCGGGCTGCTAACCTCAAGGTCAGCAGTTTGAAACTACCAGCTGTTCTGCGGGAGAAAGATAAGGCTTTCTGCTCCTGTTAAGATTTACAGCCTTGGAAACCCTGTACAGGGTCACTATGAGTCAGAACTGACTCCACGGCACACCACCACCATCACCACCTTTTCATTATACAACTTCTACCTTTATAGTTGTGACAGTCACAATTCATCACAATAACAATTACTACTATTGAATCAAAAGAATCCTATCCCCATCTCCTTTCACCAGACCCAACTAGACAAGATGAAAACTATTCAGTGGGGATTCTACCTTCTCCCATATACTCTGAAACTAAACTCCCTCTTGAAAACTTGTAAGCCAGCCACTTTGTGCCTTTATAACCCTCCCCCTTCCCCATTTTAGGTTGTTGTTGTTGTTAGGTGTCATCGAGTTGGTACCTACTCATAGTGACCCTATGCACAGCAGAATGAAACAATGTCTGTTCCTGGGCCAACCTCACTACTGCTGCCACTCTTAAGTTCATCGATGCTGCCATCTGGTCAATCCATCTCGTTGGGGTCTTCCTCTTTTTCTCTGACCCTCCATGTTACCAAACATGATATCCTTCTCCAGGTAGCCAACGTCTAAGTTGCCCATCCCTATCAACCCTGTGTATTGAGGGGATAGGCTTGATTCTTGATGTGAAGACTCCTTCTTTCTCAGTTATTATTTTGAGCTACTACAACCGTAAATAAAGGTAAAATTAATCAAATTATAGCAATTTATACTTGCTTCTGGTATCAAATTTCTTTATCTTCCTCTAGTCAAGTTCTGATCTTCAAGCCATCCAGGTTGGGTCAAATGGATACTATCTGCAAGTTTGGGCATTCTTGCGCCTCTCCCCCCACCTCATATCAGCTGGATGCCTCACTCTCAGCTCTAGCCCCCAGCGGCTAGGTCAGTGTCCATGGGCTTAGGAGTTCCCACATCTCCCAAAACTTTGGACCAACCAACACTTCCATTTCTTTCTCTATCTCAGGGTTGACAGGAGTCTATGGAACATGGTCAAACTCAGCCCATGTCTTCTGCGTTTATTGCCTTTCCCCCACTTACACTCACAAGTAGACCAGTGTGGTCACCAGTGAGCTTACAAGCTTGTTCGTGTGTTCCCTTTGAGTTTCAGCCTTGGAAGGGACTTGACGGCTTGCCTTGATGGCTCCCAGGCAAACAGCTTGTCTGTTTTTGTAATAACCAGCTTGCTTGTTCTTGTAATAACCAGTCTGCTTTTTTTTTTTTTTTCCTTGCTGGTCTTCCTTTCAAGAAGTATCTTCTGTTCTTCTAGCCACTCTGTGTTGGTCTGCATGTCCTTGCTTGTGGGAATGTCGTACCTCAGAAAGTTCTGGATGGGGCTCAGGATTCCACCTAAGGCCCTAAACTCTACAAAGGCTCCACAAAAAGCCTATTACACTAGGAAAGTTCTAGAAACTCTTTTAGGTATTCCAATCAGTTATAGGCTGAAATCGGGCTTACAAGCTTTCTGTAATCATATTCTGATAGTCCTTTCTATCCTACTCAAGTGTCTATTTTACAATAGTAGCAAGGGAAACCAATATCCATAAGACAGTCAAGCACTTTAACATTATTTCCCCTATTTTGCTCATTCAGGCTATGCCTTAATCCCTGTATCAGAGAGCCCTGTTGTTCCAAGGTTGAATATATATCACTATTTACCTCAGCATGATGTTCTTCTCCAGGGACTGGTTCCTCCCAATAACATGTCAAAGTATAAGAAACAAAGTCTCTCCATCCTTACTTCTAAGGAGAATTCTGACTATACTTCTTTCAAGGCAAATTTGTTTGTTTTTCTGGTAGTCCCTGGTACTTTCAGTATTCTTTTATCAAAACCATAAATCAAATGTATCAGTTCTCCTATGGTCTTCCTTATTCATTGTCCAAGTTTTGCATGCATATGAGGTGACTGAAAATACCATGATCTGGGTAAGGTGAATCTTAGTCCTCAAAGTGACATCTTTGTTCTTTAACACTTTATTTTATTTTATTTTATTTTTTTACTCTTAACACTTTAAAGAGAGATTTTTGCAATAGATTTGCCTAATACACCATTGAATTTTGCAATAGATTTGCCAAATACACCATTTGAATTCTTGACTGCCTCTTCCATGAGCATTGTTTGTGAATTCAAGCAAAAAGAGGTCTTTGATAACTTTAATCTTTATTCCATTTACCATGATGTTATTTATTGGTCCCAAACAAATATGCTGTTATTTGTGTTATTTATGTTGAGATGTAATCCATACTGAAAGCTGTAGTCTTTGATATTAATTAGTAAATATTTCAAGTCCTCTTTGCTCCCAGCAAGCAAAGTTGTGGTCATCTGCATATTACGTGTTATCAATGAGCTTTTCTCCAATCTTGATGCCACGTTCTTACTCATATAATCCAGTTTCTCAGATTATTTGCTCAGAGAGAATAAGTATGGTGAAATGACACAACACTAGTGCATACCTTTCCTGATTATAAACCAACCAATATCTTTATGTTCTGTTTGAACAACAGCCTCTTAGTATATGTATAGGTTTCTCATGAGCATAATTACTTGTTCTAAAATACTCATTCTTTGAATTGTTATCCAAAGTTATTTATGATCCGCTCAGTTGAATGTCTTCGCACAGTCAATAAAACACAAGTAAACATATTTTTGGTATTTTATGCTTTCAGCCATGATCCATGTGATATCAGCAATGATATTCCTCATTCTCATCTTCTTCTGAATCCAGCTTGAATTTCTGGTACTCCCTGTTGATGTACCCATTTTTAAATCACCT
>NW_006408520.1:26580196-26587179 GCF_000296735.1 Chrysochloris asiatica | reverse complement strand
CTCTCCATCCTTACTTCTAAGGAGAATTCTGACTATACTTCTTTCAAGGCAAATTTGTTTGTTTTTCTGGTAGTCCCTGGTACTTTCAGTATTCTTTTATCAAAACCATAAATCAAATGTATCAGTTCTCCTATGGTCTTCCTTATTCATTGTCCAAGTTTTGCATGCATATGAAGTGACTGAAAATACCATGATCTGGGTAAGGTGAATCTTAGTCCTCAAAGTGACATCTTTGTTCTTTAACACTTTATTTATTTTATTTTATTTTTTTACTCTTAACACTTTAAAGAGAGATTTTTGCAATAGATTTGCCTAATTCAATACACCATTTGAATTCTTGACTGCCTCTTCCATGAGCATTGTTTGTGAATTCAAGCAAAAAGAGGTCTTTGATAACTTTAATCTTTATTCCATTTACCATGATGTTATTTATTGGTCCCAAACAAATATGCTGTTATTTGTGTTATTTATGTTGAGATGTAATCCATACTGAAAGCTGTAGTCTTTGATATTAATTAGTAAATATTTCAAGTCCTCTTTGCTCCCAGCAAGCAAAGTTGTGGTCATCTGCATATTACGTGTTATCAATGAGCTTTTCTCCAATCTTGATGCCACGTTCTTACTCATATAATCCAGTTTCTCAGATTATTTGCTCAGAGAGAATAAGTATGGTGAAATGACACAACACTAGTGCATACCTTTCCTGATTATAAACCAACCAATATCTTTATGTTCTGTTTGAACAACAGCCTCTTAGTATATGTATAGGTTTCTCATGAGCATAATTACTTGTTCTAAAATACTCATTCTTTGAATTGTTATCCAAAGTTATTTATGATCCGCTCAGTTGAATGTCTTCGCACAGTCAATAAAACACAAGTAAACATATTTTTGGTATTTTATGCTTTCAGCCATGATCCATGTGATATCAGCAATGATATTCCTCATTCTCATCTTCTTCTGAATCCAGCTTGAATTTCTGGTACTCCCTGTTGATGTACCCATTTTTAAATCACCTCCAGAAAATTTTACTTGCATGTGATGTTAATAATATTGCTTACTAATTTCTTCATTCCATTGGGTCACCTTTCTTTGAAATGGATACCAATAAGAATCTCTTCTAATCAGTTGGCCAGTTAGCTGTCTTCCAAATTTCTTGACATAGATGAGTGAGTGCCTCCAACATCAGTTTGTTGTAACATTTCAATTTGTATTCCATCATTTCCTAGAAAACCTTGCTTTTCACCAATGCCTATAGCGCAGCTTGAACTTCTTTTATCAATACCATCGGTTCTTGATCAAATTTACCCAATCTTTTTGATATTGTGAATCTGTGTATTCTTTTCATCTTCTTTTGATGTTTCCTGTATTATTCAATATTTTGCCCATAGAATCCTTACGGATTACAACCTGAGGCTGCAATTCTTTCTTCAAGCCTTGAGAAATGCTGAGTGACTTTTTCCCTTTTAGCTTCTAACCTAGGTCTTTGTACATTTCATTATAATAATTTACTTTGCCTTCTTAAGCTGCCCTTTGAAAATTTCTGTTCAATTACTTTACTTCATTATTTATTCCATTTGTTGTTGTTTTCTTCCATTATCTTTAGCTCTTCTAAGTTCAAGAGTAAGTTTGAGTCTCTTTAGTCATCCACTTTGGTCTTTTCTTTCTTTGCTGTTTTTTAAATAACCTTTTGCTTTCCTCATATATTCACTTTCAGATAGCCAAGCCAAGTTTGCCATAATCCCTCTCTTCCAGAAAAATCTTCAAAAAGTCATTATTGTTTACTATGTGAAGTCCATATGTTTTATGTTTGGGCAGTCTGGTGTTGTGGGTTCTGACCTGACTTTGGGAATTTATAGATAACTTTTCCTCATTCTTATCAATCTGCCTGAATTAAACACTCTTTTTCACACCTTCAAATCTCATTTATACTGTTCTGTTGATAATATACAAAACATTTCAAATGCAACATTTACTACATGTACAATTTAGTGACATTAATTACATTGTTTAAGTTGGACACCCATTCTTGCCTTGCTTTTGTTCTTTTGTAAGTTTTTCTTCTCTCATTAACATAAACTCACTGATCCTAAAGTTCCAATCAAATCTTTCATGTTGTTGTCCTCAATTTGATCCCATAAAGATAGTTCTTAAAAAAGCACAATGCTTAAGGCAGATGTTTTGTACTAGGTATACTAAAGTATTTTTCCATTTTAATATGAATTCATGGCTATTTGTGGTTTAAGGTTTAAAGATTATCTCAGGACAATAGTTTTAGGACATTAGTTTCAGGAGTTCCTGAAATGCCTCCAGTATTTGAAATTCTGAATTTTCTCTGTTTTGATCAAGATTTTTCTATGAAATCTCTAACCACATGCTCAGTAATGGTAGTTGGGAGCCATCCAGTTATTTTGAACTTGTGGCAAAGAAGGCAGTTGTTTTTTTGAGGCAATTAGCCACACATTTTCTATCATCTTTCTATTTTTGACTCTCTATTTTCCTCTGTGTCTCTAAGCAAATAGAGACTAAATGTTATGCCTTGAATGGCTGCTTACAAGCTTTTAAGACCCCAGGTACTAAGCAATGAATTAGAAGATAGAACAAAATCACTAAAGTTATTAAGCTAATTAACTTGAATGTTCCTTGAAGCTACCACTCGTCTGTCAGTTTGTTGTACTGTGGTGGCTTGTGTGTTGCTATCATGCTGGGAAGCTGCCACCGATACTTTAAATACCAGCAAGGTCATCCATGGTGGGCAGGTTTCAGCAGAGCTTCCAGACTAAGATAGCCTAGGAAGAAGGAGAGGCCGATTCTTATGAACACTATAACCACTAATGGTTAAACTTATGAACACTAGTGGAACATTGTCAGATATCGTGCCAGAAGCTGAAAGCATGAATAGCAGCATAACTTGGTCAGCTATAGTGACAGAAGGTGAGCCGCTCAGGTTAGAAGGCACTCAAAATATGTCTGGGGAAGAGCTGCTCCTCCAAAGCAGAGTAGACTGTAATGACCATAATGAATTGAACAAAACTTTTGGGACCTTCATATGCTAATGGGGCACAACTCAAAATAAGGAGAAACAGCTGCAAACATCCTTTAATAATTGGAACATAGACTTATGAATTGAGGAGAATTTGAAGTTGTTAAGAATGAAATGGAACACATAAAGATAGATATCGTAGGCAGACTGAAATAGTCTGGTATTGGCCATTTTGAGTCAGGTAATCATATGGTTTACTATTCTGGAAATGTCATATTGAAAAGGAATGGCATTGCGTTCATCATCAAAGCAACATTTCGAGAACTGTCTTGAAGTACAGTGCTGTTTGTTTTAAGATAATATCCATATCCCTCCAACGTAGATGAGTTAATATCACTATTATTCAGATTTGCGCACAAAACACTATAGCCTTGTTGATAGAAATGTTGCTGGAGATTGTGTGATAGAATTTTACAAGACTAATAACTTATTCATTGCAAATATTTTTTTAAACAACTTAAAGGGGACTTTAGACATGCACCTCACCAGGTGGAATAAAGAATAAAATTAACTACATATGAGGGAAGATAGGGTGGAGAAGCTCAGTATCATTATCCAAAGCAAAGCCAGGTGCTAAATGTAGAATGGGCCATCAATTGCTTGTATGCGAATTCATCCTAAAGCTCAGGAAAATTAAAACAAGTTCACAAGAGCCTAAATATTAACTTGCAAATATCCCACCTGAATTTAGAGATTATCTCAAGAACAGATTTGATGCTAATGATGAAAGATAAGAAGACTTGGGGGAGGATATGAAGAACATCATATAGGAAGATTGCAAAAAGTCATGCAAAAGACAGTAAAGAAAGATGAGACCAAGATGTCAAAAGAGAACTCTGAAACTTGCTCTTGAGCATAGAGAAGATACAGTGAATGAAAGAAATGATGAAGTAAGAAGGCTGAGCAGAAAATTTCAAAGGGCAGCTTAAGAAGACAAAGTAAAGCATCATGATGGAATGGGTAAAGACCTGGAGTCATAAAAGCAAAAAGGAAGTGCACACTCAGCATTTCTCAAGCAGAAAGAACTGAAGAAAAAATTCAAGGCTTGACTTTCAACATTGAAGATTTCTATAGGCAAAATATTGAATGATACAGAAAACATCAAAAGAAGATGGAAGGAATGCACAGAATCACTATATTAAAAAAAAAAAAAAATTGGTAGATGGTCAAGGATTTCAAAAGGTACTGTATGATTAAGAACTGATGGCATTGAAAGAAGAAATCCAAACAGCAATATGGGCATTTGTGAAAAACAAATCTCCAGAATTGATGGAATACAAATGGAAATCTTTCTACAAGCTGATGCAGCAAGGGAGGCCCTCACACATTTATGTCACAAAATTTGGAAGACAACTACCTGACCAACTGATTGGAGGAGATCCGTGTTTGTGCCCATTCCAAAGAAAGGTGACTCAACGCAATGAGGAAATCATCAAACAATATCCTTAATATCACAGGCAAGTAAAATTTTGATGAAGATAATTTTATAAGGGAACTGTCAAAAATTCAATTTGGATTCAGAAGATGTGGAATGAGGGGATATCATTACTGACGTCAGAAAGCAGAGAAAAGCAGAAAGATGATTACTTGTTCTTAACTGACTTTTTGACTATGTGGATCAAAACAGATTTTAGATAATATTGTAAAGAGTGGGTATTTTAGAACACTTAATTATGCTCAAGAGAAGCGTGTATATAGACAAAGAGGCAGTCATTGGAATAGAACAAGGTGATAACCTGATTGGTTTAAAATCAGGAGATGTGCATGCCAGGGTTGTATACGTTCACCATATTTATTCAGTCTGTATGCTGAGCAAATAATCCAATAAACTGGATTATATGAAGAAGAACAAGGCATAAGTTTGGAGGAAGACTCATTAACAACTTGTAATAAGCAGATGATACAATCTTACTAGGTAGAAAAAAGAGAACTTAAAATATTGTAAAATACTGATGAAGACCACAGCCTTCAGAATGGATTGCACCTCAATGTGAAGAAAACAAAAACCTCACAACTGGACCAATAACATCATGATAAGTGGAGAAATGATTACCATAAAAAAATTACAGATAAAGATGGCTAACATCATTTTGCTTGGACTCATAGTCAACACACATGGAAGGATGAGTTAAGGAAAAGACCTCTTTAAAGTGTTAAAGAACAAAGATGTTTGTTTTGGTACTAAGGTGCACCTTCCAAAGCCATGGTATTTTCAATTGCCTCATATGCATGTGAAAATTGGACTATGAATAAGGAAGACCATAGAAGAACCAATGCATTTGAATTATGGTGTTGGAGAAGAATATTAAAAGTAACATGGACTGCCAGAAGAAGAAACAAACAAACAGGAAAAGTGCAGGCAGAATGCTCCTTAGAAGCCAGGTTGGCAAGACTTTGTCTCTTACACTTTGGATATGTTTTCAGGTGGGGACAGTCCCTGGAGAAAGACATCATGCTTAGTAAAACAGAGCATCAGAAAAATAGAGGGAAACCCCCAATGAGACTGATGGCAGACATGGGCTCATACATAACAGCAATTGTGAGGATGGTGCAGAACTGGGCAGCATTTCTTTCTGTTGTCCATAGGGTTGTTATGGCAGCTAATAACAACAGTAAATAACAACAGTAACATGTAATCCTACTCTTAATCAATGTAATTATTCCATCACCACTTAGCATCTTTCCCCTCTGCATATTGCCCCTGCTAATAACTAACAAACTTTGGTCTTTGTGTACTTTCTTTTCTTGTTTTTTTTTTTTTTTTTGTTTTTGTTTTTGTTTTTAAAATCTGTTCACCTGTTTCCACTAGTCGTCTGGCAGTTTGTCCCACTGTAGTGGCTTTCATGTTGCTTGTGATGCTGAAAATTATGCAGCTGGTATTTTGAATTCCTGTAGGGTCACCTATGGTGAGCTTCCAGACTAAGACAGACTCAGAAGCAACAGAGATGGACTACTTCCAACTGTTTAGCCACTGAAAACCTTATGAATAGCAGTGAAACACTGTCAGATAGCACCAGAATATTGTATATTGAATCATGATGAATAGTATCAAGAATATTGTCAGATATGGTGCCAGAAGATGAGCCACTCAGGTTTCAAGGCACTGAAATACAACTGGGAAAGAGCTGCCTTCTCAAAGTAGAGTTGACTGTGACAATGCCAATGGAATAAAGCCTTTGGGACCTTCATTTACTTATGGGGCACAAATCAAAATGAGGAGAAACACCTGTAAACATACGCTAATAATTGGAACATAAAATGAACAAAGTATGAATATAGTAAAATTGGAAGTGGTCAAAAAAGAGATAGAATGCATAAAGATCGATAGATATCCTAAGCATTAGTGAACTGAAATGGACTGGTATTGCCCATTTTGACTCTGACAATCATATGGGTTAATATGCTGGGAATGAAAACTTGAGGAGGAATGGCATCACATTCATCATCAAAAAGAACACTTCAAAATCTATCTTGAAATATAATGTTGTCGGTGACAGGGTAATATCCTTATGCCTACAAGGAAGGTCAGTTAATACCACTATTATTTAAATGTATACATCCAACTCTAAAGACAGTTATGATGAAATTGAATTCTACCAATTTTCCCTCCCACAGAACAGCTGGTAGTTTTGAACTGCTGACCTTGAAGTTAACAGCTTGACTCATAACCACAGCCTTGGAAATCTTATGCAGGGTCAGTATGAGTCAGAACTGACTCCATGGCACACCACCAACAGCAACACCTTCTCCAGTCTGAAACTGATCAAACATGCAATCAAGATGTATTGATAATTACTGGTGATTGGAATGCAAAGGTTGGAAACAAAGAGGAAGGATCAGTTGTTGGAAAATACAGCCTTGGTGATAGAAATGATGCTAGAGATCACATGATAGACTTTTGCAAGACCAATGATTTATTTATTGCAAATACTTTTTTAAA
>NW_006408520.1:26565081-26578381 GCF_000296735.1 Chrysochloris asiatica | reverse complement strand
AACCTCATATGCATGTGAAAGTTGGATAGTGAATAAGGAAGACCATAGAAGAACTGATACATTTGAGTTATGGTGTTGGAGGAGAATACTGAAAGTAACATGACTGCCAAAAGAACAAATAGATCTGTGTTGAAGAAGTACAATCAGAATACTCCTTGGAAGTCAGATGGCCAGACTTTGTCTCTGATACTTCGTACATGTTGTCAGGAGAGACCAGTCAATGGAGAAGGATATCAAGTTTGGTAAAGTGGATGATGGAGAAAAAGAGGAAGACCCCCAGTGCGATAGATTGGCACAGCGGCAGCATCAATGGGCTCAAAAATAGCAATGATTGTGAAGTTGGCCCAGGACTGGGCAGTGTTTTGTTCTGTTGTGCATAGGGTCATTATGAGTCAGTTCTGATTTGATGGTACCTAACAACAACAACAACATCCTTCATTATCTTTTGGAAAAGTTTAAACATTATTGGTATCCAGTGTTCTCTAAATGTTTGGTAGAATTCCCCAGTGAAGCCATCAAGCAAGCATATGTAAAGTACATGAAGTCATTTAGTGTGGAAGGAAACAAGATCTAGTGTAAAGCACAACACTTAAAAAGCAAATGAAGTAACTCGAGAAGGAGCAGGCAGGGAGTGTACAGTGTCACAAAAACAAGAAGAGATAGGGTTTCAGAAGAACAAGTGGTCTGCAGTGATAAATATTAAAGTTGTGGCAGATGAAACTGAGAAGTTTCATTGACATACAGGCACACAGAGGTCATCAGAAAACGTAGAGCAGCACATTGGTTGTGGCATCTAAGACTGCAAAAAAACGAGGGTAAATGATCTGTGTGAGAATGTGGAGTTATTAAATGAAGAAAAAACAAGAATCATTCCCCTTTGCGATACAATTTCTCAAAATAGTTGTTTATACTCACTACCTCTGACTTCTCTCATTATATTTTCCTCTTAAACAGACTCCAGCTAAGACTAATTTCTTTCACATCTCCAACATTACTCCTCTCAAGATTATCATGACTTCACTAAATCCAGAGGTCTGTTCACATTTTACTTGACCCAATAGAATCATTTTTGTCCTTTCTTCCTTAAATTTTTTTCCCACCTGATTTTCAAAATGCTACCTTTCTTGGCACCTTTCTTGGCTCCCCACCCCACCACCCAGCCAGGGCTCTTTGTCCTTCTCAGTAAGTACCTCATCTCTTCAACGCCTTAATGTTGGAATGCCTCAAAGCTAAGTCTCTAGTCCCTTTCTTGCTCACTTTAGTCACCACTTCTATTCTCATGTCTTTAAATATTATCAACATATGAGGAAGACTGGGTCTCATTAAGCATATCCCCCTGGAAGTGAAATGGGCGTCTCAAAGTTAATGTGTGCAAAGCTGAGCTCCCATTGTTCCTACAAGTCTGCTCCTCTAGGAGCCTTCTCAGTCTCAGTGATGATACTCAATCTGTCTATTTTTTACCATAAGTGACTGTTTCTCTTTTATTCACGACCACCTTGCCTGTTCCCAGGATGCTCTTGGGCATCTTATAAAAACAGATGAACTCTCTGGTTTTGTTTGGAGAGTTATTAGCTAATGCAACTGTTGGGCAATTTGTCAAACATTAGCACATGCTGTGATTAACGACCAAGGAGAAGCTGTCACTGGTTGGTCCTAAGCTGTAAAGGCAGCCCTGGACTTGAAAGCTCAGGTTTTCTCTTTGGTGGGATCATTTATGTAGGGTGTAATCCCCCCCTCCCCTTTTTAATGTTTTTTTTTTGTGTGTGTGTGAATTATGTGATCATTTACATGGGAGAACATTAGCTTTACATTACATTCATCCCATTGTATATCGTTTCATTGCCATGGTTACAATTCTCTCCATGCATCATCAACCAACCAAAAGGTATATACCTTGCAAGCCTGCCCCCCGCCACCGGTCATCTGCACACAACCCCTCTCCCTCTCTGGGTCTAAAGTCCCTAGCCGCTCCATCTCTCCACGTCTTCATCTCTGTCTTCATTTCTGGTGTCACTGCTTCTCTAGGTAGGGTCCTACTCTCTGCTCTTCTCCCTTGATGGTCCCAGGGACGTTGACTCCTAGACTGCAAAGTCAATCACTCCCCTCTTTCTGCTACAAAACATCTGTCTTTACATTTCCAACCCTCACAATCAGTCCTGATACAATTATTCACTACTGTATCACAAGAGACCTATCCCATCTCCTTTCATCAGCCCCGCCCAGACAGATTGAATACTACTCAGTGGAGAGTCTACCTTCCTTCACACACTCTGGATCTAGGCTCCCTCTTGACAGCTTGTAAGCCAGTCACTTCTTGCCTTTGTAGCTCTCCCATTTTGGGTAGCCAGTGTCCAAGTTGCCCATCCCTGTCTACTCTGTGTATGGAGGGGGTGAGAATGATCCTCGCTGTAAAGATTTGTTCCCTCTTTTGAGCTACTGTATCCATAGGGGTAGGTCAAGTTCATCAAATTGTATTAGATTACTCTTTTTTTTCCTCTTCTTTCTTCTTCTAGTTGAGTTCTGATCATCCAGTCATTGAAGCCAGGTCAAGTGGGTATTATCTGCAAGTGTCTGTGTTCTTGTGCATATGCCCTCACTTCTTATCAGCTGGATGCTTCACTTTCCACTCTAGTCCTCTGTGGCTATGTCACTGACTCTGGGCCCAAGAGTCCCTAGGTCTTGTCACACTGCTGGCCAACCAGGTCTCCACCTGGGTTCACAGGAGTCTATTAAACATTGTAGGGCTTAGCTTGCAGCTTCATTGCTGTTTTTCCCTCACTTCCCCTTATTGGTGATGAACATGGTCACCAATCAGAGTGTGTATTCCCATTGAGTCTTAATCTTGGAAGGGGGTTTGCACTGAGGGGACCCAACCACTTGGCTTGATGTCTCCTGGGCGAGCAACTTGCTTGTTCTTGTAGTAGTCAGTCAGGCTGCCATTGTTGTTTTGTATTTTTCCTGTTGGTCTTTCAAGAAGTATCTTCTGTTCTTCTAGCTGCTCCAGGAAATTAGACTTATTCTTGATTCCTCATTTCCTCTCATAACTCATATATACTGTTAGTAAATTCTGTTGGCTCTGTCTTCAAAATATACATAGAATCTATTTCTTACCCATTTATTGCCACTGCTGTGATCCCTTACCTGAATTGCTGTCATAAATCCACTTTACCTTTACTGCATTGCCCCCTACTGCCGCCCCAGGCTATTCTTAACATAGCAACTGGAGTGATCCTTTCAAAGTCTGCAAGAAGCTCCAATAACCTGAAGTCACCTCAAGAAGAGAGCATAAGGAATGTACTCTCAACAGCAGAAAACAGAAATATAAAGGTTGGAGATGCTATTTGAGAAGTCAGGTACCCAACCTTCAACAAGGAAGAGTCTGGAAACTTCAACCTAGAGAGGTGCCAAGCTCAGGTATGATTTAAAGATTTCAAGACCAAATACATTGAGCAGCACCAGCCAAATTAGTGATTAGCAGGAGAACCAGCCCAATATATCGAACAAGGTGTGAGCTAGGTGTATCAATCAGAGCCTGTTGTTGGTCTGTTGTTCCATGAATCTCTGGTTCCTGAAGCCCTGTTAGTCCACATTTTTTGTGATTCCTGCTGCAGCAATTACACTTTTTCTAAGCAGTTAGGCCTGAATATCAAGTTGGGCATCAGAAAGTCTCAGGTTCGGGCTTGGCTTCTAAAGTCTTACGTACATTAGGTCAGACCCTAAAAATGTTCCTGGGGCAAATACTGTACTAGTCATCTACACATCAAACAATTAAAATCTATTCCCTCCTCCTCCCCAATCAGGTCTCCTTGTTCCAAATGAGTAGAAAGGGCAATAACCTATATATTAAAAAAAAAATGTTTTATTGTGAATTATGTGATAGTTTACATGGGAAAACAATACCTTTACATTCATCCTATCCTATATCATTTCATTGCCATGGTTACAATCCCCTCCATGCATCATCAACCAACCAAAGTGTATACCCCACAAACCTGCCCCTTGGCTGTCAGCACACAGTCTCTCTCCCTCTCTGGGTCTAGAGTCCCCAGCCACTCCATCTCTCCTCATTATCATCTCTGCTTCTATCTCTGGCATCACTGTTTCTCTGGGTAGAGACCTATATCTATTGAATCACCCAGATGCCTGTGACACAGTCCTAGGCTCGAATGGCTAAACGTGGAAGTCCTCACCCCAGTGGGCAGACAGGAATTTTAGAAACCACAAGGTTGGGACTGATATGCTAGATTCCAATAATTGCATTACCAAATTTTAATATTACAGAATACTCTTTCTACTGAGACCTCCAGCTGATTGTTTGAATGCACTCTGAAAATATTATGTGTTGTTAAGATTCATGTTATTGTGTGTAGCTGTTTTATTGCTGTATGGTATTCCACTGCATTAGTATGCCCCCAAATAATTGGACATTATACAGTTGATGGACATTTGCACTGTTTCCAGTTTGGAAAGTTACAAGTAATATACATAATTTTACATATTTAAAAAGTCATACAATGGTACCCTAATTCGCTTGAGTAAAACCACCATTCTTAACAATAGTCTTCAAGGTCCTGTTACTTCTTTGACTTAACATCCTACTGCTCTCTCCCTTACTTATTCCATTCAGCCACACCAGGCTCATAGTACTGATCAAACACACTAGGTACCCTGTTTCAGATCTATTGTACTGGCTATTCCTTCAGCCTGGAATTATCTTCCCCCAGATCTCTGCAAGGCTCCATACCTCTCCTTTACATTTGTTTCCATGCTCACTTCATGAGACTTATCTGACCAATTAAAAATTCCAGTTTGCTTTCAGAATACTTTCATCCTGCTCTTTTTCTTCATACATTTATCATGTATAATTTTAAAACACTATATATTGCATAATGACATAAAGAGTGGCAGTTTGAAACTATCAGTGGGATAAAAGATCTGATGATCTGCTTTCACAAACATTATAGCCTAAGAAAGGAAACCCTATGGGGCAGTTCTAATCTCATACAGGGTGGCTGGGAGTCAAAATCAATTCAACAGCATACAACAACAAAATACATTCCATTATGTTTATACTTTCGTTTCTCTCCTCTGGCTAGAAAGTAAGTCCCAGAGGGAGGGATCTTTCTTTGTTCACTGAAACACCCTAAGTGTTTAGAACAGTGTCTAGCACATGGCAGAAGTTCAATGACTATTGTTCATGAAGAAAGAAAGGAGGAAGTATTTCTTTCTTGTCCTGAAAGGGGTTGTTGTTATTAAGTGCCATCGAGTCAGTTCCACCCCATAGCGACTCTGTATAGAGTTTTCAAGAAGTGGCTTGTGAGCTTGAACCACTGAGCTTGTGGTTCAAACCAACTTTGCAATTCAGTGCATTAACCCACAGCACCACATCAGGACTCCTGAAAGGGGTAGTAAGTAGGATGAGTGAAAGGATTTTATCAGATGGGAAGGATTTCAGGATGTTTTCAGTACTGAGGAGGGGAGCCAGTAAAGGCTAAAGACATGAGAATGGACTGAATCAAGTCCCTCAAAAAGGGAGAAGATATAGGACACAGAGTCTAAATTATGGGATTATCACTAGACAAACCCAGGGCTTCAAAGGGTTTAAGCCCTGATTAAAAAAAAAAAAAAAATTATGTCCCTGTAAGGGTGGTTGCTATGAGTTAGAACTGACTTGATGGTACTTAACAACAAAGAGAGGACAAGCTGAACATTTGGGGTTTGTATTGTTTTTAAAATAGTTGGCTCTTGAGGTCCTGGTAATTGTAAACACCAATCCTCTGTACCACCCAGCACTACGTGGCACTGTCAGCCCTGGACAAGCCAAGGGATGATTTTATAACAGGAATGAATGCAGCAAGGATGGGTGCTGATGGAGACTAAATAATGGATCCCAGTTGTGTTTGCTTTTGTTGTTTTTCACAGCAGCAGGAGGTGAAGTCACTTTCTATAAGTGAATTATGCTGGCAGCGGTATGAGGAGAATAGAGGTTTGATACTTCCATGGAAAATGAGACATTAGTAAGAATACGTGGAATTTCTCTGGTAGCGTAGTGGTTACGAATCGGGCTGCTAACCTCAGAGTCAGCAGTTTGAAACTACCAGCTGTTCTGCAGGACAAAGATGAGGCTTTCTGCTCCTGTAAAGATTTACAGCCTCGGAAACCCTGTGCAGGATCGCTATGAGTCGGAACTGACTCCATGGCATATAACAACAACATACAGAAAGATTACTAGGGAACATAGAATTATGTCTAGTTAAGGTTGGTGATGTCAATTTATAGTTTCTAAAATTGTGGTGCTGTGGAAAAAGCACTGGACTGCCAACCACAAGGTTATAGGTTGAAACCCACCAGCTGTTCCTCAGAAGCCCTTTACAGGGTCACTGAGTTGTGGAACCAACTCGTTGATACTTAACAACAACATCATCTGCCCAATTGTGCAATCCGGTTCAGTAGTACTCGGCAGCCCTAGTGTAGGCCTGAAGTTTCAACTCCTAAGTTGAGTTCCCTTTTTATTTTTTGGCCAAATAGGTGAAATAGATCAATGGGGCAAGAAATTCAGTGTAGCAAAAGTAACTTTGAAGATGTGATAGACAATGAAATCTATATCGACAAGGAACACCCACTGAGTCAATCTTGATTCACAGATACCCTATAGGACAGAGTAGAACTACCCTACAGGATTTTCAAAGTGATAAATCTTTATGGAATAAAACTGCCGCATCTTTCTCCTGTGGAGTGGCTGATGGGTTTGAACCTTCTGATTAGCCACCAAGTGCTTAAACTACTGTGCCACCAAGATGTCTAACTTGGACAGAGTACAGATATAAAGGGACTGACAAAGACAGAGATGTATTACAGCAATGCTTACCAAAGTTTAATGTGTACAAGAATTACCAGGGAAGTGTCAAATCTTGAAATTCTCCAGTAAGTCTGGGGTGAAAACTGGAGTCTGTATTTCCAACAACAACTAATTGACTCTAAATTAAGTTAGATCTTGGGCCATTAAAAAAAAATATATAGTGGATTTGAAAATCTAGTGAGTTTAAAGAGTAAGATTTGAGATGAGTTGAGAAGAGAATGAGCATGTGGCAAAGACAGCTGGGGTATGTGGTTACAGTATGAAGTGAATACTTTATTTTCCCTAAAAGTGAAATCATCTGAAATGGTAAAGGTTCAAGGTGTGCACGTGACAGTGGGTAGCTGCAGTAGAGAAAGGAAAGTATCACCAGGAGGAGGTCAAGGTATGGCAAAGTTAGGTCATCCATGTGGACCTTGAAACCTCCTCAAATGATGGTGGTACTTGGGAAAGAAAGCGTAATGTGAGCAAAGTTCAAGGACATTGGTAAATAAAAGGAAGGGAAGACAAAGCAAAGACACGGAGCAGAGGTGCTGTTCAGGAGTTTTTACAAAATAGCAAGGTCAAAAGGGCTGATGTTAATATAACTTTTTATTGTTGGCCAGGCTTTACAGATATTAGTCTACTTGATCCTCAAGAACAATCATATAAAGTTGGTGCTATTATTATGCTCCTTTTATGATGAGGATCAACCAGTACTTCCAAGGTCTTATCTATACTAACTCTCATAAAAATGTTAATAGAAGGTGTTTACATATATTTCAACTGAACAAATAAAACTGGGTCCCCTGAATATTGTGGGGGTAACGTCTTTGGAAAAACAGTGCAAATTTTCTTTAAATTCCATTTGTACTGAATGACTTGTTTTTTAATATTCAGCAGGTGGCAGCACCAACAATTCCATATGACATCTAATACAAAAATTAATGCAGTCTGCACGCATCAAGACTTCTGTTTTTTCCATGCCTTGATGATTTCTTCAGCAGCATCCAGTGTACTATCTTTCTGTAAATTAATGAAATAATCAGTATTATATATCAAAATGGATTCAAGATGAAATGAAGATTTAAATTAAAAAATATTAATACCAGTAAATGAAGATTTAAGTGAATATTTGTTTCTAGATGGACAGAATTTTTCAAGGTGAAAATGCAAAGGCAGACCCCAGGAAGGGAAATAGTTAATCAAAGTAATGTATAATTAAAGAAACAAGAGAACTTACAATGGAAAATGATAGTTACTTGCTCCATGCCTCCTGTCCCATGCTATACTCCCTTCATCTCCAAGACCACATTTTATAGCAATGTCTGGTTTTAATTCTAGTGATTACCATCAAAATCCAATATGCTTGTGCCTCTATTTCTATATCAACTTCATGCAATATTCATCATTTGTTCTACACCAAGAAAATATATTTTATTAATTTGTCCACCACTTATCAAATTTCAGTTATATTGATAATAATTTCTCTTTTGAAAAGGGATTATATGCATGTTGTTTTTGTTAGGTATTGTTGAGATAGTTTGGATTCATAGTGACCAAACACACAACAGAAAGAAATGCTTCCCAATCTTGTGCCATCCTCACAATAGGTATATGTTTGAGCTGATTGTTACACTCACTGTGTCTGCCCATCTCATTGAAGGTAGTCTTAGGTTGGATTCTCTAGAGAGGCAAAACCAGTGAAGTTTATAAAAGAGGGCTTAAAAAAGTTCATGGGAAAATTCCAGTATCTTTTAACTCCATTTTTCTACAATCGTTTTGAAGCCCCTTGTATATATATATAGATAGATAGAAAGAGATTTATCTCAAGGAAATGGCTCCTTACACTAGTGTAGAGGCTGGCAGGTTCCAAATCTGTGAGTTAGACTTCAGGCTGAAGGCTTTTGCTGACTCATACAGGGTCTATGGAAACGGACTAATCCAAGATTGGGAGGTAAACTGGCAGGCAAAATCCTCAAACTGGCAGGCTCAAATCCTAAGAACCAAGTCAGATGATGACAAGCCAGATGTAGGATCCAGAGTGAGCAAAATAAGCCAGCTAGCTTTGCCAGAAGGTCCATATATATTGGATGCAGACCACATCGCCAAGGAAACTCCCCTCACAACGACTGGCTGATCAGGTTTCAGTTCAAAGGGGCTGTTGTTATGGAAACCCTAGGAAAAAATGAACCCAACTTCTTATGATCAAATCTTGGTTTCTAAACACTATTCTCTACCAAAGGGAACCAGAACTCATTGAAGATGACTGATTTAAGGAGCTCTGGTGGTATAGTGATTACGAATCAGGCTGCGAACCTTAAGGTCAGAAGTTCGAAACTACCAGCCGATCCGCAGGAGAAAGATGTGGCGTTCTGCTCCCGTAAAGATTTACAGCCTTGGAAACCCTGTACAGAGTCGCTAAGGGTTGGAACAGACTCGATGGCACTTAACAACAACAACTACAACAGAGTGGGAAGGATGAGATAAACCTGGTCTTGTTATTCTAAAAGGTAATGAAGTGAAGTGCTCAAAGATTGATGGGGGCAGGTCAGAGGAAACAAATCAATTTAAAGGGCTCTGGGTAGCACAGTGGTTGCAAATTGGGTTGCGAACCTCAGGGTCAGCAGTTCGAAACTACCAGCTGCTCTGCGGGAGAAAGATGAGGCTTTCTGCTCCCGTAAAGATTTATAGCCTCGGAAACCATGTACAGGGTTGCTATGAATCGGAACTGACTCCACGGCACGTAACAACAACAACTGGCCAACTTTAGGACCATATGAACATCAAAATAATTGATAATAGCAATAAATAAAACATTATAATCAATTGAATGAAATCAGAATCCAGAAATACTTGCTGATATGGACAAATACATGAATAAGATGAAAAGTAGATTATTTTCAGCATCTCAGAGTGCCTTACCATGAAATACATATAATTTGTAAAGGGGAAGAATATAAGTTTACAGTATAGAAGACTGGAAGACACAACTTATCAAGTGATCAAAGTTAACATCACCAGTAATAGGGCAAATTTAAATGTGTCATCTGGTAGGAACTTAAGAAGAACATAGCATCACTTCTTTGGTATTCTGCCAAAGATATACAACCTGAATCTAATCATGAGGAAACAGCAAACAGACTTGAGGGAGATGTGGTCTGGATTGTTTTGTTTGATAGATTTATATGATTCTGGCCTTTGTGTATTTATCTGCTATAAAGGCCTTTATTGGACAACAGTTGGATCTTGAATTGGTTCTGAGGATTTGATAATATACCAATGCTCACTTCATATTATTGATAGTTATACTGTGATTATGTCCTTCTTTGTGGAGAATGCATACCAAAGTAAATAGTTACTTTATGAAGGAAATCACCAGCAAGTAAGTTGGTAATTTATTATGAAAAGAAAAGTTCTTGAAATTTTTCTGTCGGGGGAATTTCAGGATATATACATATTTTAAATGTAAGTCAGTCTTTCTAGACACTCAGTTGTCCCCAGAGGCAACACTTGGAATTCAATATGCATCTCGCAGAGATATTCTATTAATTTGTAAGCATCTATCTCTATATACTTTTTCCTTTCTATACAAATGATAGCATTATATAAAAACTGTTTTCTTCCTTGCTTTTAGATGATTTTAGATTTTATCACCAAATGGAGAGCTGCTTCAACTTTTATTGACGTAAATGAGCCACAATTATTTTAGTAGCTCCCTATTAGTGCATGTTTTGATTGTTTACAGTCTTTTGCTACTGCACACAATGCTTCAATGAAAATTTTGGAACAAAATCATTCAACATGTGTAAGCAAATCCACAGGAACAATTTCTATAAGCAAATTGCTGGGTGAAAGCATATGTGCATTTACATTTTCTTGGCGGTTACTAAGCTAATTATAGCACCAATTACAAATTATTCTCTATCTCTCAGTGTAGGAGAGTGCTTAGGTTGTTTCCATGCTAGTAGATAAACCAATATTTCATTATGATTTAAATTTTTCTTTCTCTAATGAGTGATGTTGAGTATCTTTAAACACGTTTGAGAGCCATAGAGGATCTTACTCATTAACCATTGTAAACTGCTATTTTTTACCTTAACATTTTTACATTGCCTGAATTTTATCTACTTTTTTTGATTTCCATTTTCTTGGCGTGTTTTTCCCATCTTTGGAGTCTGAGAACACAGTAGTCATTCTCTCCTGCCCCTCTGTTGAGATGTTGATCATTATCTAGATGCCCAAAGGATTATTTATCTTTGAAGTTGAACATATTAAACAAGATTACTCAGGGCTAATTATTCTGTAAGAATTTTTCTTGAGATAAGATGGTTCTTTTAAACCTTAAGATTTGTGGGTTTTGTTTTTTTTTTTAACAAATGGAAAGCATTCTCAAAAAAGTTTTCTTCTATAGTTGCATTTATTCTGTTCTTTTTACTTAAGATACTCTATGTATATGCTGAATTTATTTTCCACATCTATAATTTTTCTCTCTAATGTTATTAAACTTTTTGTTTTTTTTCCAGTTTCTTTTGCTTACTTTTTTTCAATTCTTGATGTTACAGAAGTATCTGGTGTCCTTTGTTTTGTTGTTGTTGCTAGGTGTTAAGAGTCAGTTCTGACTCATAGTAACCGTATGCATGAGCTCACTGTTGCCACCACTGTACCATTCCATTTTGTTGGTGTTCCTCTTCTTTTGTGCTGACCCTCCAATTTACCAACCATAATGTCGTTCTTTAGGAACTGCTCCCTACTGATAATATGTCTGAAGTATTAAAGACAAAGTCTCATCAACTTGGCTTCTAAGGAACATTCTGGTTGTACTTCTTCCAACACAGATTTGTGTATTCTTCTGGCAGTCCGTGGTACTTAACAATATTCTTCTCTAACACCTTAACTCAAATGCATCAATTCTTCTTCGGTTTTCCTTATTCACTGTCCAACTTTTAGATGCATATAAGGCTATTGAAAACATCATGGCTTGGGTCAGGTGTACCTCAGTTCTCAGACTGATATCTTAGCTCTTTTTTTTTTACCATCTCTTCCCATTAGTCAATTTGATTCCTGTGAATTCCATTTGGTAAGATCTACATGTATTGTCACCTTTTATGTTGATAAAAGGTCTTTGGAATAAATGTGTTGTTCTTGCAAAATTCTATCATGTGATCGCCAGCATCCTTTCTATCACCAAGGCCTTATTTTCCAACTAGTGATCCTTCTTTGTTTTTAATCTTCACATTTAAATTACCAATAATTGCATCTTGATTTCATGTTTGAACAATTTCAGACTGAAAAAGTTGGTAGAATTCTTCAGTTTCATCCTATGGGCTTCAGTGGTTGTTGTGTAAGTTTGAGTAATAGTGATATTAACTGGTCTTTCTTATATTAACTGCTCTTGATTTTAGGGGGAAAGTTTCCATTCTTTCATCATTGAGTTTGATGTGAGCTGTGGGTTTTTCATAAGCTGCCTTTATTCAAGATGAAGAATTCATTTTCTATTCTAGTTGTTGAATGTTTTTAACATGAAAGTTTGGTCTAATGCCTTTTCTACATTAATTTAGATGATTATGTGTTTCGGTTGTGTTATCAGTTTTCATTATTATGCAGTTCTGATTGCATTACTTTGGAAGCTCCCACTTCCAGCACAGAGAGAGCCCCTTTGTTATGTGTAATGTATATGTTATCTGATGGCTTTGTTATTTGAAGAGGTACAAGAAGATACTTACTAAAGGGAAGAGCCATGTCGATGACAGTAGAGGAGAGCAGGAATTCTCCCTGGTACATACTAAGTGTAATATGATTAAAATAGACATTAAGGGGGTATTCATTTAGACAACATTTTTTCCCAACTACAGGTAGTACCCATTTTATGATGGGGTTCTGTTCTGATGACTTCATCATGAGTTGTTTCAGACATAAGTAGAATATACCTTTTGTTTTGTTTTGCTTTCATTCTTATTGCCTATTATTATCAGTATAGTTTTTTGGGGGTGGGCATGAGAATGATAACATCAGCAAATTAAGTGCTGCAACATTATTTAGCAGTGCATATTGCTAAAAATATGTACAAAAAACAAAACAGAAGGTCATAAATGCAGTTCATCGCAACTTAAATATGTTTAAAGTTGGGGATAACATGTAATTAAATTGGCGATTTAAACGTGGCATCAGGATTGGAAGAAGACTCATTAACAACCTGCAATATGCAGATGACACAACCTTGCTTGCTAGAAGGCAAGAGAATTTGGAGTACTTGCTGATGAAGATCAAAGACTAAAAGCCTGCAGTATGGATTGCACTTCAACATAACAAAAATAAAACTTTTCACAACTGGACTAATAAATAGTATACTGATAAATGGAGAAAAGAATGAAGTTGTTATAGACTTTATTTTTCAGGGAACCATAATCAAGGCTCATGGGATCAGCAGTCAAGAAATCAAATGATGGGAAAGAATGAAGTCCT
>NW_006408520.1:26562472-26564781 GCF_000296735.1 Chrysochloris asiatica | reverse complement strand
CATTAACCCACAGGGCCACACCAGGACTCCTTTATATGTTTAGTCACTCTTTTATGTTGGGCACTGTGATTGCTACCTACTAAGGAGTCTACTTATGTTGTCTCCCTTCAAAGAGAATTGAGTTTTGCTCTGGTAGGCAGTTAATATCGTGACAGTAAGCCAAAATTTAAAAAATTACATTTGAACATTTCATTCCTAACATTAGAACATAAAACTAGTGCCTTATGTATCAGAAGAAAAGATATTATAAATTTGTTTTCAGTACAGTAGGGTACTTACTTTTATGAAGCAAAACCGCACAAATTTCTCAAACTGCATTTTGGCCTTTGAGTTACAGAATGCTGAAACAGGAATCGCTGACAATTTCTGCAAAATAAATATGAATAGATAGAAAAAACTACACTTCTAATATTAATTTTAGGATAAAAAGATTAGAAGTGGACCCTTTTAAATACAGCAATATTTAAAATGAAAGATGATTTTAGTCACCCAAATATTCACCAGTGGAATTTCATAAAAAAAAACAATAATGAACATTTCCCAAATCATTTCAGCAGGTTTCCTTCATAAATTAAGTATAAAATGGAAACACAGTAATGAAAAGGGCAGTAAATATTACCTTATTTTTAGTCATCCACTTCACAAATGTATAGTCGTAGGGTTCATTCCTTTTCATATCAGAGAGGTCTACATCTAAAATAGCAGTAAAAATTAAATGGCCTATAAATTGTATCTGAGACAAGATATATTTCATTTAAGTCTATTTTAAGATTTAAATATTTTCTCCTGATTTAAACCAATTTAATTAAAAATTTTCAAAGTTATTCACAGAATCTTCTAGAGCCTCATAGGGCATTGTGTGATGGAAAGTCAGGATTTCACAGATTAATATTCTAAGGCAGTACTTAAATAAACATGTTTGTTCTTAGCATGTAAAGTAAAAAAAGAGAAGGGAAGAGTAGTATTGCTTTTCTATCTAAAAAATAATATTAGACTCTATGATCATTATCAAGGAAATAACAACTACGTTTCTCTATAGATTATTCATCAGTAATATAATTACATCTGTAATAGTCACTGACTCGATTGTAAACTTCATGAAGACAAAATGTCTGGTTTGTAATCTATCATATTCCCATTTCTAGTTCAGGATCTACCACCCAAGTAATTAAAAAGAAACTCTGTTGAATAAATTATATGGTGAACACTGGAACCTTTATAAGGCAGAAACCTGTCAGAGAAGGAAAACTCAAAACAAGCAGTAGAAAACTGATATGACTTGTGGGAGGCAGAACACTTGTGATACTCAGAAAAACAAGGCAGTCCTGTCTAGTTCTGGCTCTCACAGATTTTACTGTACTGTATAATAATATATATTCAATGTACATTGCTTATTATTAATAAAGGGAAAATGCTGTTTAGATCTTCTAAATGATATTGTTTACTTCTTGCTTCAATATGCAGATAGTCTCCAATTTATGACATGTTTGAGTTACTATGTAGTGTGCACTATAACCATCTGGTTGTGTGTTTTGAAGGGTATGTCTTATCATTAGTAATATATATATATATATGTTACATACAATTTTGAAGTATATAATTTATTGATGTGACCATTTTTATATCACCCCCCCAAAGATAAAGATCAGACTTATAAAGATACTGATACAAAAAGGCAATAATAATTAAAACAAAAACAGAGGTATCTCACATCTGAACTGATTTATGACACAGTCACCAAAATTAAATTTAGTCATAAGTCAGGAAATACATTTATTATATTGTTTTTCCACCATTTGTCTGTCAGTTTGCTGTACTGTAGTCCTTGTGTGTTGCTATGATTCTGGAAGCTATGTTACCAGTATTTTCAGTATCAGCAGGGTCACCAATGTTGGACAGATTTCATATAAGCATCCAGATTAAGACAGACTAGGAAAAAGGAAAGATGGACTACTTCTGAATATTTAGTCACTGAAAACCTTATGAATAGCAGTGGAACACTGTCAGCACTGCAATAGTGGATACTGAAACATACTGAAGAGCACCAGGATACTGTCAGTTATCGTGCTGGAAAATGAGCTCCTCAGGTTGGAAGGTACTCAAAATGACTGGGGAAAAGCTACCTCCTCAAAGTAGAGTTGACCATGATGCCATGAATGGAGTAAAGACTTTGGGACCTTCATTTGTTGATGGGATACAGTCTCAAAATGAGGAGAAGCAGCTGTAAATATCCATTAATAATCAGAACATGAAATGTACAAAGTATGAATCTAGGAATATTGGAAGTTGTGAAAAATTAGATGGAATGC
>NW_006408520.1:26560362-26562372 GCF_000296735.1 Chrysochloris asiatica | reverse complement strand
ACATTTTGAATCTGACACCACATGGTTTACTATGCCAGGTTGAAAAATTGAAGAGGAATGGCATTGCATTCATCATCAAAAAGAATATTTCAAGATCTATCTTGAAGTATAACATTCTCTGTGATAGGATAAAATGCATACGTCTACAAGGAAGACCAGTTAATACAACTATTATTCAAGTTTATGCACCAACCACTAAAGCCAGTGATGATGAAATTGAAGAATTCTACCAACTTTTTCAGTCTGAAATTGACCAAACATGCAATCAAGATATCTTCATTGCATGCTTGGATGCAAAGGTTGGAAACAAATAGGAATGATCAGTCATTGTAAAATACAGCCTTGATGATAGAAATGAAGCTGGAGATAGCATGACAGAACTTTGCAAAACCAATGACTGGTCATTGCAAATACGTTTTGTAAATAACATGAAGGACGATTATACAATTCACCAGAAGGAATACATGGAAATCAAATTGACTACATCTGTGGGAAGAGATGTGGAAAAACTTCATACCATCTGTCAGAACAAGACCCAGGCCAGACTGTCAGAACAAGACCCAGGCCAGACTGTGGAACAGACCATCATATACCAATTCAGGCTGAAGTTGAAGAAAATTAAAACAAGTACATGAGAGCCTAAATATGGCCTTGAATATATCCCACCTGAATTTAGAGATCATCTAAAGAACAGATTTCATGCATTAGACATTAAAGACTAAAGACCAGAAAAGCTGTGGTATGACATCAAGAACATCATACAGGAAGAAAGCAAGCGGTCATTAAGAAGACAAGAGAGAAGGAAACGACCAAAACAGATGTCAGAAGAAACTCTGAAGCTTGCTCTTCAGCATAGAGATTCTAAAGCAAATGGAAGAAATGAGGATGTAAAAAGAGCTAAATAGAAAATTTCAAAGGGCAGCTCAAGAAGACAAGTCAAATATAAAGAAATGTGCACAGACCTGGAGCTGGAAAACCAAAAGGGAAAAATGTGCTCAGCATTCTTCAGCTTGAGGGAATTGAAGAGAAAATTCAAGCCTCAACTAGAAAAACTGAAGGATTCTTTGGGCAAAATATTGAATGATGCAGAAAGAATCAAATGAAAGATGGAAAGAATACACAGAGTTACTGTACTAAAAAGAAATAGTCTATGTTCAAACATTTCAAGAGGTAGCGTATGATTAAGAGCCAGTGATTTTGAAGGAAGAAGTCCAAGGTGTACTGAAGGCATTGGCAAAGAACAAGGCTCTGAGAATTGATGGAATACAAATGAAATCTTTCGACAAACTGATGTGGCACTTAAGGCCCTCATCTATGCCAAGAAATTTGGAAGACAGCCACCTGGTCAACTGATTGGCAGAGATCCCTTTTTGTGACCATTCCAAGGAGAGGTGAACCAATGGAGTGCAGATATCACTGGAAAATATTAATATTATATGCAAGTAAATTTTTGCTAAAGATAATTCAAAAATGGCTGCAAAAGTATATTGACAAGCAGCAGCCAGAGTTTCAAGCCAGATTCAGACAGGGACATAGAATGAGGGATATGCTGCTGACATCAGGTGGATCTTGGCTGAATGGAGAAATAAGAGAAAAATGTTTACCTGTACTTTATTGAATATGCAGAGGCTTTCAATTGTGTGGATCAAGACAAGCTATGGACAACATTGTGGAGAATAAATATTCTGGAACACTTAATTGTGCTCATGAGGAATCTGTGCATAAACCAAGAAGCAGTTGTTCAAACAGAACAAGGGAACACTGAATGGCTTACATTTAGGAAAGGGGTGCACTGGGTTGAATTCTTTCACCAAACTTAGTCAATCTATATGCTGAGCAAATAATTTGAGAAGTTAGTTTATATGAAGAACAACGTGGCATCAGGATTGAAGGAAGATTCATGAACAATCTGTAATATACAGATGATACATAGAACCTTGCTTGCTAAAAGCTAAGAAGACTTAAATACTTACTGATGAAGATCAAAGACCACAGCCTTCAGCATGGGTT
>NW_006408520.1:26558231-26559497 GCF_000296735.1 Chrysochloris asiatica | reverse complement strand
TTTAAATTAAGAAAAATTACAAATTTATTCCTATTCTATCTCTTGTCTTAATCTAGCTTTAATGTCTGGCATTCAGTTTCAGCAATCTGCATTTCATACTCCTTCAATATTATTGATTTGTATAGTTAGATTTTTTTTGAATAGGTAGAAACAACTAAGGCTAGTGTTACGTTATTCAATAACTTTCTACAATTCATTGTTCAGAACAAATTGAGGCAGCTTTACTGCTTTTTTCTTTCTTTTTTTTAAAAAATGTCACATATATATATTTTTTATTTTGCTTTGAAATTAACTGTTAAAAACTTTGACATTGAAGAAAGGTTTTACCTATATTAAAAAAAAGTCATATGTGTTTACATATTTTATATTCATCCTATCCTGTGCTTTAAGGAGAATGAAAAAAAGCCTGTATAATAATAATAATAATATGTTGTTGTTAAGTGCTGTCAAGTTGGTTGTGACTCATAGCAACCCTATATAGGGTTTCCGAGGAGGGGCTGGTGATCTTGAACTGCTGACCTCTCTGTCCAGCGCATTAACCCACAACATTCTACCAGGACTGTTGCTGTTGTTATGTTGTTAAGTGCTGTTGAGTTGGTTCTGGCACATAGTGACCCTGTATAGGGTTTCCTAGGAGCAGCTGGTGAGCTTGAACTGCCAACCATGAAGTTCAAACTGATTTTGCAGTCCAGCACATTAACCCACAGTACTCTACAAGGACTCCACACCAGGACTATATGTACTACTTATTGCTAAATATGCTACAAGATACTCTTATTTCATCATCACTGTAATTCTGAGTCCTGGTGTGGCGCTGTAGTGTAAGCACTGAACTGCTAAATGCAAACTCAAGTCTACCAGTTTTACCTATACAAAGTCACGATGAGTCAGAATACTTGATGGCACTTAACAGCAACAACATACTCAAGGCTGGATCGTTTGGTAGCTACTAGCCTCACTTTGGAGTCCTGGTGTGGCGCTATAACATTGCAAAGAATAGGAATTCCAGAACACTTAACTGTACTCATGAACTGTACAAAGAGCAAGAGGCAGTTGTTTTAACATAACAAATGGATACTGCAAAGTTTAAGGTCAGGAAAAGTATGCTGTTCAAGTTATATCATTTCACCATACTTATTCAAGGAGCTCTGGTAGTGTAGTGGTTACGAATCGGGTTGCGAACCTTAAGGTCAGTGGTTCGAAACTACCAGCTGCTCCGCGGGAGAAAGATCAGGCTTTCTACTCCCGTAAAGATTTACACCCTCG
>NW_006408520.1:26554680-26556956 GCF_000296735.1 Chrysochloris asiatica | reverse complement strand
ACCTCCAAGGGGTTTTATATAAGAATACAGTTTGGGAGTTTGCAAAGCACAGCTCTCTCGCAAACAGAAGAGCAAGACCCTTTACTCCCTATGACTTCTATTTTGCTCACAACAAAAGAAACAAGATAATGTGCATGGATAGAGAAGTTTGACTCATCTGAAATAAACACTCACTTCCCTGAAATCTGAGAGGATGATAAGGTTATTACAAGAAGTTGTTGCTAAGTGCTGTAGAATTGATTCCGACTCACAGTGACCCAATATAGGTTTTCTGAGGAGAAGCTGGTGTATTTGAACTGCCAACCTTGGGGTTCAAACCAACCTTGTGGATCCTGTGCTTATCCAGTGAAGCCTGATTCATCTGAAACAAAACTTCACTTCTCTGAAATATGTGAAGGTATTACAAGAAGTAGAACCTGCTAACATCAAATTCTTTTTTTATTAGAAAAAAACTTCTACATGAAGGATACCAAACTCAAAAATACAATAATAATCATTGTTATGTTATGAGGTTGAAATTTTCTTCGATACTTTGTAACTGCTTAACGTTTGGTATTAAATAAGCTTTTTAAGTTCAATGGTATATAACTTCATTGTTAATAAAACTTTAAAAATATTTAAAACTGTTTAAGATGGTTATAATTTGTGCCAGAGTAAATTATGCTTTTAATTTTACTATTAACATAGTTTTTAAAAGAAAAACAAGTTATATAGAAAATATTATGATGCTTCTAACTTTAGATTTGTATGCCATGCCAGAATTACATATAACAACTTCAGGTAACATAAAGACCTTTCATTGCTTTTTGGAGACAGAACTATTTAGAATCTCACTGTATGTCTTAGGTGGGTATTTAAAAAACTAAGTCTTCTCACATGTAAAACTTAAGTTAACAATGTTCTCAAGGGTGCCAGGAGTGCCTGACACACACAACTATGTCAATAAGTGAATTTCCCTTTTTTACTTCACACTTCACTATAAACAAATGACAAACATTCCTCTCCTATGGCTTCAAAATTTCCAGAGAGCTTATTTTCCTAAAAAAAAATTTTTTTTGAATTTTTCTTACTGAAGATAAATATTCTACTTTTTACACATGTGTATTAAATTACATACTAGAACAAGATGACAGCAAATTCTATGTTTAATAGTATACCTAGAACAACACTGACTCCATAATCACCAAACAGTAGCATTTAAGTTAGAAAATCTAAAAGTTAATTCTAGAAAAACATAGACACTGTTAAAGTCCATCCTTTTTCATAACTAAGATGATGATATGCTTTGAAACCAATCTTCCCCCGACATTTCTGCTATAATTTCATATATATTTGAAATAATAAAAACCTTTACAAACCTAGTGAAGACACATCAGCAATGATGAAGTATCCCCCATCAGGAACAATGGGTTTTAGCTCAACACTTTCAAGTAAATGGACCATTCGATCTCTTTTTACTTCTAACTCTTTTGGTAAACTATTAAAGTAACACTCTGGATCATCCATGCGCTTGATGTCAATCCAAAAAGCTTGAGCCAAGGCTTCCTGGAGGTTAAAATTGATGGAGGAGGAAAGGAAATATGTTAATATGCTATTTGTTGCTTAGTTTGCCGGTATAATAAGTAAAGATGATTGAATAAGATAATTAGCAAAAAGGTCACTCAGAAAATGACAATTACATTCCTATGAACCTATGTTACTGTCCGTAGATTAATGGAGGAATCAGGTTATTGCACAAATGATTATGCCTAATATGAAGAACTGGAGTCCTTGTGTGGCACTGTAGGATAAGCATTGGACAGCAAAGGTGGCAGTTCAAACCCATCAGCCATTCCTTGGGAACCCTATACAGGGTTGCTATGAGTTGAAAGTGACTGGATGGCACTTAACAACAACAATATGAAGAACTAAGAATGAGCCATGAAAATGCAAATTGAAAAAGATGGATTAATTGGAAAATTTATAAAATAAATGATCTTAAGGTGAGCTAATGGAATGACTTGATAAATCTAAATCAGAAAGAAAAAAATGATGAATGAGTCATTACCCTAGAGGATATTAACAGAAATTAAAAGCTGATCCACTATGTACAGGAGAAAATGTACCCAACCTTATTTCCCATAGGTGTGCAAATCCCTGATCTAGTCATTCATATCCCAAGAAACGGATCCAAATACAACAAGATGAGAAACATTACTGGAGCATGTGTACCAATTTCTTCAGCTTAAGTCAGAAGAGCCTGGAGAGACACTGTTGTAGTTAGTTGCCATCAAGTC
>NW_006408520.1:26545698-26547025 GCF_000296735.1 Chrysochloris asiatica | reverse complement strand
AAAAAAGAGAACATTTTACGATCTCTCTTGAAGAACAATGCTGTCTGTGATAGGATAATATCCATACACCTACAAGCAAGACCAGTTAAAAGTAGTATTATCAAAACATACACACCAACCATTAAAACAAGTTATTACGAAATTAAAGAATTCTAACAACTTCTTCAGTCTGCAAAACTTCAAAATATGAAGCACCAAACATTCATCCCACGACACTCTCTACATTTCATTTGGATTGATCAATCAGCCATTGCAGTGGCCACTCAGAACTCAAGATGCCACACTCACAGTTATGAGGTTTATTAGGAAAAGTTCACAGGTTACAGTTCAGGGTCAGAAATGCTCAGGGCATAGTTGTTCCAGTCAGCTGCTGATAAATGTCCATAGGACAATTCCTAACAAATCTTTCAGTGTACCCAATCAAGTACAGGCTGAAGATGGACTTACAAATTCTCTGTAATCATGACACCCAGGTGTCTCAGGTAACTCCAGTAGCAGCTTTTCTCCCTTCAACTGCAGTACATCTCTTACATTTCTTTCAGTCATTACAGAATACAATAAGAAAGTAACTATCTAATAAACAAAATTTTCACTTTCCATGTCTTTTCACTCTTTCTTTTACTTGTACAAACCCGCATACTTCTATGAGTCTACAGACATTGCAACAAACCCCATTTTTTACAACAAACTAAAGATTAACAATGCATGACTGACCATGCAATCAAGATACATTCGTATTTACTGGTGCTTGGAATGTGAAGGTTGGAAACACACAGGCATTTATCAGCAGCTGACTGGAAACAAAGAGGAAGGATCAGTAGTTGAAAAATATGACCTTAGTGATAAGAAATGATGTTGGAGATTGAATGACAGAATTTTGCAAAACCAACAACTCATTCATTGCAAATAACTTTTTTAAGCAACATAAAAAGTAACTGTACACATGGACCTCCAAGATGGAATAAACAGAAATCAAGTGACTCTATCTGTGGGAAGAGATGGTAGAAAAGTTCAATCTCATTAGCCATACAAGGTCAGGGGCAGACTGTGGAACAGACCAACTGCTCACACAAAAGTCCAGGCTGAAGCTGAAGAAAATTAAAACAAGTCCATGGAGCCAATATGACATTGAATATATCCCACCTGAATTTAGAAACCATCTCAAGAACAAATTTGATGCATTAGACACTAATGACCAAAGGCCAGAAGAATTGTGGGATGACACCAAGAACATCATACAGGAAGAAACCAAAATGTTATTAAAAAGACAGGAAAGAAAGAAAAGACCAAAATGGGAGTCAAAAGAAACTCTGAAACTTGATCTTGA
>NW_006408520.1:26541381-26544103 GCF_000296735.1 Chrysochloris asiatica | reverse complement strand
TGGAGAAGAATATTAAAAGTAATATGAATTGCCAGAAGAACAAACATATTTGTCTTGGAAGAAGGACATCCTTAGAAACCAGCATGGCAAGACTTCATTGCTCATAGTTTGGTCATGTTACCAGGAGGGACCAGTTCCTGGAGAAGGACATCATGCTTGGTAAAGTGGAGGGTCAGTGAAAAAAAGGAAGACCCTCAATAAGACTGATTGATACAGTGGCAGCAGCAATGGGCTCAAACCTAACAGCTGTGAGAATGGCTTAGCACCAGGCAGCGTTTTGTTCTGTTGTGCATGGGTTTGCTATGGGTCAGAACTGACTTATGGCATCTAACAACAAAAAACATTTTTTGCAACACAAAAAGGGTCATTACTTGGTCACTTGTAAAGAAATGACTAGGCCCCATAGAGAATAATGGTCAACATCAAAGCTGAATGAAAAAAATAAAGTGAAAGATCAGTAAATAGAAAAACCTGTGTCAACTGACTATATATGCATTGGTTGTGGTGGTGGTTTTGATTGTGTGCCATAGAGTTGGTACTGACTTATAGAGACCCTATATAGGGGTTTTGAGGTTGCAAACCTTTACATAAGCAGAAAACCTTAGCTTAATTCCATGGAGTGTATGGTATATTTGAACTGTCAACCTTGTGGTTAGCAGCTGAACTCGTAACCCACTATAGTACCAGGTCTCTTTATATATGATTAAAAGTACAAAACACTTTAAAACAACAACAACAAAGACCATATTTGCTATTTCTAAGCAATACAACTCTGACGCATCTTACCTTCCAGCCAGTTACACTGAAAGTCTTTCCAGCACTTCCTATTGTTATTGTTCTCTCCCACATACCTGGAAAAGTGGCTGAACAGGGATTAAAAAAAAGTTAAATAACTGCTCTCCAACCAGTGTACATTCTATATAATCTAAAACATGAAAAGATACATGAATTCATTGAAAACAAATACATACTGAAGTGTAATCAGTATAGGTTTTCAATAGTGCTTTTTGATAATGTAACTTTAACCCAAATCAGCTGGAAATATTATGGAGCTTTAAGACATGGCAACACTGCACAAAGTAGCAGTTAAGTGGAATAATTTTAAACTAGAAACATTATTTCAGGGACAAGAGTGACTGTGGTACCAGTAGGCAGTGTTTGGGGCTAGTCCAACTGACAGCAGTGACACCAGCTACGGCATCCATTATTCACCATTAGTGGTGGTGTGTTCAATAAATACTTCTGTGCTGTGGTGTTGCTTATGGTCCTGGCTGTTGCTTATCCTCCTGTACTCTGCTCATTTTCTAAGTAAATTTCTGCAGACTTTCTAAAGCAATGTGGTCTCCAGATCAGAAACTTCAGTATCACTTGAAGACTGAAATTTGAAGAAAGGCAAATTCTTGGATTCTACTTGTTGTTGTTAAGTGCCATTGAGTCAGTTCTGACCCATAGCGTCCCTGAACACGATTTCTGAGGCTATAAATCTTTACAGGAGCAGAAACCCTCATCTTTCTCCTAAGGAGCAGCTGGTAGTTTTGAACTGCTAACCTTGCGGTTCACAACCCAATTCATAACCACTATGCTACCAGAGCTCCTTGGATTCCACTTAGACATACTGAATTAGAATCTCTGTAGGTGGAGTACAGCAACCTGAATTTCTTTAGTGTAACAGTTTAATTGAGATATCTCACACCATACAATTCACCTATTTAAACTGTATAATCAATAGTTTAAAACATATTTATAAACTTTTCAACCATTAAAATCAATTTTAGAATATTTTATTCACCTCAAAAAGAGGCCCTATATCACTGGACCCTCCCATCCCCTCACCGTTGCCACTTTGTAAATCCTATGCAACTATTAGTCTAATTTGTTTCTATAGACTTGCCTATTCTGGATAGTTCATATAAAATCAAAACCAAACTCAGACCATAGAGTCACTTCAATTTAGAGTGACACTGCAAGACAGAAGAAAACTGTCCCATCGGGTTTCCAAGGATGTAACTCTTTATATAAGCAGGCTGCCTTATCTTTTTCCTGTGAAATTGCTACTGAGTTCAAACTGCTGACTTTTTGGATAGCAGTCATACACTTTAATCACTGTGCCACTAGGACTCCTTGACATTTCATATAAATGGAATCATATAATACTGGTTTTTTGTAACTGGTTTCTTTAACAGTATAATGCTTTCAACGTTCATTCCTATTGTAACATGTATGAGTACTTCATTACTTTTCATGAGTATAAAATACGTCCACTGCATAGAACTGCCCAGTCCTGCTCCATCCTCATTCATCGCTGTTTGTGCCCATTGTTGCAACTACAGCGTCAATCTATCTCTACTGTGTAGCTGTTTTTGTTATTAAGTACCATCAAGTTGGTTCTGACTCATAGTGGCCCTGTAAATGGTTTTTAAGGAGTGTCTGATGGATTTGACCTGTCGACCTGTGATTAGCAGTCCAGTGCTTATTCTATAGCGCCATATCAGGGCTTCTGTATTGTTATACTACATTTTATTTATCAATTTCTCAGTCCCTGGGGTTTTGGGTTGTTTTCATGTTGGCTATTATGAAGATTGCTGCCCTGGACATTTATATACATGTTTTCATGTGGACATATATTTTCATTTCTCTTGGGTATGTACCTAGGAATGGAATTGCTGGGTCATAGGGTAATCCAGTTTAACTTTTCGAGGAACTACTATTTTCCAAAGTGGTT
>NW_006408520.1:26538917-26540806 GCF_000296735.1 Chrysochloris asiatica | reverse complement strand
GCTTTTTGCTCCTATAAGGATTTATAGCCTTGCAAATCCTATACAGGGTCACTGAGTTGGAATCGACTTAGTGATGGGTTTGTTATTATGAGGTTGGACTAGTGGTGGTGGGGATGTGCCACTGAGTAGGTTCTGGCTCATACTGATCCTGTATAAGGTTTCCGAAGCTGTAAATCTTAATGGGAGCAGAAAGCCTCATCTATCTCTTGTGGAGTGTCTGGTAGATTTGAACTACTGACCTTGCAGTTAGCAGACCACTCAAAATCTACTATGCTACCAGGGTTCCTTATGAGGTTGAACAGAGTTGGTTAAAATGTTGTGTACTGATGATGCATGATTTCTGAAGCTATATTTTATGGTAAATGGAGGGTAAAATTAGGGATGTTGGCTTACATCAGCTACCTTTTACGTAGTCCTCAGTAAGGTCCTATATGAGAGAGATTTAGATTGAAGGAAGCTCTTCAGAAAACAGAGTAACAGCACAGGACAGTCAGGAAGGCAGAGAATTTAATGGCAATTAAAACTGGGACAGAAAACCAGCCAGCCCTCTGGCATTTCTAAGAACTTTTCTGCCTGACAAAGCGGAGGTAGTTATGTTTACTGTGGAAATGGAATGCAATGAAGATTTCATGCAAAACTTGTCCATCCTTAAACTGATCATCAAGCCACAGTGCCTAACCCCCAACCAGAACAGAATGTTTAGTCAACAGAAAAGGCATTCTACTCACTTCCCCGATGCACTCTTCACACAGAGCAGTGCAGAGACTTGTCACAATGACTAACAGAAGAAGTCACCTTATTCCCAGAGCAGGAAGGTCCTGTGTGTGACATATTTTAGGAAACACTGACAGGGCGTTGAGTTTTCCACTCTGTCCTTTAGTGGACAAAAATTTTCAACTTTCATTTTTTGATCCTTCTTCATTATTTATTGAATGCACTGGAGTAGAATAACTTATCTTTCAGTCCTTGGTCACCAGACCATGAGCATCTGGCAGGCCAGCACATTACATAGAAATGTTGGGTAAAACTTCATTCCTCCATTAATAGCCATATGTTCATAGACGCTGACTCTCCAGGGATAACCACATAGATAACCCCTGTAATCTGTGATAATGGCTGCTCTAACAATAGGACTGTTACTCAACTATGGCCAGTAGACCTTAGGGGTTCTGGGATACTTTGGGGAAAAGTTTCTTTACTCCCCAAAGAGAGGCACAACCCCCCTGAGGTTCTCATATAATATTGAGATAACAAATTTCATTATTCTATAACTCAGTTTGAATTAAAATGCCTATTGCAGTCAAAAACAGCCTACTGGTTCAGATATATACAGGTTTCCAAGTGGTTATAAAAGTTTTATTAGTATCCTTAATAGAGTCATTTATTTATTTACTCATTAAACATTTATTAGCAACTGGAATCCTGGTGTGGCGCTGTTGGTTAATGCGATGGACTGCAAAGTCAGTTTGAACCGCTAGGTCGGCACTTCAAACTCACTAGCTGCTCCTCGGAAACCCTATACAGGGTCGCTATGGGTTGGAACTGACTCGACGGCACTTAACAACAACAACAACAACAACACAACATATCAAGGACTCAGCATGGACCAAAGGAAACAGATGAGCAAGACATTATTTTGATCCCTAAACCCCCTGATGTCTAGTATGAGACAAGTAAAACAACAATTACAACAGTGTCATAAGTGCTACAGTAGCAATAAGCATGGAATGTTATGCATGGGTAGAAGAGATGGTTAGGGTTAGCTTTCTGCAGCCAGTAATGCTGGAGCTGAGCCTTGGAAGGACCCATAGGCCTTAGCCAGGCAGAGAAACGTATGGTATCTCGAGAAATTTCCAAAACAGATGTACAAGTAATTTCAGTTCATCCAG
>NW_006408520.1:26536574-26537452 GCF_000296735.1 Chrysochloris asiatica | reverse complement strand
GTTGTTGTTGTCATGTGCCATTGAGTTGTTTCTAACTCATAGCAACCCTGTACAGGGTTTCTGAGGAGCAGCTGATAGATTTGAACTGCTGACCTTGTGGTTCACAGTACAGTGCTGATTCTACAGCACCATAACTAGAATCAGATATTTTCAATTTTTGAGTAATTTTTGACTCCAAAGGATTCCAAAACAATACCACAACAGTGCCCCATTATTTGTTTCAGAGAAAAGCTAAACTATGTGTGTTGTTGTTAGATGCTGTTGAGTTGGTACAGACTGACAGTGACTTTACACATAGCAGAATGAAACTCTGGCTGATCCTACAACAACTTCACAATCGTTGAAACACTTGAGCCTATTGCTATTGCCACTGTACCAAGCTATTTCATTCGGGATCTTTCAATTTTTCATTGACCCTCCGCTTTACCAAGGCTGATGTCCTTCTCCAGGGACTGATCCCTACTGATAATATATCCAAAGTACGAGACAAAGTCTGGTCATCCTGGCTTTTAAGGAGCATTCTGGTTGTACTTCTTCAAATACACATTTGTTTGGTCTTCTGGTAGTCCATGGTACTTTTAATATTCTCCTCCAATACCATAATTCAAGTATATCAAGTCTTCTACTGTTTCCCTTATTCATTGTTAAATTTTCACATGCATATAAGGTTATTGAAAATACTGTGGCTTGGGTCAGCACCTTAATTCTCAAACTGACATCTTTGCTCTTGAACACTTTAAAGAGGTCTTATGCAGTAGATTTACCTAATGCAATATGTCATTTGATTTATTGACTGCTACTTCCTTGAGTGTTTATGGTTGATCTACGAAAATAAAGTCTTTGACAACATTAATCTTTTCTCCATTTATATGGATGTT
>NW_006408520.1:26532196-26536350 GCF_000296735.1 Chrysochloris asiatica | reverse complement strand
ATACAGATTGAATAAGCATAATGAAAGAATACAACCCTGGTGCACATCTTTCCTAATTTTAAATCATTCATATGTGTACCCATTCCAAAGAGAGATGACCCAACAGAATTCAGAAATCCTTGGACAATATCATTAATATTGCATGGAAGTAAAATTCAAAAAGGACTGCAAGAGTACATTGGCAGGGAATGGTCAGAAGTTCAAGGCAGATTCAGAGGAGGCAGAGGAGGCAGATTCAGAATGAGAGACATCACTGCTGACATCAGATGGATCTTGGCTGAAAGCAGAGAATACCAGAAAGATGTTTACCTGTGATTTACTGACTATGTAAAGGCTTTCTATTATGTGGAACATGACAAGCTATGGACAACGTTGTGTAGAATGAGTGTTCTGGAATACTTAATAGACCAAGAGGCAGTCGTCTGAACAGACCAAACTATGCATAGTGCAGACAGTCACTTCCTATAGATTAATAGTGTATGTGCTAAATCAGGATGGCCTATTAGCAAGAAATAAATCTTTGAAAGTTTAAGAATTACTCAAAGAGCTTATAGAATTCTTAATCTTCTGACCTCAAGAAAAAAACCCAAGCTACTCACTTCCATGTTGAATGTAGGTTTCATTAGCAAAGTATCAAATGTAATCATAGCACTTAAAAGAAGAGCTATGTAATTTGTCTATGACTGTTTTAGTAAGCCATATAAATGTGAATGTCTTTTTTTTCAGTAAGTTGATTAGCTGAATCATTACAAAGGATTTTATAATGAATTTACAAATATTAGTATATCAGTAGGGACAGACGAGAGGTCTGTTTTGCTGACTAAAATGTCATTTTACTGAGAGCTGAAGACATCATTTGAATAAAGAATCTGACTCAATAAAAGCAAATTCTACTGCTTCAAAAGCTTAAGTTAATTTTAGAACATATACACAGATGCTCATGTCTTCTAACTTCAGAGATTTGGAGGACCATAGAAGTTAATGGGAAGAGATGGGCAGAACAAATGAACACAGTACTGTATGTGAAAAAAGACATTTTATAGACCAAAACCAAAATTTTGCAGGTCTGATGATTTTAGAAAACTATCTTACATATTGTGTTTAGATTGCAGTCACATCTAAAAGTTTACTGTTCTTTATACTTCTCATTTATGGCCCATAATCCTTAAATCAGCCAAGGCAGATATAATATATATCTATATCTGTATCTATACCTATACTTATACCTATACCTATACCTATATCTATCTATCTATCTATCTGTCTGTCTATCTATCTATCTATCTATCTATCTATCTATCTATCTATCTATCTATCTATCTATCTACATAGGCAGCTTGGGCTTCAATTCTTGTTAAGTACCGTCAAGTTGGTTCCAACCCACAGCGACTCTATATAGGGTTTCTGAGGAGTGGCTGGTGAGCTTGAACCACCAGCCTTGTGGTTCAAACCAACTTAGCAGTCAAGCACATTAACCCATAGCGCCACATTAGAGACACAATGCAGAACACTACAGCAGGAAAAACAGTCTCTCTGATAAAATTGTTGTTAAGTCAAGTAGGTTCTGACCCATAGTGACCCTATATAAGGTTTCCAAGAAACTACTGGTGAACTTGAACTGCTGACCTTGTGGTTCAAACTGACTTTGTAGTCCAGCGCGTTACAGCACCACATTAGGATGATGCTAATATCATGATGTAGTGTCCTGGTGTGGCGCTGTGGGCTAATGCGTCAGACTGCAAAGTCGTTTGAACTACAAAGTTGGTGGTTCAAGCTCACCAGCTGCTCCTTAGACTCTATACAGGGTTGCTATGAGTAGGAATTGACTCAACGGTACTTAACTAGTAGCTAGAAAGTTTTCTTGTATTGCTATCTTAAGAAAGTATCATCATGCTCTACAAATTGCTATAACAGCCATTTTGCATTTTTCATGCAACGAAGGCTACTATATTTGATAGAAATATAAGTTTTAATGCAAATGAATGGCACTCTCTAAATAATGAAATAGTGAAATCTTTTTTTTCCCTTGTTTTAACTTTATAGGTTTTTATAACAAGTAAAATATCTGAGTTAAAAAAATGTGTTTTGCATCTCTTCAACAAATAATTTATCAGGTGCATTTTTTATCCTAGTAAATACTTTGTAGGGTTTTTAATTCACAGTTTGAAACAATAAATTTCAAAATCACTTAAAGCCACCTTTTGGAAAGACTATTGATTGCTAAACTGGTAATTAAAATCTTAAGCTTTAAGTTGAGCCATTGGCACATAGACATGAATATATATTTCATATTCAGCACAAAATAATTTTTGTTAGATAGATGATTTTCTCATTTAATCTAAAAAACTACCCATAGAAAAAAACCTGAAGGTCAACAGTGGTCTAATTTGTGATTGGGGAAAAGTTCTGAGCAGCAAGAAAGAGGTTATCAACATGATAAGCAATGAGGGACTGTGGTTTAAATTTTGACATATAACAACATTCTGATATGTTAAGGTAACAAATGCTCCAAGTCCCTAACCTTCTCTGCTTGTTCTATACATTGTCCTTCAAAAAATTCATCCTTTTCCATTGGGTCCACCTATTGCTAGTATCTTGATGATTATCAAATTGCATCCCCCTCAATGGGATGCTGACTATCTGGTCTACTTGCAATTGTCTCCAAACATCTCCTACATGTCTCACAAACACTGACACTTAGCAAGTCTAAAATATTCCATGCAGGAAATCCCTTTGCTCAATTCTTCCCCCCAAATATGCTCCTCTTGTCCCTATCCCCTCATGGACATGGAGGCATCATCACAGATGATTGATTCAAGCTAGTAATGTTAGCATCATGTCCACATCAGCTACAGACAAGAGCAGTTTTCAATGGACAGTTCAACCAAGTTCAAATGAAGCATTTCTTAGAAGAATTCTAACAGGAGATGAAACATGGTTTTACCAGTATGATCCCGAAGACAAAGCACCATCAAGGAATAGCTACCAAGAGGTGGAAATGATCCAGTCAAAGCAAAAGCTGACCGGTCAAAAGCAAAGGTCATGGCAACAAATTGTTTTGCAATGTTCAAGGCATTTTACTTGCTAACTTTCTGGAGGGTCAAAGAATGATATCATCATCTGATTATGAGAATGTTTTAAGAAAGTTAGCCAAAGCTTTAGCAGAAAAACTCACGGGAAAGTTTCACCAGAGAGTGCTTCTCTATCTACCACAATAAGGCTCTTGCTCTTTCCTCTCATCAAACCAGGGCAATTTTGCAAGAGTTTTAATGACAAATCATTAGGTCATTAATGTTGGTTATGTCATTGGATTTGTTTTAGAAAGATAGGAGCCAACTCTGCAGATAAATTAATCTGGCTCCTTCTGACTTCTTTTTGTTCTCTAATCTTAAAACGTCTTGAAAGGACGCCCAGTTTTCTTCAGTTATTAATGTAACAAAAGACTGCATTGACATAGTTGTATTCCCAGGAGCCTCAATTCTTTAGGGATCGCTTAAATGGTTGATATCATTGCTATCAAAAATACCTTGAACTTGATGGAAATGATGTTGATAAACAGTTTGTATTTTTTATATTTTAATTTCATTTTTCCATGAACATTTTGCAGACCCTCATATTGTGTACCTATCATCTTCACTGAGGAGTTCTGATGGTTAAGCTCTCAGTTGCTAACCAAAAGGTCAGTGGTTTGAACCCACCCATTGCTCAATGGGAGAAAAAATACCACAATCTGCTCCCATAAAGATGAGTCTTCGAAACCTTATTGGGCTGGTCTACTTTTTCCTAAAGGGTTACTACTGACTTGATGGTACTGGGTCTGGGATCATCTCCACTGCCAGAGCATCTGATCTGTTCAAGACGCTCACCTGCAGGGTTAGCTCCTACCTTTCTAAAGCAAATCCAACAACATAAACAACTCTCCTGCTATGCCACTCCTTTTTTCAGTGATTCTCAAAGTATGCTAACTGGTATTCTGGTAATTGGGTTACTATACAGAATTTCAAAATATTAAAGTTTTTCCACAAAGTTTTCTTTCTTTTTTTTTTTTTAAAGTTTTTATTAATGAATTGAGTGAAAGTTTACAGGGCAGATCATCAGTTTTACATTCAACAAATCATACACCTTGTTTCATTACAATGATTATAATCCCCTCC
>NW_006408520.1:26529015-26531589 GCF_000296735.1 Chrysochloris asiatica | reverse complement strand
CAGAGCTCCATGGACATTAAGATACAGAGGTGCAAATACTTAAGCATGACCGATGCCCTCTGAAAGCTTATAGTCTACACAGTGGCACAGATAAGTAAACAGGCAAGTTCAATACAGCACAATAAACTGTCTCCCTACATGACTCATTCTTATCTTCAAGCTCTTGTAGCATAGTGGTTATGAGTTGGGCTACTAACCTCAAGGTCAGCGGTTTGAAACTATCAGCCGTTCTGTGGGAGAAAGATGAGATTTTCTGCTCCTGTAAAGGAGGTTGCTATAAGTTGGAACTGACTTCATGGCACATCACCACCACCCACCACCACCACCAAGCACTCAACATCTGAGTACCCCAGTACTTTGTCCTCAGACCATGGTTCTTCACCTACACAATTCCCCATGGTATTATCCTTTTTCTATTTTTTTCCCCCCTCTATAACAAACATAAGAATCTGATGTATTATACGTTTTACTTCTAAGCTGCAGGGTTTGTCTTTGTCTTCATTGTTTCTGTGTCCCCATTTAGCAGAAGAAGATCTTGTATCTGGTAGCACTCAGAAACTATTTTTTAAATAAATGAACAGAAAATCTGAGAATAAGGTAAGGGTAAGTTATTGATTGGAGTCCTTGAGTGGCACTGTGGGATAAAGCACTGAAGCGCAAAGTTGGCGTGAACCACAAGGTCAGTGGTTCAAACTCACCAGCCACTCCTTGGAAACCCTATGTAGGGTTGCTATGAGTCAGAACTGACTCGATGGCACTTAACAACAACAACAAACGTATTGACTAAGGAGCCCTAGTAGCACAGTGGGTTATGAGTTGGATTACTAACCTCAAGCTCAGCAGTTCAAATCTACCAGCTGCTCTGTGGGAGAAAGATGAGGCTTTCTGCTCCCATAAAGATTTATAGCCTTGGAAACCTTATACAGGGTCGACGTGAGTTGGAACCAACTTGATGGTACACAGATACTACCACCACCTTGTCGATTAAGCAGTCATTCAACAGGGCAGATAAAGGGTATGTTGTTGTTGTTGTTAAGTGCTTTTGAGTTGTTTCTGACTCATTGTGACCCTGTCTAGGGTTTCCAAGGAGCGGCTGGTGAGCTTGACCTGCTGACCTTGTAGTACAAGCTGATCTTGCAGTCCAGTGCATTAACCCACAGCACCACACCAAGACCCCAGATAAAGGGTATAGCAAGTGAAAAGTTCTTTAGGTAGGAAGATGCCTGGTATAGTTGTAGACACACAAGAAGGCTTGTGTGCTAGAGCAGAGTAAGCAAAGGGAGAAGATGAGGAAATGAAGAGATGAAGTGGGGGCCAGACCATGTGGGAGCTTTTAGGCCATTATAAGAACTTAGGCTTTTATTCTGAATGAATGGGAAGTCAATGGAGGATTTTGAACAAAGTTCAGGAACTGGGAAAGTCCCTGTCTCTTGTGTACCAAGTAATAGGATTCTTACAGGGAACTCAAGGATATAGGTAAACGTACTACTTCTCTGATTTCAGTGATCCAAAAATTCCTCCCCTAAATTTTTATTCTTTATGCTTCAACTGCTCATTAATTCACTCAAGCATCACTCATTCATTTTTAAGTTCACATAAGTGACCCATTTCACAGATTACTTTAAAGCTGATCTGAGTTTCTTTCCAATCAGGTTCAGACATGCACAAACACATTTAGATTTGTGACTATGTAATTATCATACCTATTTTTAAATGTTTACTTCCAGAATAGACAAGCCATTCATAAACCTCATCACTGATACAGAGTGTATCATGTTTGATGCAAAGGTCAGCAATTAGTTGGAGTTCCTCTTTAGTATATACCTACACATTATTAAAGTGAAAAAATAAGAGAACCAGTTATTATTCAACATATGAAAAAACAATCAGAAGACTGTATATAGAGATAAAAGACTTACCTTGCCAATGGGATTATGTGGAGTATTTAGTATAATAGCTTTGGTTTTGGAATTAAATTTACTTGCGAGTTCTTGAGGATCTAACGTCCAGTCAGAGCTAGACCATCTTTTCTCATCAACAGGTTTCTATGCATGAAGAATGAAGATATGATTAAATTCAGTTGACGCATAATAACCTAATAATAATTTTTTAAAAATTAGAGAAAGGCATAGCAGATGCAACTGAATAAATGACTGCAGAGCAGTGAATTACTGAATATGTCTTTTCTAGCCATGCCTTTGTAACTTTCACCAAACAACTTTTTATTCTTCCAGGTCTGGGTAAGAGAAGGTGGGAGAAGATGCTTATGGAATTATAGGGTTCAGTTGTGAGAGACGCTCACAGCAGTGTTAATTGTGACTGCAAAAACTTGGGAACTCTAACAAGGGGCTTGGTCACTTTTGTCTCTCTTCAGGGTATAAAATGAGCCATCTTGGTGATTGTGAGTGGGCTGTGCGCTCCTTCAATTGACTAATCAAACTGCCTCCACCAGACCTCTGGTTCTTGGGACTTCATCCAGCAGAGGCCTGACCAAATTTGTTAATTTCCACAGCTTTGTGAGTTAACCGTTAAGATTTAGTGTTGAGTGGGAAATCCTCCAGAATGTCTGAATTG
>NW_006408520.1:26516289-26528130 GCF_000296735.1 Chrysochloris asiatica | reverse complement strand
TCTGCTTCTGAAAAATCAGCTACTGAAAACCCTACTCATCATGTTGCCAAGAGTCCAAACTGACTCAATGGCAACTGGTTAATAATGTCTCGAATGCCTGCCCAACACCTAAGCCTTATCTTTACATTTGGTCAATAGGAAATTATACCTTGTCAACATTCACAGTTGCTAAAGAGACTGATATTCTTTCTTTTTTTTTAAATAAATGTTTTATTGTGAATTGTGTGATAGTTTACATGGGAGAACATTAGTTTTACATTCATTCTATCATATTGTTTTATTGCCATAGTTACCATCCCGTCCATGCATCATCACCCAACCAAAGGGTATACCCTGCAAGCCTGCCCCCCATCCCCCCAGCCCCCAACGGTCATCAGCACACAGCCCCTTTCCCTCTCTGGATCTCAAGTCCCCAGCCACTCCATCTCTCCACATCATCTTCTCTGCCTCCATCTCAGGCATCATTGCTTCTCTGGGTAGGGTCCCGCTCTCCGCTCTTCATTGATGGTCCCAAGGCCCTCCGCTCCAAGACTGAAAAGTTAATCACTCCTCTCCTTGCTATAAAATGTCCACCTTTACATTTCCAACCCTCACAATCAGTCCTGATAACAATTATTCACTATTGCATCATAAGAGACCCATCCGCATTTCATTTCATCAATCCTTCCTAGACAGGTTGGATACTACTCACTGGAGACTCTACCTTCCTCCACACCCTTTGGATCTAGGTTCCCTCTTGAAAACTTGTAAGCCAGTCACTTCTTACCTTTGTATCCCTCCCCCCATTTTGGGTAGCCAATGTCCAAGTTGCCCTTCCCTGTCTACTCTTTGTAGGAATAGTTCTTGCAGCAGGGATTTGTTTCCTCTTTTGAGCTACTTCATTCATAGGTGTAGGTCAAGTTTAACAAATTGTATGAGATGACGCTTTTTTTCCTCTTCTTTCTTCTTCGGGTTGAGCTCTGTTCATCCAGTCATTGAAGCCAGGTCAAGTGGGTATCATTTGCAAGTGTGGGTGTTCTTGCGTCTGTCTGCCCTCTTCTTATGAGCTGGCCGCTTTGCTCTCCATTCTAGTCCTCTGTGGCTGTATCATTGACTCTGAGCCCATGAGTCCTCAGGTCTTGCCTCGCTGCTGGGCGACCAGGTCTCCACCCGGGTTCACAGTAGTCTGCTGAACGATGTAGGGCTAAGCTCGCCGCTTCATTGATGTTCTTCGGTCACTTCCCCTTATGGATGATGTGCGTGGTTGCCAATTAGAGCATGTATTTCCATTGCGTCTTAGTCTTGGAAGAGGATTTGCACTGAGTGGACCCGACCACTTGCCTTGATGTCTCCTGGGCAAGCAACTTGCTTGTTCTTGTAGTAACAGTCAGTCTGCCTCTATTGTTTTGTATTCTTCCTATAGGTCTTTCTTTCAAGAACTATCTTCTGGTTTTCTAGCTGCTCCAGACTGGTCTGCTTGTCCTTTCAAGTGGAAAATTTCCCATCTCTGAAGGTCTGGATGTGGTTCGGGCTTCCACCTATAGTCTTATGTATTGAAGAGGCTCCTCAGGAAACCTCCTTCACTGGCACATTGTAGCCCCATTTTAAGTATTCCAATCAGTTATAGGCAGAAGACGGGCTTACAAGCTTTCTATGGTGATATTTCTGGATATTCCTTTCTCTCCCCCTCTAGTGTCTGATTTATATTATAATGCACAGATAACCAAGGTTCAAGTAACAGCCAAGCATCTTAACCTTATTCCCCACTTTTCCCCATCCCAGAGCCCTGTTGTTCTGAAGCTGTGCCTATATCATTTTTTACCTCTGTCCCATTTAGCTCATTCATACCTGTAGAATTGTTCTCCCATCTGCTTTGTTCTTCCATTCCCCTCTCCCTACTTGTATATTGCCCCCCTCCCCAATATCCAAATTATCCTGTGTCTATTCCCTGCCCTGTGCTCCACCTTCCCCTCCCACTCCTGACCCTACCCCTACATCCTAGCAACCAGTTAAGAATCCACTTTAGTGGATTAGTATGGGTTCTTTTTCTTAGTCTTTTACAGTAGTAGTCCTATGCAGTATTTTTCCTTTTGTGACTAATTTCACTCAACATAATGTCCTTAAGGTTCATCCATGTTAGGAAGTGGCATGTAACTTCCTAGCATAATACTCCATTGTGTGTATGTACCACAGCTTGTTTATCCATTCTTCAGTTGATGGGCACTTTGGCTGTCTCTATCTTTTTGCTATTGTAAACAGTGCAGCTATGAACATTGGTGAGCATATATCTTCCCGTGTTGTGGCTCGTTTTTCTTGTGGGTAAATACCAAGTAGAAGAATTGAGACTGATATTCTTTCAAAGCTCTAGAGATTTGGAGGATCAGAGAAGAAGAGGAAGACCCCCAACTAGGTGACTGGCACAGTGGCAGCAGTAATGGGCTCAAATGTAGAAACAATTGCAAGGTTGGCCCAGGACCAGGCAGTGTTCTGTTCTGTTGTACAAAGAGTCGCTATGAGTCAGTACCGACTTGATGACACCTAACAACAACAGCAACAACAATTCTTTCAAAGGAGTTAACTACAGCTATGGCTAAGGGTTCAGTGGTAGAATTGTAAGCAGCCATGCTGGAGCCCGACTGCCACTGAATTGGTTCCAGCTCACAGTGACCGTGTAGGAGAGAGAAGAACTGCTCCATAGTGTTTCCTAAACTATAATCTTCATGGAAGCAGATTATCAGGCCATTTCCCCTCAGAGCTACTCGGTGGGTTTGAACGACTGACTGCTCAGTTCATAGTCATGTGTTTAACCTTACACCACCAGGACTCCTCTATGCTGTAGACCTAGATTCACTTTCCAGCCAATGAACCTGAAACACAGCTACTGCCCAGCTTGGGAATTGCTATGATGCTGAACGGATTTCAGTGGAGCTCTCAGGCTAAGATACTTCAGAAAAAAGGCCTGGGGATCTGTTGTTGCTATTATTAGGTGCCAATGAGTGGGCTCCAACTCACTTACCTATTGCTCAACAGAACAAAGCACTGCCTAGCGCTTCACTGTCCTCGCAATTGTTAGGCTTGAGCCCACTGCTGCTTCCACTGTGCAGATCTATCCTATTGGCAGTCTTTCTCTTTTTCGCTGTCTCTCCACTTTACCAGGTAATGTCCTTCTTCAGGGGCTGGTCCCTTTGATAATATGTCTGAAATCTGAGAGATGAAGTTTTGTCATCCTGGCTTCTAAGGAGCGTTCTGGCTGTACTTCTTCCAAGACAGATTAGTTTGATCTTCTGGCAGTCCATGGTAGTTTTAATATTCTTCTCCAACATCATAACTCAAATGCATGAATTCTTCTATGACCTTCCTTGTTTAACTTTCACATGCATATAAAGCGACTGAAAATATCATGGCTTGGGTCAGGTGCACTTTAGTCCTCAAGTTGACATCTTTATTCTTGAACACTTTAAAGTGATCTTGTGCAGGAGATTTGCCCAATGTAATACGTAGTTTAATTTCTTGACTACTGCTTCCATGAGTGCTGATTGTGGATCCAAGCAAAATGAAGTCTTTGACAACTTCAATCTTTTCGCCATTTATCATGATATTATTTAATAGTACATTTGTGAGGATTTTTTTCCCTTTACATTGAGGTACAATCCGACTAAATGCAGTGATCCTTTTTCTCCATCAGTGAATATTTACTTAAAGTTATCTTCAATTTCGGCAAGCAAGGTTGTACCATCAGCATATCAGAGATTTTTAATGAGTCTTCCTCTAATCCTAATGCCATACTCTTATTCATCTAATTCAGCTTCTTGAATTATATGCTCAGCATACAGACTGAAAAAATATGGTGAAAGAATACAGACCTTGTACACACCTGTCCTGATTTTAAACCATTCCGTATCCCCTTATTCTGTTTGAACGACTGCCTCTTGGCATCTGCACAGGTTTCTCATGAACACAATTAAGTGTTAAGGAATACTCATTCTCCAGAATGTTTTTCATAGTTTGTCATGATCCACACACTGAAGAAAGCCTTTGCATAGTGTAAAAAGCACAGGTAAACATATTTCTAGTCTTCTCTGCTTTCAGTCAGGATCCATCTGACATCATCAATGATATCTCTAGTTCCACGTCCTTGTCTGACTCCAGCTTGAGTTTCTGACAGCTCCCTGTTGATACACTCACTGGTACAGCCGTTTTGAATTATCTTCAACAAAATTTTACTTGTGTGTGATATTGATGATATTGTTTGATGATTTTCACATTCCATTGGGCTACCTTTTTGTGGAATGGGCACAAATATGGAAGATTGGTCTCTTCCAATCAGCTGACCAGCCAGCTGCCTTCCAAATTTTTTGGCATAGATAAGCAAATACCTCCAGTCTTGCATCAGTTTGTTGAAAGATTTCAATTTGTATTTTGTCAATTCCTGGAACCTTGTTTTTTGCCAATACCTTCAGTGCAGTTGGATTTATTCCTTCAGTACCATCAGTTCTTGATCATATGCTACCTCTTGAAATGGTTAAACACTGGCCATTTCTTTTTGATGCAGTGACTCTGTGTATTCCTTCTATCTTCTTTTCATGGTTTCAGCATCATTCAATATTTTACTCATGAAATCCTTCAATACTGCAAGTTGAGGCTTGAAATTTTTCTTCAGTTCTTTCAGCTTGAGAAATGTTAAACATATTCTTCTCTTTTGGTTTTCTAACTTCAGTTATTGTTTTCAGATGACATCAAATCAGTTCCAACTCAGAGTGACCTTATGTATGATACAATGAAATGTTACCTGACCCATCCCACAATTATTACCATTTTTTAAGCCTATTTTTGTAGCTACTGTGTCAGCCCATCTGGCACAGGATCTTCTTTTCTTTTGTTGATTCTCTATCCAAGTGTGATGGCTAAGGTTGTGTGTCAACTTGGCTGAGTCTCTATTCTTAATGGCTTGGCAATTATGATGTAGTCAGTCTCTCATGATGAAATCTGATATACTATAGTCACCTCCATGATGAGAGGGTCTTTCCTTGGAGTTGTGGTCTGCTTCTCATATATGTGGATGCTCTGAAAATGTGCACATGCTTTGTTGTTGGATCTGAATTCTGCATCTAGCTCATCATCTAACCTCTGGTTCTTTGGACTTGAGCCAGCAACCTGTCACCTTACTTGCTGACCTTGAATTCATTCACCTTTGCAGCTAGCAATGCCTTTTGTCTGACCTGCTGATCTTGGGGCCATCACTCTTGCAGCTATGTAAGTCAGGTGCAGCCTCCAGCCTGTTACCTGACCCCAGACATGGCACTTGCCAGTCTCTACAACTGAGTGAGCCATATCCTTGAAGCAAATCTCTCTGTGTATAAGGTTCACTGGTTATGCTTCTTTAGAGACCACAACCTAAGAACAACAATCATGTCCTTCTCCAGGGATTGGTTCCTCCTGATAACAAGTATGAAGTAAGGAAGATGAAGATTTACCACCCTCATTTCAAATGAACATTCTGAAGAAGTATCTAACAAGTTATAGTTAGCTTGTTGGATACTTCTTCCAAATTATATTTATTCATTCTTCTGACAGTTCATGGTCAATTCAATATTCTTTGCCAACACCATAGTTCAAATGCATCAATTTTTCTTTGGTTTTCCTTATTTACTGTCTAGCTTTCCCATGCATATGAGGCATCTGATAATACCATGGCTTTAATCAGATGCATCTTAGTCCTAAAAGTGACATCTTTGCTCTTGAACACTTTAAATAGATCTTTTGCAACAGATGTGCCTAATGCAATACGTCATTTGATTTGTTTTCTTTTTTAAGTTTTTATTGTGAATTATGTGACAGTTTATATGGGAGAACACCAGCTTTACATTCATTCTACCATATTTTGTTTCATTGCAGTGATTACAATCTCCTCCCTCCCTGAGTCCAGAGTCCCCAGCTGCTTCATCTCCATCTCTGGCATCACTGTTTCCCTGGGTAGGGTCCCACACTCTGCTCTTCTTACTTGATGGTCCCAGCGACCTCCACTCCTGGACTGCAAAATCAACCACTCATCTCCAAAACATCTACCTTTATATTTCCAACCCTCATAGTCAGTACTGATAGCAATTATTCACTAATGTACCACAAGATTCTTATCCCCATCTCCTTTCATCACCCCCATCCAGACAGATTGGAAACCACTCAGTAGAGATTCTACCTTTTCCCATAATGCTCTGGAACTAGGCTCCCTCTTGAGAGCTTGTAAGCCAGTCACTTCTTGCCTTTGTAGCACCCCCATTTTGGGTAGCCAATGTCTAAGATGCCCATCCCTGTTAACCCTGTGTACTGAGGGGGTGGGAATGATCCTCGCTGCAAAGATTTGTTCCCTCTTTTGAGCTACTACATCCACAAGTATAGGTCAAGTTCATCAAATTGTAGCTAATTACTATTTTTCTTCCTTTTCTTTCTTCTTCTAGTCAAGTTCTGATCATCCAGCCATTGAAGCCAACTCAAGTGGATAGTATTTCCCCTCACCTCGTATCAGCTGGACACTTCACTCTCTGCTCTAGTCCTCTGTGGCTTTGTTACTGTCTCTGGGCCCAGGAGTCCCCAGGTCTTGCCATACTGCTGGCCAACCAGGTCTCAACCCAGCTTTCTACTCCTGTAAATATTTAGAGCTTCAGAAACCCTATACAGGGTCACTATGAGTGGGAAATGACTCAATGGCACAAAACAACAAAGTTAGTAGTAGGATAAAAGAAAATTCACTTCTTGTTAAGAACTCAACAAGCATCTACTGAACACTGTGTTACTTATTAAGGAGTAGTGTGATAAAGGCCAGTCACTGATGGCTTATGACCAGTGTTAATCACAATTTGGTGAAGACAAGAGATACATAGCCACAAACTCATACTATTGGTATGTAGAGATTGATACAACAAAGGCACTTACAAAGAAATAGCAAAGAAATAAATTCTACCTCCTACAAGTTGTTGATTACTTCTTTTAGTACAGATACATATTGGTTGTTGTTGTTAAGTGCTGTTGTGTCGGTTCTGATTCAGCAACTCTGTATAGGGTTTCTGAGGAGTGGCTGGCAGGTTTGAATTGCTGATCTTGTGGTTAGCAGTCCAGTGCTTACCCTGTAGCACACACAGTACCCCAGTAGAGATATAAAGTAAATTCTGTATCCCAAACAAATTTCTACATTAGTGGTGACAAATTGGCATTTTCAAAACTTCTTAAAGCAGATAAACAATATTGGCAAACTTACAGATCTTAGGGGAATAAAAACAGGTGTTGCTCCAACCATTCTCACCATGGGCTCATAGCAGTCATAGAAAGGCACTATTATTATCACCTGAAGTCAGAACAAATAAGGATATACATCAATTTATTAATTCATTCAACATTCTACGTGCATAGGTAGATTTTTCTGGAGAGAAAGGTAACAGATCTCATCAAAGGGATATCCTAGTCAAAAATGTTAAAAAATTCTGTGTATTTCAATCAAGGCAATGATATCTAGAATCTAAGTGTTATACCTGACAGTGACAAGAGCAAGAAGCAAGGACAGAAGAGATTCTGCAGTGCTCTTTAGTATGGAGTTGTTAAAGGCACTTGAGTTGGTTCTGACTCACACCTACCCTGCACGGGGTCTCCAAGGAACAAGTGGTGCGTTGAACTGCCAACCGTGGCAGTTAGCAGTCCAGTGTTTATCCTATGGCACCATACCAGGACTGTTTTTAAAGTATTATCTTGAGAGTAAAGATGCTTTTCTCTTTCCAACAGCATTTCAAACCAGAATGGATTCAGGGAGATCAGTCAGGATGCTATTGTACTTGTTTGATACCTAGTTTCCCTTCAAGTTCCTTATATCTGGATTCTTTTTCTTTCTAGCCCTTAGAGATTTATTTCTTGATCCTTTTCCCCTAAACTCCTGGCTTGACTTTTGGGATAGCCCAACCAGTGTAATCATTATCACACTCCTAACCCCTAAATCTGGAGTTAGGGTTCTGACAGTTGGCCTTTCTATGAAAGTTTACACGTATAATTTATAAATATCATGTATACTCAATATTTCATTCTCTTAAAACCTATCAGTAGTTCCTGAAATTTTAATATTATTATAGTCTTCATATTTACCATTTCAATTGCTACAGAAAAATCCATTAATTCTACAATAATGTTTTTTTTTTATTCTTGGTTTTATAATAGTGCTACATTCACATGAAAGTACATACAGTTTCTCTATTCTTACTTTACTAAATAAATTCACAAAATTTATATTGGTAGATTAAAGAGTATAACGACTCATATGCCATTTTGTATGCATAGCCAAATTGCTTTTTGAAATATCTGGTAACAATTTGTAATTTCAAAATTCTACACTCAGTTGTCTCATTTAAGTTTTTGTTTGCTAAATTAACGGTACCCAATTACTGTTCAAGGAGCTCTGGTAGCGTCGTGGTTATGAATCGGGCTGCTAATCTCATGGTCAGCAGTTCAAAACTACCAGCTGTTCTGTGGGAGAAAGATGAGGCTTTCTGCTCCTGTAAAGATTTACAGCCTCGGAAACCCTGTACAGGGTCGCTGAGTCAGAACCGATTCTATGGCACATAACAACACCAAATGTTCTGTGGTGCTGTGGGTTAATGTGCCAGACTGCAAAGCCGTTTGAACTACAAGGTCGGCAGTTCAAGCTCACCAGCTGCTCCTTGGAACTCCTATTATACAGGGTTGCTGTGGGTCAGAATTGACTTGAAGGCACTTAACAACACAACAACAATTACTGTTGTAAATTTGTATGTTTTACTATTATGGTGGTGGTGGTTAGGTGCCACGGAGTCGGTTCTCATTCACAGTGACCCTGCATATAGGGTTTCTGAAGCTGCGAATCTTTATGGGAGCAGAAAGCCTCATCTTTCTCCTGTGGAACGACTAATAGTTTTGAAATGCTGACCTTGAGGTTAGCAGCCCAAGTTGTAACCAGTACATTACCAGAGCTTCTTTTTTACTACTATACTTCTTATGATATGAAACACCTGCTCAAAGCTTTTCCCTCTGGGGTCTTATGAAGTCCTTACCTTCTAACACCTCTTTATGTCTGTACCAGTAATTGAACTTACACTGAGGCCTACTAAGTGCACCACAAGAGATGTTAGATTTTATTGAGGACACAGAAACAAACCAGGCAGAGATTCTTCCCTCAAATGGACTCTAAGTTTTTTCATGACTCTGCAGTGTTCTCAGGGACTAAGATGGTTTATATTTGTAACTCTGGTGGGAAAGAGTGCTTAAAATGAAAGAGAGGCTGATACAATAAAGGAAGATAAATGAGGCAGTTAGGGTGGTAGAGAAGAGGATTATATCATCAGTCCTCATTATTCATGACTACATCCTTGTGAATTTATCTGTTCGCTAAAAATATTCGCTGCCTTGTGGCACACAGTAGCAGTGTGGAAACAAGTGAGGTTGCAAATAGGCTGGTTTGGTATAAGCAAATTTAGTATTTGTGAAAACATTATACAAGGGTCTTCAAAAAGTTCATGGAAATGTGTATTGTGGATAAAACAAACTATGCACGGATTTTGATTTTTTAAAAAATTTGTACCCAAATGAACTTATAATAAGGTTGGCAGTTCAAACTCACTAGCCGCTCCTCAGGATGAGCCAGAACCGACTCAATGGCACTTAACAATTTGTTATAAAATGTCTGAATAGGATCTAGTTTGAGGTACTAAGAAGGAAGAAACATCTGTTTGAAAAGAGCCCCTAACAGAGCAATAGGAATTCTGCTAAAATTGAAGTTAGAAAACAACATCAGATTTATGATGAAGCTTGAATGAAGAATGGTGAAAATCACTTATGCTTTGTGAAAAGTTTTTGGGAGTAGTGTCCTCCAAAATAAGCTGTTGACAAATAGATAATCTGTGCTGAGAAGGGACGAGACAATCTTGAAGATGAAGTCCACTGTGGCAGACCATCTAGCACTTTGAGAGAGAGAGAAAAAATTAATCTAGTTCGAGACCTCATTGGAGAGAACCAATGGTTAGTAGCAGAAACAACAGCCAACACCACAGGCATCTCAATTAGTTCAGCTTACATAATTCTGACTAAAAAAATCAAAGTTGATCAAACTTTCTGATTGGTGGGTGACAAAACTGTTACACTCAAATCAGCTGCAAACATGTGCAGTATTTTCAGTGGAAATTTTAAATAAGTGGCATCAAGTTACTGAAGCATTTCTTGGATGAAATGTAACAGGATGAAACACAGCTTCACCAGTACGATCCCATAGACAAAGTACAATTAAAGCAATGGCTACGAGGAGTTGGAAGTGATTTAGTCAAAGTAAAATCAAGAGCAAAGGTTATAGTAACAGTTTTGGGGGATGCTCACGGCATTTGCTTATTGAATTTCTGAAGGGCCAAATAATAATAACATCAGTTTATTATGAGAGTGTTTTGGAAAAGCTAGCTAAGGAATTAGCAGAAAAATGCCTGGGAAAGCTTAACTAGAGAGTCCTCTATCAGGAAAATACTCCTTATTCCTCTCATCACACAATTTTGTGAGAGTTTTTATGGAACTCCTTCTTACTATTTTAGGTGCTATCCATACAGCAATAAACAAGTTCTCATAGAACTTAAATCCTACTGAAGGAGAATTTCAATTAGCAAGAAAACAAATAAGTACATTTGATTATTTTAGATAGTAATAAATGGTTTTGCTGTTACTGTTAAGCATCATCAAGTCAGTTCCAACTCACAGTGACCCTGTATAAGGCTTCAGAGGTTTTTTAAATCTTTGCTGGAGCAGAAAGCCTCATCTTTCTCCCACGGAGCAGCTGGCAGCCTTAAACCATGGACATTGTGGTTCACAGTCCAGTGCCTATCATATGGAGCCCCCACATTCACAGTAATAAATGGTATAAAGAGAATACATGAGGTAAGTGTGATGGAATGTGAACATGACTACAGTTTCAAAATATTAGATAAAATTATCCGAGAAGATCCCTCAGAGGAGATGACACTTGAGAGGAGATGTGGAGAATGAGAATGAGGAAGTTATTTGTTCATACTACAAAGACTTATATTTGCATTGACAAACACTGATCTAGAACTCAGGGTCTAACAGTGAACAAAACAGACAACATTGCTGCCTTCAAGGAGTACATATCCTAATATGGTGGAGACAAACAATACAGAAACTTAAGTGAAGCATAATATGTAGAATGGGCTTCAAAAGAAGAGAATCTCTCTTAGGCTCAACTAAATATTCCTGTGACTGACTATAGGACACCCTTGCCACCAGACTGCTCATAGCTTTCCAGGAGAATAGTTATCACTGCATATGCATGTGAAAGTTGCACAATGGAAAAGGTGTTGGTGGTGGTTATGTGCCGTGGAGTCGGTTCCGACTTTACAGCGACCCTGTACAGAGTTTCCGAGGCTGTAAATCTTTACGGGAGCAGAAAGCCTCATCTTTCTCCCGCGGAACAGCTGGTAGTTCTGAACTGCTGACCTTGAGGTTCACAGCCCGATTTATAACCACTACACTACCAGAGCTCCTTAATGAAAAAGGAAGTCAGAAGAATTGAAAAAGGAAGTCAGAGATCGAGCCAAGGTTTAATCTTTACTTTTAAGGAGCATTCTGGTTGGAGTTCTTCTAAGACTGATTTGTTTGTTCTTTTGGCATTCTATAGTTTATTCAGTATTGTTTGCTGACACCAAGGTTCCAATGCATCAATTCTTCTGACTTTCTTTTTGGAATATATATATATATATATATAACTGATTGGAATACCTAAAAGGGGGCTACAACATGCCCAGTGAAGGAGGCTTCCTGTGGAGCCTCTGCAATACATAAGACTATAGGTGGAAG
>NW_006408520.1:26512426-26515139 GCF_000296735.1 Chrysochloris asiatica | reverse complement strand
GCAGCTGGAGACTTTAGATCCAGAGAGGGAGAGCGACTGTGTGCTGAAGACCTGGGGGGTACGGGGGAAGGATTGCTTGGAGGGGATTGTAACCATGGCAATCAAACGATATACGATAGAATGAATGTAAAACTAATGTTCTCCCATGTAAACTATCACATAATTCACAATAAAACATTTAAGAAAAAAAGTAAAGATTAAAGATGTCCAAACTTCATCTGACTTACTTTGGTCATCAGGAAAGACCAGTCACTAGAACAAGACATCCTGTTTGGTAGAGGGTCAGCAAAATGAGGGAGATGGATCCTCACTGAGATGGGTTAACACAGAAGCCACAACAATAGACTCAAATATAGCAATGATCATGATGATGGCTCAGGACCAGGTAATGTTTCATTCTATTAGACATAAGGTTGCCATGAGCCAGAGCTGATTCAACAGCAACTAATACGCAGCCATTTACATAGTTAGCCACAAGGTATCTTCTCCCCAGGTGGTAGATACAGTTCAGATGCAAGAAGCTGACAGTAATATGGTGTTTGCAGGATCCACGTTGACTAGAAGCCCAATGCTTCATAGGAACCAGTAGGTCTTATAACAATCTCATAGACATAGTCATCAGGGTCACCAAAGATGCCAGTGATAAGAGTCATTGGGAAGTGAAGCAGAATGCCCTCACCAGGTAATTATAGTTCCTCATCCAGATACAATGGATAGATCAGGGGTAATTTTTCTGGAAGCAGTATTGTTTAATAATGTAGATGTATACCACCTATCAAGGGCTTCCGGATAGCTGATTTCTTATAGCAAGAGAAAGGGTTTATTAACTTTCACCCATAGTCTACTCCCATGGGCATGGGTAGTTGGAATCCTTATTATTGAAACAAGGTAAATAAGTACATAGTAGTCCTGGTGTGGCATTGTAGGATAAGCATTAGATTGCTAACCACAAGACTGGTGGTTCAAACCCACTAACTGCTCCTCAAAAATCCTCAACAGGGTTGCTATCAGTCAAAACTGACTTGACAACACTTAGCAACAACAATATAACCACCAAGGTTTGTGCTATTAAATAGGATATTAATATACCCTCTATTTGAAGCAATTGATTCCCCACCAAATTAGATTTTATAGTATCCACATCTTTATCTTGGGGATCATAGGCAAGTTTACGCCAAATGAGAGGGTTTAGCAAACTAAACAAAATACAGTATAATTTTTTATTTCTAGAAACAGTGCTTCTTTTTCATATACCAATCTAAAAGCATAAACATACTCATCATAAAAGAAAAAAGTTATCTTTTTGGCTTGAACATTTAAAAATATGTAGTTTTTATCTTTATAAATTTCTTAGATAGCCTGTCACTTAATAGCTTTTGAGACTGATTTCTTCATCAGTTTCAGTACATGGCAGCAAAGGACACTGGAGCCCTCTGGAATGTTGCTGAGCCAGTGCTGAAATTAACCCCATATATGGCAAGTAGCTTTTTTTTTTTTTTTTTTAATGTACACAAAAACACTCAAGAATAAATAATCATTTAAGCTACCAAAGGGCACATTCTGCAAGCCTGCCTCCTGGCCAGCACACAACCTTTCTCTTTCCATGAGTCTAGAGTCCTCAGATGCTCTATCTCTCCATGTCATTATTTCTGTCATTGCTGTTTCTCTGGCAGAGAAGGGTCCCACATTCCACTCATGCTCTTCTCCCCTGATGGTCCTAGCATCCTCTGTTCCTGGACTGTAAGATTATTTCCCCATTTTTGTTACAAAACTTCTACCTTTACAGTTGTGACAACTGCAATTAGTCATGATAACAATTACTCACTAATGAATCATAAGACTCTTACCCCATCTCCTTTCAGCAAACCTGTGGCAAGTTGCTTTTTTGAGGCCTCAGATCTTATGAGGATTTTGCTGTTGTAACCCTGTGTGGCCTTATTGGCCAGCACACAGCAGTTTTCCAGTGTTTACTCTCTTGTGGGGCTCTACCTGCAGTTAGCCTGATTGCTCGGTCAGCCTGGTGGTCCCATACCTTTTTCAGATGGTAGTTTAAGTCACAGGGATGGGATCTGAGGGCTCCTGTGTACTTTCAAAATTCTCTACAGACAATATGTTTTTCTTAACGCCCCAACATATATATCATTGTCACTCAAGAGTGAACGTGATAGGGTAGGAGGAGGGGAAAGAGAACAGGTTTTTTTTGATGACTTCCAATTTCCCTCAGTTCATTCTTCATATAGTCCCAGTTCCTATTATTAATGGATGTTTGCAGCTGTTTCTGCTCACTTTGAATCAGTTTATATCTGGAAATGAAGGTTCTAAAATCTTTATTTCATCAGCTTCAATAAGGTCGAATCTACTTTGTGGAAGCAGCTCCTTTAGTTGTATTTTGAGTGTGTGGAACAACAAATTTACTTAATATGTCTCTTTCAGCCATGGTCTTTGTAATTATCACCAAATGACTGAGTAGTGGTGGTTGGTGGTAGTTATATGTCGTGGAGTCGGTTCTAAATTATAACGAGCACAGAGTTTCCAAGGCTCTAAATCTTTACAGGAGCAGAAAGCCTCATCTTTCTCCCATGGAATAGCTGGTAGTTTCAAACTGCTGACCTTCATATTCGCAGCCCGATTTGTAACCACTACGCTATTTGTTGTTGTTGTCAGGTGCCATCGAGTCGGAACCGACTTGTAGCGACCCTATGCACAGCAGAAC
>NW_006408520.1:26492434-26510417 GCF_000296735.1 Chrysochloris asiatica | reverse complement strand
CATAGCCCTCAGAATCACAGCAATTCAAACCACCACAGCACGACAGCCAGACAAGTGGCGGTTGCGTGGTTACTGTTAAATAGGAATCTCCTTGTGCTAGGGCCCTTAAGTCCGGCTCAAAGACGGGATTTCCATCCTCAGATGTCAATCAAGAGGCGGAAGCGCAGCAGGGGCGACTGGGTTGTAGTGAGACGCATTGGGCTGCTCTTGTGGGTCTCTAAGTTGGTTCACCCCGCCTCAAAGCCAGGATCCAATGGTTAGGCTAGGATGGCGCTCTCGCGTCCAGGGTAACTATTTCAACTTCACTGGCTTTAGTGGTTGGTGCATAAATTTGAATAATAGTGGTATTAACTGGTCTCCAGACACCTCTCACCCTGCCGCTCCGAGGTCTGGGTTTCATTTAATATCTCCACCAGGTCTGCGCAATTCTTGCACATCGTTCAGCCACTGCCCCCTCCGTTTGTGCGTCCCTAGGACTATGCAAATAGGGTATACAGGACTCTAACGTGGGGATTGGTTAGTTTTGCTCCTGGTAGGTTTAAAAGCAGTCATCTCAGAAGCAGAGGCAGACCATCCAAGGACCCAGGACCATCAAAAAAAAGAGCCAGGAACAAAGTGCGAAAAATCTGCATGGTAGCAAAGGCAGCAGTAAAGGTGGCAGAATGGAGAGGCAGAACGTGGGCTTCCTGGCCCACAGACAGTGTAAAGTTGAGTGCCTTCAGGTAGGAGGTTGGTTTGCCGACTTGGATGCTCTGGAGGCATTTATCAGCAGCACATAAGGGCCTTGTAACACTTGCCTGAGCAGGGCAGAGGCCAAGGGACAGTGTGACTGAGAAGCTGAGGGCAAGAGAAAGATATTCCTTCAGTACAGCTGAGAAGAGGCATTCCTGACTGGAAAGCTGCTATACTCTGAGTTGTTTCTGATACAAAATTATACCCTGTTAACTTCCCTAATAATTATGAGTATTGTCTGTGAGTTCTGTGTGGCCACTGCAATGTATTATTGAACACAGCAACAGACATAGAGTGCCACGGGATAGATGGTTGGTGTCAGAATAAAGTAAAGGTGGTTGTAAAGTGGAGGCCTGTCTGAAATACGCCTCAAAGAAATCAGCCTTGAGCTCATGTAGAGTTTAATTCTCCTTCCCTCTGCCCTTCATGACATTTTTGTGGAGTGTTTTCCTGGTGGTGTCTCCAACCTCGGGAGTTCAATTTCAGGTACTACATCAAACAATTTTCTGATGTTAGTCATAAGGTTTTTACTGACCATTTTTTTAGAAGTAGATCACTAGGTCCCCCTATCTAATTAGGCTATGAAAATAATGAATTACATTTAACAAATTTGAAGCATCTCACAGACATAAATTAAGTCAGACCCAAATACATATATATGATTCTATTTATATCAAATTAAAGAGCAGTTAAAACTAACCTGTGGTGCTAGAAATCAGTTGAATGGTTATCTCTGGGGAGTACAGGCTCAAAAAAGGAGCCTGCTGGCGTGCTAGAAATGTACTATATCTTCATCTGGACTATGATTACCTTAATATACATATATATGTGACAGTACTTCAAGCTGAATGCTAAAATTATACTTTGCCCTATGTGTTTATATCTACTCACATTGACTATTTTATTATCTAACATTTCTCATTTACAACAATAGAAAAAAATCTACTATCCGACTCTTTTGCACATAAACAACATACATCTGGTGGAAATGAATGTAGAGCTGTGAGATGAGAGTAATGCTGGCTGTGATGGTTACGGCTTATGTGTAAACTTGTCTGGGCCATGATTCTCAGTGGTTCAGATGTTAGATAATGATATAATTTGTTGGTTATATATCAATGTAAGGAGCTTTGGTAGTGTAGTAGTTTTGATTCAGGCTGCTAACCTCAAGGTCAGCAGTTGGAAACTACCAGCTGTACAGTAGGAGAAAGATGAGGCTTTCTGCTCCTGTAAACATTTACAGCCTCAGAAACCCTATACAGGGTTGCAGTGAATTGGAACCAACTCCACGGCACACTACCACCACCACCACCACATGGATGTAATCTGGTAGTGAGGTAATGATGTAGCCATCCTCCATTGTGTCATTGGAACCTAATCATGTCAATATGTATTTTAGTGTTAATTAAAAATTTAATGAGAAAGGGAAAAGAGGCTGTAGGATTTTCAAAGGCAGGGCAAAGTATAATTAATATAGGTATTATAATGTTAATATACTTACTTCATCTCCCTCATCAATTAATCCTTGAATGGCACTAAAAAGAGATCCATAGGCTCCAACTGTCACAAGGATTTCTTTATCTGGATTGATTTTATTTGGATACAGCTTTTCATAGAGGCAGGAAAGAGCTTTCACAAGTGATGGATGACCCTGTTGGATGAGAAGTTAAAAGAATAAACCTTGGGTGCAACTGATATGTCCTACTTGAGTTAATATGGCTCTAAAATGTGAGAAGTTTAAAATAATGGTTTTGATATTTATAATTATCCAAAGAAAAAACAATTTTTTTTGGAAAAACTTTCCACTTCAAGATGAAAGTCATACGGATCAAGGATAATCATGAAGGGAGCCCCAGTATCCTGGAAGGCTGTTATTGCTTTTCTATGTAGGCCAGATATTACAATAGGAATTGATCTCAATGAATTAAGACACCTAACTATAAAAGGGGTGACTGGATCATAGAGGTATTGAGTGCCGTTGAGTCGATTCTGACCCATAGCGATCCTGTATAGGGTTTCCAAGGAGCAGCTGGTGAGCTTGAACCACCAATCTTGCAGTTCAAACTGACTTTGCAGTCAGATGCATTAGCCCAAAGCGCCATACTAGGACTCCAGATCATATAGTGGCAGGGACCAAATGGTGGCACTTAATAAGCAAAGACAAGGTGGATGTGGTTACTATAACAGACAGCAGACACAAAGCAGTAATCAGAATAATCTGACAATGGCATTGGTATTCCCAGGAGTGACACAAATTGTTGTTCAGTGCCACTGAGTCAGTTCCAACTCAACAACCCTGTATAAGGTTTCCAAGGTGCTTGTGGTTTATCAGCCTAGTGCTTATCCTACAATGCCATACCAGGACTCCAAAATAAATGCTTGTTATTGTTGGTATTAAGTGCTGATTTATAGCGACTTGGTATAGAGTTTTGAGGAGTGGCTAGTTAGTTTGAACTGCAGACCTTGTGGCCCAGTGCATTATCCTGTAACACTACATGAGGACTCTAAAACTCTACTAAATATTTACTTGATCTGCATAAGCAAAATAATTCTAGGTCAAGTAAATGGCATTCTCCCATAACAGAAAGTCACAGCCCATCAACCAATTCCCAGACTTGAGCCAGTGTACAGACCCACAACACTGTGAATGGGAGGTTGGATCCGCTTGGGGAAGGATACTACTATACTGCCAAAAATGTATGGTATTAATCTTTCTCCCAGTCTTCCTTAAGGAACCTATGGCCTTTTATGAGACTGACTGTAAATTGGAAAAGGGAAATAATCCGACCTTCTGGGAATTATTGAACACTGATCTGAACTGATATTAATTCTGTTGTTGTTGTTAAGTGCTGTAAAATTGGTTCTGATCCAAGAAGCAGCTAGTGAGCCTGAACCACTGACCTTGTGGTTCAAACCAACTTTGCAGTCCAGCACATTAACCTAGAGCACCACATTCTAGGAGTCCCAAAATGATGCAGTGGCACATCAGTCAGAGCTGGGGCATATGGAAATCTAGTTATTAATGGGAGTCTTAACTCAGGTCTGTTGCACAATGGGTTCAATCCATCCTGCAGGGATTCCCCCAGTTATAGAATGCATAATTGAAGTAGACAGACTCAGCAACTGGCAGAATCCCCACATTAGATTCCTGACATGTGGAGTAAGGGTTAATATGGTAGGAAGGCCAAGTGGAAGTCATCAGGAATGCCCTTGCCTAGGAGAAAAGTAAAGCAAAATCAATACTACACTGCTAGAGAGATTTCAGAAAACAAATATGACCATTAAGGACTTGAAGAATGTAGAGTTGATTCCTACCACATTCCCATTCAACTTACCTATTTGCCTTGTATGGAGTCCTGGTGTGGTGCTGTGGGTCTTAACTGCAAGGTCAGTTGTTCAAGCTCACCAGCCACTCCTCGGAAACCCTATACAGGGTCGCTATGGGTCGGAACCAGCTCAATGGCAATTAACAATAACAATTTGTCTTGTATGAAAACTGGATGGATCTTGGAGAATGACAGTGGATATCGTAAACTTAATCAGGTGGTAACCCTAACTGCAGCTGCTGTTCCAGACATGGTTTCAGTGCTTGGACAAATTAATATACCTCCAGGTACCTGATACGCAGCTCTTGATGTAGCCAATGTCTTTTTCTCTATGAGGTGGTGGTGGTGGTGGTGTGCCACGGAGTTGGTTCTGACTCACAGCGACCCTGCATAGCGTTTCCAAGCTCTAAATCTTTATGGGAGCAGAAACCCTCATCTTTCTCTGGCAGAATGGCTGGTAATTTTGAACTGCTGACCTTGAGGTTAGCCACCTGACTTGTAATCACTACACTACCGGAGCTAAAGACCATCAGAAGCAGTTTGCTTTCTATTGATGAGGTTAGTAATACACTTTCACTGTCCTCCCTCAGGGGTGTGTCACCTCTCCAGCACTATGTCATAATTTAGTCCATAAGACCTATATCACCTTTCCTTTTCAAGATGGTACACTGGTCCATTACTGATGACATTACGCTGATTGAATCTAGTAAGGAAGAAGTATCAACGACTCTAGCCTTATTGGTAAGACGTTTATGTGCTTCTTGTTGTTAAGTGCCATCATTTAGTTTTGACTCATAGCGACCCTGTATAGGGTTTCCAAGAAGTGGTTGGTGAATTTGAACCTTGTGGTTCAAACTGACCTTGTTGTCCAGTGCTTATCTTGCAGCACTACACCAGGACTTCATTATGTGCTAGAGGATGGGAAATTAACCCAACTGAAAATCAGATGCCTTCCACTTCAGTAAATTTCTAGGGACTCAGTAGTGGGAGACACGTCAAGATATTCCTTCTAAAGTGAAGAATAAGTTGTATTTGGTCCTTCTTACAACTAAAATGTGTCGCGCTGTGGGAAAAAGCACTGGACAGCAAGGTCGGTTTGAACCGCAAGGTCAATGGTTCAAACTCATCAGCAGCTCCTTGGGATCCTATACAGGGTTGCTGTGAGTCAGAACTGACTCAACGGTACTTAAGAACAACTAAAAAAAAAGGCACAATGCTGCTTTGGATTTGGGTGTGCAACTCTGGCCTATTTATCAAGTGACTCGAAAAAGCTGCACACTTTGTGTGGTGATGGTGTGCTGTGGAGTCAGTCCCGACTCATAGTGACCTTGTACAGGATTTCCAAGGCTGCAAATCTTTATGGAAGCAGAAAGCCTCATCTTTCTCCCATGGAATGGCTAGTAGTTTCAAACTGCTGACTTTGCCGTTAGCAGCGACTCATAACCACTATGCTACCAGAGTTCCTTGCAAGTTTTGTGTAGGGCCCAGAAAAAGAGAAGGCTCTGCAACAGGTGCAGATGGTTGTGCAAGTTGCTGCTTCACTTGAACTGAATGATCCAGCTGCTCCAATGGTGTCTGAAGTTCCAGTGGCAAACAGATGCTGTTTGCAGTTCTTGATAGGCACTTATTGGTGAATCATAGCGAAGACACTTAGCATTTTTAGGCAACACCTGCCATCCTCTGCAGATAACTAAAATCCTTGTCAGAAGCTGCTTTGACTTTTCACAGGCCTTAGTAGAGACTGAATACTTAACCATGGGCCACCAAATTACCATGCAGCCTGAGCTGCCCGTCATTAACTGGGTGTTGTCTTACCCACAGAGTCATAAAGTTGGGTGTGCCCAACAGCACCCCATCATTAAATGGAAGTGGTATGTATACAATTGGGCTTGAGCATAACATGAAGGCACAAGCAAGTTATATGAGGAAGTGGTCCAAATGCCCATAGTCCCCACTCCTGTCACACTTCCTTTTCTCACTCAGTGTGCACCTATGGCCTCATGAGAAGTACCCTGTGATGAACTGGCAGGACCTTGATCATCTTTCCCTTTCATGATACTACACTGGTCCATTATCAATGACTCTAGACTTATTGTTAAGAAATTTATGTGCGAGAGGGTGGCAGATTAACCCAACTCATGCTTGCCTTACAGATGGCTCTTCGTGATATGCAGGCATCACCTGGAAGTGGACAGTGGTAAAGAGAAATCCTCCTAGTGGACAGAACATAAGCAGTGCAGCTGGTTGTTCACTCTGCTTGGACGGAGAAATGGCCAGATGTGTGATTGTACACTGATTCATGGGCTGTGGTCAATGGTTTCACTGGATGGTCAGAGATTGGAAACACATTTTTGGAAAACTGGTGTCAAGGAGATATGTGGATAGATGTCTCTGAATGGGCAAAAGAAGTGAAGATATTTATGTATCATATCAATGCTTACCAAAAGATGACTTCAGCAGAGGAGGATTTTAATAATCAAGTGGATAGGATGACATGTGATGACATATCAGCTGCTTTCCTCAGCCAATCCCATTACTGCCCAGGAGATTCATGAACAAAGTGGCCATGGTCGCAATGACAGAGGTTATGCATGAGCTCTGAAACATGGATTTCCAGTCACCAAGACTGCCTTGGTGAGTGCCCATTGTTCAAGCAGAGACCAAAACTGAGCCCTTGATATGGCACCAGTCCTAGGGGCAACCAGTCAGCAACCTGGTTTTTGCTGTGAAGTGCCATCGAGTCGGTTCCGACCCATAGTGACCTGGTCTGGTACAGGGTTTCCGAGGAGCAGCTGGTGAGCTTGAACTGCCGACCTTGCAGTTCAAATGGCTTTGCAGTCTGGTGCATTAACCCACAGCACCATAGCAGGTGATTATAACAGACCATTTCCACCATGAAAAGGGCAGCATTTTGTTCTTACTGGGATAAACACTCTGGATACAGATTTGCCTTCCCTGCATGTAATGTTTCTGCTCAAACTACCATCCAAAGACTTACAGAATGCCTTATCTATCATCCAGTAGACAAACAGCATTACCTCAGATCAAGGAACTTAGTTCACAGCAAATGAAGTATGTCAATGGGCCCAGGCTCATAGAATTCACTGATCTTACCATGTTCCCTATTGTCCTGAAGTAGCTGGTTTGAAAGAACAAAATGGCTTTTATAAGTCACAATTATAGTTCCAGTTAGGTGATAATACATTGCAGGACTGGGCAATGTTGTCCAATGTTCTAAATGTGCATCCCATGTATGGTGCTATTTCTCCTATGTCCAGCAATCAAGGGGAGAACGGGAGTGGCATCACTCATTACTACCCCTAATGACCCAGTTGTGAAATTTTTTGCTTCCTATGCTTTGTGGGTCTAGAGGTCTTAATTCCAAAAGGAGAAATTCTTCTATCCAGTGACACAATACTGATTCTACTTAACTAGGAATTAAGAATGCAACCTGGCCACTTTGGGCTGCTTATGCTTCAGAATCACCAAGCTAAGAAGGAAGTTACTGTATTGGCTGGTGTGATTGATCCTGATTACCAAGGGAAAATTGGATTGATAGTAAATAATGATATTACATAATGGAGATAAAGAAGCATATGTCTGGAATATAGGAGAGCCCTTAGACATCTTAGCTTAGACTACCAAGCCCTGTGATTAAAGTCAGTGGGTAACTATAGAAACCCAATTCTGATATGACTACTAATGACACAGACCCTTCAAGAATGAAGGTTTCGTTCACTCAATCAGGCAAAAACTTAGGACCAGATGAAGTCCTTGCTGAAGGCAAAGAGGATACATAGAGGATGCTAGAAGAGGGTAATTCTAAATACCAGCTATGACCACATTACCAGTTGAGACACAAAGAATGTAATTTAGTATGTGTATTTCTTCCTTGTTTTATTATATATGAGTGTATGCCAAATATCTTTGTTTTCTTTCCTACCTTATCCCATTACTTATTATAAAATGCAAAAAGTAAAAAGGACTACTGAGTATTTGGTTGGATGCACGTGAGTTGTATCATCTTAGGTGCAAATATGACTTTATTTAGAAATTATTTACATTTATTTAGAGTTTAAGGAGATGTGTACGTGCCAAGATGACAGGGGGCAGAGTGTGATTAATGTTATGTAGCAACTGCTGTGATCAGCTGATCAGTTAAAAGGGCAGTTTCTTTAGTGGCAGGGCCCACCTAAAGTATATAAATATATGTTCTGGCAAAGCTCACTTTCTTGACTCTGGACTCTTCTTGTTACCTGACTCCAGTTCTTGAACTTGAACTTGCACCTGCAGAAATCTCTGCTCTGCCACCTGACCACCTATAGAGTTTTGATTTGCCAAACCTTACAACTCTGTGAGTCAGTAGAGGCCACGAGCCTGCCACATGACCTACAGAGTCTGGATTTGTTAACCATATGAGTATACAGAGGTCTTCAGTCTGCCATTGGACCCATGGATTTGGGACTCACCAGCTCTCACAATTGTATGAGCCATTTCCTTGAAACACTTTTACTTCTATTAATATGCTTCATTGGTTTTGCTCAAAAGAACCCAGATTAAAACACTTGGATAATCTTTTGTTCCTTTGCAGCTAAACTCCTCTGTACCACATCATTGATTTTTCTGCGTATCTGATTGTCATTATTTATTAGTTTGCATATTTTCATATTCTATACAAATGGAACCATACAATATACTCTCATTTTTGGCTTCTTTCAAAAGCATGGTTTTGAAATTCATCCATGTTATTGTTTATCAGTACAAGTAGTTTGTTCCTTTTTGATACTGAGTAATATTCTATTGATGAACATCATGTTATGTTCATCATTAACCTATTGATGGATATTTGGGTGGCTTCTGGTTTTTGGTTACTGTGAAAAATGTTTGCATGAACATTTGTGTTAAAGTTGAAAAGTTGAAAAGATAACGGGTTTTAATTTCTCTTAGGCAAACGCCTAGCAGTAGAACAGATGGATTATATAGGTGTGTAATTAACTTTATAAGAAACTGCCCAACAGTCCTCCAGATTGCACCATTTGATGTCTGCCACCATTTGCTATATGACAGTTCTGGCTGTTCCCTATCCTTTCTAACATTTGATATTATAAGTTTTAAAAATTATTTTATCCATTATACCCAAACAAACAACCCATTACAATCAATCGAGTTGATTCCAATTTACAGCAATCCTGCACAGGGTTTCCAAGATTATAAATTTGGACGGGAACAGACAGGCTTATCTTTCTTCTGTGTTGGTGCTTTGGAACTGACAAGCGTGTGGTTAGCAGCCCAACACTTCCCCACAGCAGCACCAGGACTCCTTATCCATTCATTTGTTTTTGTTAAATGCTGTCAAATTGGTTCAGCAGGTTTCCAAGGAGTGGCTGATGGATTTGAACTGCTAATCTTGTGATTAGCAGTCGAGTGTCTACAGTGCTATACCAGAACTCCTTATCCATTTTGTTGCTGTTGTTGTTAAGTGCCTATGAGTAGGTTCTGACTCAGTGAGCCTGTAAAGGATTTCTGAGGAGCAACTGGTGGGTTTGAACTGCTGACCTTGTGGTTTGAAATCCATGTTAATCCTACATGCCACACCAGAGGCCCCTTATCCATTCTGTTGTTGTTAAGTGCCATCGAGTCAGTTCTGACACATAGTGACCCTGTACAGGGTTTTGGAGGAGCAGCTCATGAGCTTGCACCACAGTCCTTGCAGTTCAAACAGCTTTGCAGTCTGGCACATTAACCCACAGCACCACACCAGGATTCCTTATCCATTCTAGTGGGTGTGAAATGGTATCTCACTGGTTTTGATGTACATTTCTCTTATGAATCATGATGTTGAGAATATTCCATGTTACTCACTGGCCATTTGAATGCTGTCTTTTGTGATGGGTCCAAAATATTTTGTCAATTACATTTTTTCTTACTGAATTAAAACATTTTCTAATATAATCTGGAAACAAGCTTATTGTCAGATATATTGTGAATATGTTCTGCCAGTCTGTGGCTTGCCTTTTCTCTTTCAGCATTACTGTCTTTCCCTATGCTCCCAACCTCAAAGCAAAGTCACTCTATGAATTTTTATAGACTTCTATGGAGTCCTGGTGTGGAGCTGTAGGATAAGCACTGCTGCAAGGCTGGCAGTTCAAACTCACCAGCGGTTCCTCAGAAACCCTATGTAGGGTCACTATGAGTTGGAGTCGACTCAATGGCATTTAACAAGAACAACAATAACAGTCAAAAACTCAAAAGGCTTCTATACTACCACAGGCGGAAAACACAAATGCTCAAACATATAATAATTCTATTTATATTTCAAAGGTCCCTCTGAATCTAGGAAATCTCCAGATATTCTAGGTGTCATAAAACAACAGGATAGAGGTTGGGATTGGAATAGAGAGGTAGAAAGTAACAAGTTAGGAATAGGTGGATATTCATTAACCCGTCATTTTGAGGCTGCCTAAGTACTAATGAGACGGAAAACTTATGTCTCAAAAGAACATCCTCTCTTTCTTTGTTGCCATAAAATCCCATCCTGAACAACAGTAAAGTAAAGGTCAAAAAAGGACTATGGAGGGACTAGAAGTAGGTGAGGGAAGACTCATCCTAGGAAATAAAGGTAAAGGTGGGAGAATTTCTATGGTTTCTAGATTAGGAGAGTTGGTGCCCCCAAACCAGTTACATATAAATGATAGAACTGTGTACACATACAAGGGGGATACAAAATTGTTGGTAGAGGCTGGAATGAAAAGATCATGGAATATGTCTGTAATAGTTTTGAAGCCCCCTTGTACATACACAGTATAAAACACAAGCTCATGTCCCACATGGTCCCAGTATACTTACAAAGCCCCGTGTATACTGGTTCATGCTATCAATTGCTGCAATTTTTGCTAATTCTTCCTTTACATATCTAGGAGGTGATACATCTGGTAGGCCTTGGCCAAGATTCACAACAGAGGGGTCTGCAGCCAACTTGGTAAATTCAACCCTGAGATTAAAACACACACACATATATATACTAGTATTAATAACTACTATAGTTATAAAGTAATCTTTTCTATAGTTCATGGTCTTACTATAAAACTGAAAAAAAGTCCTAATTTAGTCCTACAGATTCATTTTTTAAAAAGTTGGGCTCTAAAATGACTTGAGCTCATAAAGTGATGGCTGAACTGATGAACTATAACATTCCGTACAAACCTCGATTCCATTCTGCCCGTGTTTTACTAGATTTTTTTTTTTTTTTCCACGCCATCTCTCAAAAATTCTGGTTGCTCTACTCAATCATTAGAGAATAGAACTGATTATAAAATACCATGGATTAGACTGTAAACTCTGTTAGGGACTCTACCAAATTTGACTTCTCCTCTGCCATATTTCTGGAGCCTAGCACTCGCTCTGGAACATTTCCTAAATGTATGAATTAGTGTATGAATCACTTTGTTTTATTTCATAGTCATAGATTCTGTTCCTTATTAGTCTCCTTGGAAATGTACATCTATAATTACAAAGAAGATCCTAGTCATTACTGGAATCAGTGCAGGCTTCCTGAAAGCAGGACTGGCATGGGGACAGAGGACAGTCTGTGAACCCTCTGAAATTGGGTATAAAATTGTGTTTAGGTACTGATGCATATTTTTCTGAAGAAAGGTTCATAGCTTTGAACAAATATTGAATGAAACTTATGACCTCAGAAACAATTTATCACAAAGTCAAAAGAACAAGTATAAAACTGCAGTAGCAAAACCCAATACTTCCATACAAAACAATAGCAGCTGACCGACTGTTACTACAAGAACAAGCAAGTTGCTTGCCCAGGAGACATCAAGGCAAGTGGTTGGGTCTCCTCAGTGGAAACACCCTTCCAAGACTAAGACTCAATGGGAATACATGATCTGATTGGTGACCACGCTCATCACCAATTAGGGGAAGTGAGGGAAAAACAGCAATGAAGCTGCAAGCTAAGCCCTACAAGCTCAACCAGAATAAGAAAGAAGAGGAAAAAATGAGTAATCTGATACAATTTGATGAACTTCACCTACGCCTATGGATGCAGTAGCTCAAAAGAGGGAACAAATCCTTACAGCAAGGATCATTCCCACCCCCCTCCATACACAGAGTAGACAGGGATGGGCAACTTGGACATTAGCTACTCAAAATGAGGGGGCTACAAAGGCAAGAAGTGGCTGGCTTACAAGCTTTCAAAAGGGAACCTAGATTCAGAGGGCGTGAAGGAAGGTAGAATCTCCACTGAGTAGTATCCAATCTGTCTAGGCGGGGCTGATGAAATGAAATGTGGATGGGTCTCTTGTGATACCATAGTGAATAATTGTTATCAGGACTACTTGTGAAGGTTGGAAATGTAAAGGTAGATGTTTTGTAGCAAGGAGGGGAGTGATTAACTTTTCAGTCTAGGAACAGAGGTCCCTGAGACCACCAAGGGAGAAGAGCGGAGAGCGGGACTCTATCCAGAGAAGCAGTGATGCCTGAGATGGAGGCAGAGACGATGACGTGGAGAGATGGAGCAGTTGGAGACTTTAGACACAGAGAAAGAGAGGGGCTGTGTGCTGACAACTGGGGGGAAGGCTTGTAGTATATACCCTTTGGTTGGTTGATGATGCATGGAGGGGATTGTAACCATGGAAATTAAACAATGTACGATAGGATGAATGTAAAACTAATGTCCTCCCATGTAAACTATCACATAATTCACAATAAAACATTAAAAAATTTTTTTAAATTAGCCTGCTAACAGAGGACCCTAGGATCATCAAGAGATGAGAGCATGAGTGCAATGTGGGACCCTAACCAGAGAAGCAGTGACACCAGAGATGGAGGCAGAGATGAGAACATGGAGAGAGGGAGCAGCTGAGGACTGTAGATTCATGGGAAGAGAAAGGCTGTGTGCAGGTAGCCAGGAGACTGACTTGCAGAATGTGCCCTTTGGTTGTTTAAATGGTTATATGTTTCGGAGTGTTTTTGTTTACATCAAAAAACAAAACAAAACAAAAAACACGAGGAAATAGTATCAAATACTATTAAATGATGATGCATGGGTGGTTGTAATCATTGCAATGAAACAAAACATAGGATGAGTGTAAAACCGATGTTCTCTCATGTAAACTATCACTTAATTCACAATAAAAGCTTAAAAAACCCAACCCCCCCCAATATTTCCATTTACAAACAAAAATTTCTAGACATTCTGAACTTAAAGGCATAAAATAAAATGCTTATATTAAATTTGTTTATAGTTAATTTTTTTGCTTTTAGCTCTAGTACAGATGATAATTTAGTAACAATGATAGTACAGCTAACATTTATTTGTTGTTATTAAGTGTCTTTGAGGCGGTTGCGATTCATAGCAATCCTGTACAGGGTTTCTGAGAAGCAGCTGGTGAGCTTAAACCGCCAAACTGACTTCGACTTTGACTGCCATTAACCACACCCACCAGTGCTTAGCATATTCTAAGCACAATGCCAAACACGTTATAGGAATTATTTTATTTAAATCTCAACAGTCTGACATTACAAGGAGGAGATTGAAACTTACATTGATTGCTTCCGCAGGCCTTGGCAAACATTTTCTGTAAGCTTTGTGGGCCCTATGATCCCTGTCATAACTACTCCACTGAGCCATTACAATAAAAAAAGCAGCCAACGGCCATTTGTAAATAAAAGCATGTGGCTTTGTAAAACTTTTTACTCAAACAATAACTTTTTTGTTTGGACATACTGTGGACATATTTAAACAGTATGTTATTTTAGTTAGCATGCAACCAGAGATGCTAAACTTGGTGGGAACGCCATTACAAATAATCAATTTTTAAGAAAATGAACCATTATACATCAATTAAAGATGTTCCAAGTTGAATTCCACCTTAAATAATATTTTCTTTTCACTTATTTTGCATCTAGTAGATAAGTTATAATCAGTGATTTATTCATAGACTATGTATAAGTTGAAAAATTCTAAACTGAGGATATAAAAATTTGTAGGAAAAAAACCTTACCATATTGTTTTTACTTTAACATACTCACCATACGTTACTATCAAGTCCTTCAATTCGTTTTGCGTTATTGAATTTCAAAGACATTTTCTGGAAGATACAAAAAAATAAAAAAATAAAGCCAAAAATCATGAGTAATACTTCTTTTATTTTATTTTCGCCAAGTAAAAGCTTTACTGGTGTTGTGTGTTAAGTACTGTTGAGTTGGTTCCAACTCATAACAACCCTGTATATAGTTTCCAAGGAGCGGCTAGTGAGCTTGAACCACCGACCTTGCAATTTAAACTGACCTTGTAGTCCAGGACATTAACCCACAGTTCCACACCAGGCTTTACTAGGTAGTACCAGAACAAAGGAGCTCTGGTAGCAAAGTGGTTACGAGTTGGGCTGCCAACCTCAAGGTCTGCAGTTTGAAACTATCAGCTGTTTCATGGGAGAAAGATGAGGCTTTCTGCTCCTGTAAAGATTTATAGCCTTGGAAACCCTATACAGGGTCCCTATGAGTTGGAACTGACAGCATATAACAACAACCACTAACTTCTTCAGTCTGAAATTGAACAAATATGCAGCCAAGATGCACTGATAATTACTGGTGACTGGAATGCATAGTAAACAAAGAATGATCAGTAGTTGGATAATATGGCCTTGGTAAGAACTGATGTGAAATATCACATGATAGAATTTTGCAAGACCAACAATTTAGTCATTACAAATATCTTTATTCAACCACATAAACTGTGACTATTCATAAAGACCTTGCTGGATGGAACATACAGGAATCAAATCAACTATATCTGTGGAAAGAGAAACTAACTCTCATCAGTCAGAACAACACTAGGGACAGTTATGGAACAGATCAGTTGTTCATTTGCAAGTTCAAGTTGAAGCTAAAAAAAATTAAATCAAGTCTATGAGAGCCAAAATATGACCTTCAGTATATTTCAACTAAATTTAGAGACCATTTCAAGAACAGATTTGTTTTGTAAACACTAATGATTAAAAACATACATCGTACATGAAGAACATAAAGTGAATAAAAACAAGCAGCAAAGAAAAGACCAAACTGGATGTTAGAAGAGACACAAAAACTTGCTGTGGATCATAACAAACTGTGGATAACATTGTGAAGAATGGGCATTCCAGAACACTTAATTGTGCTCCTGAGAAACCTGTACATAGACCAAGAGGCAGTTAGTTGTTAGAACAGAATAGAGGACAATGAATGGTTTAAAATCAGAAAATGTATGTGCCAGGGTTGTAGCCTTTCACTATTCTTGTTTAATCTGTATGATGAGCAAATAATCTGACAAGCAAGATTATATGTATAAGAATGTGGCATCAGGATTGAAGAAAGACCCATTAACAACCTGCAATAAACAGATGGCACAAACTTGTTTGCTGGAAGCAAAGAGGGTTTAAAATACTGATAAAAATTTAAAATCCTCACAACTGGACCAAAAACATCAGATAAATGAAGAAAAGATTGAAGTTGTCAATGACTTCATTTTGCTTGGATTGACCATCAACACACATGGAAGCATCAGTCAAGAAATCAAACAATGTATTGAATTAGGCAAATCTGCTGCACAAGACCTCTTTAAAGTGTTCAAGAGCAAAGATTTCAGTTTGAAGACTAAGGTGCACCTGACTCAAGCCATGGTATTTTCAGTAGCCTCATATACATGTGAAAGTTGGATGATGAATAAGGAAGACCAGAGAAGAATCAGATCATTTCAATTATTGAGTTGGTGCAGAATATTGAAAGCATCATGGAATGCCAGTTGTTGTTAAGTGTCATTGAGCCTGTTCTGAATCATAGTGATCCTGTACAGTGTTTCTGAGGAGTGATTGGTGGGTTTGAACCACAGACCTCATGGTTCAAAATGACCTTATAGTCCAGTGCTTTATCCTACAGCACCACACCAGAATTTCAGAATGAACAAGTTTGTATTGGAAGAAGTAAAACTAGAATGCACTTTAGAAGCCAGGATGGTGAGATGTTGTTTCTCATACTTTGGACATATTGTTAGGGGAAGGACATCGTGCATGCTAGGGAAAGTGGAGGGTCAACAAACACGAGGAAGATGTCTACCAAGATGGACTGACACAGTGGCAACACTGGACTAAAATATAACAACTGTTAAAATGGCACAGGACTGGGAAGTGTTTAGTTCTGTTGTGCATAGGGGTACTATGAGACAGAACTGCCTCAATGGCACCTAACAACCAGAAGAATGAACAAATCTGTTTTGGAAGAAGTGCAGCCAGAATGCTCCTTAGAAGCGAGGATGTAAGACTTCAGCTCATATACTTTGGGTATACTATCAAGACGGACAAGTCTCTGGAGAAGGAAGGACATCATGTTCGGCAATGTAAAAGGTCAGAGAAGACGAACACCTTCAGTGAGGTATTCACACAATGGCTGCAACAATGGGCTCAAACAAAAACTGTGAGAGTGGATCAAGACTGGGCAGCGTTTTGTTCTGTTGTACACAAGCTTGCTATGAGCTGGAATTGATTTGCTGGCACCTAACAACAAACAACATATGGTATCAAAAAGTTCATTCTGAACTCCAATACAAAATTCTGAAGAACCTATCTCCCACCTGTTGTTTTACGAATGCTCTTTATTATGAATCATAGACGTTCATCCTCACCTAAAGATAAAAATACCACTCTAAGAAAATAAAAATAAAAATAAAAATAACTTCAGTCATATCCTGGGGATTCTTTTACATAAAATGGATGCTATTTTATAAATTCCTTGTGTAGCATATAGTAAGTATTCAACAAATAGTTTAAAAACTACTCAGTAAGAGGTTCTAAATACATTAAAAGTAGCCAACATTATTAGGCATTGTGGTACCTTGCATTTACTTGACATAGCTTTTCTATCCAATGTCTTTTTAATTCCCACCAAGTGATTGGCTGGGATCATACAAACAAGGTGTACGGGACTCTAAGGCTGAGATTGGTTAATTTTGTCGTCCGGCTAGGTTTAAAAGAAGCCATCTCAGAAGCAGGAACAGATGATCCCAGGATCATCAAGAAGGAAGAGCATGAATGGAGTATGAGACTACTACCTAAAAAAGCCGAGACAACAGAGGAGTGGCATGAAGACAGAGCAACTGTGGACTCTAGGCTCATGGACTGAGTAAAGCTGAGTGTCTAAGTGCAGGTGACTGGCTTGCAAAATGTGCCCTTTAGGCATTCACAGACTGGCTATAAGAGGTTTGCAATATTTGCCCAAGTAGGGTAGAGTCCAAGGGGCCACATGGCTGAGAAGCTGAAAACAACAGCGAGGCATGTCTGCAATACAGCAGAAAAGAGGTGTTCCTGATTGGAAAACTACTACATCCTGAGTTGTTTCTTGGTCCTTAATTGTAACCTGTTCACGTCCCTAATAAAGCCCATAATTGTGAGTATTGTTATGAGTTCTGTGTGGCCATTGCAATGGATTATTGAACCCAGATGTGAAGCAGAAAGTGCTATGGACGGATGGTTGGTGTCAGAAGAGGGTAAAGAAAGTTACAGAGTGGAGGCAAGTCTGACCTCCATTCCATAGAATTTGGGCTGATTTTGAGTTTGATTCTCTTTTCCCCCTGTGAAATTAGCAGAAGTCAGACATGGCTCCCACGTGGTTTTATCAGGGGTAGCATATGTACCGAGCACTGTTGTACATAAATGACTTGTATTATATTCACAACAGCCCTATGTAACTGGTCCTATTATCAGCCATACTTTACTCATGAGGAAACAGATACAGAGAGATTACTATCATTAAACTCATTTACATTTGCTCAAGATCAGAAAGCTGGTTAAATTAAACCCAAATACATTCAACCAGGATTTGAATCAAGACAGTATTCTCCAGAACCCATAGTCTCAACTACTACCATATATATATATAAA
>NW_006408520.1:26486344-26492334 GCF_000296735.1 Chrysochloris asiatica | reverse complement strand
TATTTCTATGGTCTATCCAGAGATCAAGGAGTACTGGTATGGTGCTGTAGGATAAGCCACTGGTCCACAACGTCTGTTTGAACCACAAGGTCAGTGGTTCAGACTCACCAGTTATTCCTGGAAACCCAATACAGTGCTGTTATGAGTCGGAACCGACTCCATGGCACTTCACAACAACAACCTAGATATTATAGCATACAATATAACAATTTTTAGTTCTTTAATTCTAAAATAAGTTTAAATTTCCTCTAAAAAATATTGAATTAGCTTTCAGCTCACCATTAACAAGCTGGTGGAAAAAAATGATTGGCAGTATTTTTACAAAGAATTTTATATAGAATATTAAAGTAAGTTTAATTCCATCTCACAGGAAGATAATGATATGGTTATTAACTAGACCATTGTTCTCATTCTATTCCCAATAATAGGGCCAAGGAAATATCTTTTCATTCTCATATGTTTAATATTTAATACTCCAGTGAAGTAAATCATATGCAATTACTCCAAAGATTACAGAGCCTTACAGAACAGCATGATGGATAAGTTCCCACCTGAACAAGATACTATTGTAGAGACTAGTCATAAAACCAAAAAGTCACAGCATAATAGAAAGTTGTTTTAACAATTGCCCTTTTATATTTCTAATAAAAAGTTTTATTTATTTAGTATGTGACTAAAAATACAAGTACAGACTCATATTGACAAAAGTGAACATGGGTTAGAGAAGCTGATTTAGATACAAGTGTCAACTTTATTTAGAATATTTAGATAATTGAGGTCAAATTGTATTTTCTGATTTAATTTAGTTTTTTAATTTTTAACTATTTATTGTGAATTGAATAATTTTCTTTATGTGTCTAGACAGACCTCTTCTCACATTTCTTTCTCTGCTCCCCACATCCCAATTCTGTCTCAACTATTTCTAATTTTTCAAATATTTTATATTCTCTCCTATCTCTGTAGCTTCATATGTGATCTTCCCTCTGCTTATATGGTCTTTCTAAACCCATGTATCTCAACCTTATTTTCATCACTGTGCCCCATTTACGAATTTATAGGCAGTTTTCCCCTAAACATCTCCTCCACTCATAATTAAATACTAAGGAATAGGATTTTTCAGATAAAGCTAAGTTTTGAAGGATCACATTCTATTGTAATATTTTGATGTTTTAAAATTTATGGAGATTTGCTTTGTGGCCCAACACATGGTCTATTCTGGAGAATGATCTGTGTGCACTGGAAAAGAATATGTATTGTGTGGCTGTTGGGTTGAATGCTCTGTACACATCTATGAGGTCAAGTTGGTTTATTGAGTTGTTCAGTTCCTCTTTGTCTCTGCTGAGTTTCTTTCTGATTGTTTTCTCCTTTTTCACAAGTGGTGTATTAAAATCTCCCACTATTATTGTAGAGGTGTCTATCTCTTTTTTAATTGTATTAGGGTTTGCTTTATGTAATTTGGGGCTCTTTCATTAGGAAAGGAGCATAGCTATTTATTATGGTTAAGTCATCTTGTTCAACTGACTGTTGTTGTTGTTAAGTGCCATTGAGTTGATTCTGACCCATAGCAACCCTGTATACGGTTTTCAAGGAGCAGCTGGTGAGCTTGAACCACCGACCTTGCAGTTCAAATGACTTTGCAATCTGATGCATTAACCCACAGCACCACAACAGGACTCCGACTGACCCTTTAACCATGGGATAATGACCTTCTTTTTCTCTTATGCTGGTCATCGCTTTAAAGTTCATTTTATCTGAGATTAATATTGCTACTTCTGCTAGTTTTTAATTGCAGTCAGCTTGGTATACGTTTTTCCATTCTTTAATTTTTAATCTGTTTTGTCTTTGTGCATTAGGTGAGTCTCTTGGAGACAGCATACTGTAGGATCTTGCTTTCTTATCCATTCTGTCACTCTCTTTGACTGGTGCATTCAATCCATTGATGTTTAGTGGGATTATCAATAGGTATGGATTAATTGCTGACATTATGTTGTTTGTCTTTGTGGTGCTACTGGTTTAGCGTAGTGGTTACGTATTGGGCTGTGAACCACAAGGTCAGCAGTTCGAAACTACCAGCTGCTCCATGGGAGAAAGATTAGGCTTTCTGCTCCCGTAAAGATTTACAGCCTCGGAAACCCTGTTCAGCGTCGCTATGGGTCGGAACCGACTCAATGGCACTTAACAACAACAACAACTGGTTTCTTTGGTCCATATGTCTTCCTATGCTGAGTTCTTTTTTGTGTGTGTCTTTCTTGTCAATTTGTTCAGAATGTTAGTGTTTCCATACTCTTTTTGGATATTTTGTTTTCTTAATTTGATGTGGAAATATATCCAGTTTCTTTGAGGTTACCTGGTAGTTTATTGAGATCTTTTTATGGCAGATTATTTTATTTTAAGATCTATTTGTCTTCCTCACCAGCTGGGCTTTCCCTTCTTTCACTTTGTGTCCATCCTGCTCATAGACTGACCTCCCAAAGCCCCTAATTTCAATTTTGTAGTTTTGCTTTGCCTTGAACTCTTCTACCTCTAGATTGAGGTCCAGGCAGTGATACCAAATATGTCAGTCTCTGGTTGTTGTCTGGTCTTGTTGATTCTCAGTCCAAAGAACTCCCTTTAGTATGTTTTGGAGTGCTGGTTTGGCCTTTACAAAATCATTAATTTCTGTTTATCCTGGAATGTTTTGATTTCACCTTCATATTTGATTTACAGCTTTGCTGGGTATATGATTCTTGGTTGGCAGTTGTTTTCTTTCAGAGGTTTGTATATATCTCCCTATTGTCTTCTTGCCTGCACGATTTCTGATAAGTAATCACAGCTTAATTTTATTTGCTTTCCTTTGTATGTGACATTTCTTTTTTCCCTAGCTGCTTTCAGGATTCTCTCCTTGTCTTTGGTTTTAGAAAGTTTGATTATGATATGTCTTGGTGATTTTCTTTTGGGGTCAATCCTTCCTGGAATTTGTTCAGCCTCTTACATGCTTATTTTCTTGCCCTTCAAGATTTTAGGGAAGTTAATCTTCCATAACAGCTTTTCAACAATCTCTTCTGCAGTATTTTTTGTCCCTTCCTGTTCAGGAATTCCAATCAGCCTCAAGTTATTACTCTTCATGTTGTCCCACATGAATCTTAGATTTTTTTAAAATGATTTTTTCTGCTTGTTCTTCTATCTTAGCACTACTGAAAAATTTGTCTTGAAGCTCACTGACTCTGGCTTCTATCTCTTCAATTCTACTCCTTTGCCCTTTCGGTGTATTGTCCATTTCTGATATTTTGGCATTAATCGTCTAGACCTCTTTCTGAAGGGTCTTTATTATTTTCAAGGCTGTTTCAATTTTTGTTTCCTGTTCTTATAGTGCCTTTCTGACTGCTTTCTTTGGCTTTATTGTGGAACACTTGGATGCACCTCAATTTCATTCTCCTAAATTCCCCTTCAGCCAATGCCAGAGCCTCACCCTCTAATACAAAATCTAGCTTTTCCTCTTGGTCATTTGTCTAAGCTACTCTGTCTTGCTTCTGCACATAAGCAGAAAATTTCTGCTGCTTTTTAGACATTGCAGTGTTGTTATATTTGTGTTAATTAGATATATGTATAATGAATGGTGTGTTCTTAAGCACACTCCAAATTGTCTCCAAATGGGTGTGATCAGGAGATGGGCTTCTTTATTCATTGTTCCTGTGGTTCCCCTTGTTGTTGTTGTTGTTATGTGCCGTGGAGTCGGTTCCGACTCATAGCGACCCTGTACAGGGTTTCCGAGGCTATAAATCTTTACGGGAGCAGAAAGCCTCATCTTTCTCCCATGGAACAGCTGGTAGTTTCAAACTGCTGACCTTGCGGTTCACAGTCTGATTCGTAACCACTACACTACCAGAGCTCCCCCTTAGACTGTTTATAACAGGTGTTGGCTGTACACATGTTCTGATATATAGCATCTGGAATTGGCTCTTGCCTTTTTGCTGGGGTTTACAAGGTACAAATGATTGAATAAAAATTGAAATCTTTCAATAAACTGTTGAAGCATTGGAGGAACTCACTCATCTATGCCAAGAAATTTGGAAGACAGCCTCCTGGCTGAAAGAGATCCATATTTGTGCCCAATCCAAAGAGAGGTGATCCAATGGAACGTGGAAATCATTATACAATATCATTAATATCTCATGCAAGTAAAATTTTGCTAAAGATAATCCCAAAACAACCTAAAATGTACATTAACAGAGAACTGCTAGAGGTTCAAACTAGATTCAGACGAGGACATGGAATGAGGGATATCACTGCTGGCATCATATGGATCTTGACTGAAAGCAGAGAATACCAAAAAAGGTGTTTACCTGTGCTTTATTGACTACACACAGATTTTCAATTTTAAGGATCATGACAAGCTATGCACAACATTGCAGAAAATGAGTATTCCAGGACACTTAATTGTGTTCATTCAGGAGGAATGTGTACATAGACCAAGAGGCAGTTGTTTGAATAGATTAAGGAAACACTGATTGGTTTAAAATTAGGAAAAATATGCACCAGGGTTGTATTCTTTCTCCATACTTATTCAATCTGTATTGAGCACATAATCCTAGAAGATGGGTTATATGAAGAAAAATGTGGCATCAGGATTGGAGGAAGACTCACTAACAACCTGCGATATGCAGATGATATAACCTTGCTTGCTAAAAGCGAGAGGACTTAACATATTTACTGATGAAGATCAAAGAACACAGCCTTCCATATAGGTTGTACCTCAATGTAAAGAAAACAAAAATCTTCACCATGGGACCAATAAACAACATCCATATAAATGAAGCAAAGATTGATGTTGTCAAAGACTTAATTTTGCTCAGATCAGCCATCAACACTAACGGAAGCAGCACTCAAAAAATCAAATGAAGTATTGTATTAGATAAACAAGTTTGCACAAGAGTTCAAGAACAAAGATGTCAGTTTGTGGCCTAAGGTGTTTCTGACCCAAACCAAGCCATGGTATTTTCAATAACCTCATACGCATGTGAAAGTTGGACAGTGAAAAAGGAAGACTGTAGAAGAATTGATGCATATGAGTTACGGTGTTGGAGGAGAATATTAAAAATTCCATGCTATGCCAAAAGAACAAACAGATCTGTGTTGGAAGAAGTTCAGCCAGAGTGTTTCTCTGAAGCCAGGATGTCCAGAATTCATCTGTCATACTTCAGACATATTGTCATAAGAGACTAGTCCTTGGAGAAGGATATCATGTTTGGTAAAGTGGAAGGTTGGAGAAAAAGAGGAAGACCCCAACGAGAAGAACTGACGCAGTGGTGGCAGCGATGGGCTCAGGCCTAGCAACAGTTGTGAGGTTGGCCCAGGACCGGCAGTGTTTTGTTCTGTTGTGTAGAGGGTTGCTGTGAGTCACCTAACAAGAAGAAGAAGGAGGGACCAGTCCCTGTAGAAGGATATCATGATTGGTAATGTGGAGGGTCAGTGAAAAAGAAGAAGACCCTCAACAAGATGGATTGGCAAAGAAGCAACAGCAATGGACTCAAGTGTAACAAGCGTGTGACTGGCACAGGACTAGGCAGTTTTGCTTCTGTTGTATATAGGGTCACCAGGAGTCAAAACTGACTCGATGGTAGCTAACAACAATTATAATTTTCTATTTGTGTGTATCCTCCTTTGATTGTAAGCTGTGTGAAACAGTACTATTTTTAGCTTATTCATGGTGTTTCCAACATTTAGTACCATGCCTAGCTCAGTTTCAAACAAAAATCTGATGAATGAATGAAAAAAAAGAATTCATTCACACAATAAATAAAGTTATAGTGTTGGTAGGCTTATTATTTAGGTCACTTTTGCACCAGTCAGTTTAATTTACGCTTCAGTAACAAATGATGTTCTCAGGTATAGCTTGAAGAGGATAAATAATAGTAAAATCCTTGACTGCCTTATGAATATTAGTTTCCCTTGCCTACTATTGTAAAATAGACACTTGAGTGGGATAGAAAGGAATGTTGGGAAACATGATT
>NW_006408520.1:26483334-26485239 GCF_000296735.1 Chrysochloris asiatica | reverse complement strand
AAGTTATATGAATGGTTGAATGTGAAACTGATGATGTGCCATGTAAACTTTCACTCAATCCACAATAAAAACCTTAAATTAAAAAAAAACAACAAAAAAACCCAAATGATGTTCTCTCAAATCTCAGTGGCTTAATATCATAAGAGTGGGCTTTCAAAGAGCTTAAAAAATGGAATTGTAAGATAATGGAATTTTTCCATGAACTTTTTTTTTTTTTTTAAGTTTTTATTGTGAATTATGGGAAAGGAACTCTGCTAGTGTAGTGGTTAAGAATCGGGCTGCGAGCTTTAAGGTCAGCAGCTTGAAACTACCAGCTGCTCCGTGGGAGAAAGATGGGGCTTTCTGCTCCTGTAAAGATTTACAGCCTTGGAAACCCTGTACAGGGTCGCTATGGGTTGGAACCGGCTCGATGGCACTTAGCAACAACAACATACATGGGAGAACATCAGCCTTACATTTCATTTCATTGCAATGATTACAATTCCCTCCATGCATCATCAAACACCCCGCAAGCCTATCCCCCAGCTGTCAGCACACAGCCCCTCTCTTTCCCTGAGTCCAGAGTCCCCAACTGCTCTATCTTTCCATGTCATCGTCTCTGCCTCCATCTCTGGCGTCACTGTCTCTCTGGATAGGGTCCCACACTCTGCTCTTCTCCCTTGATGGTCCCAGGGACATCCACTCCTTGACTGCAAAACAACCACACCCCTCCTTTTGTTACAAAACATCTACCTTTACATTTCCGACCCTCACAGTCAGTCCTGATAGCAAATGACGTTCAATTATTCACTATTGTACCACAAGAGTCTTATCCCCATCTCCTTTCATCAGCCCTGTCCCAACAGATTGAAAACCACTCAGTGGAGATTCTACCTTCTCCTGCACTCTCTGGATCTAGGCTCCCTATTGAAAGCTTGCAAGCCAGTCACTGCTTGCCTTTGTAGCCCCCCCCCCCCCCCCATTTTGGGCAGCCATTCCATGAAGATTTTTGTAGGCCCCTCATAGAGGTGCATTTCTTGCTCACTCTACATATCCATGGCAGGTCAGCTGCTACTCTGCTTCCTGTCCTAGTCACTCTGAGACATCCGGACACAGGATAATGAATAGCTCCGATCTAAAAACGTTTCTTACGTGCTTCTGTTTGGAAACACGCACAACACTTCTACTCATTTATATTTATTAGCCAAAGCAATTTAGTGTTAAGTCTGACATCAACGGGGTATAAGAGTGTAAGTTTCCAGTGTGTGTGTGTATGTAAGTGTGTGCGTGTGACTGGGTGCTGAAGGGGCACAGCTATTATTTTCTAGGTTTATTAATTATATTTTTATAGTTACAATCATGCATAATGGTCTTTTGTATTTTGTCATTTTCATAACAGTGTATTGGAAGCATTTTATGAATTTTCTTGGGCTCCATACAATTATCGATTTTCTTCTGTTGTTACCCGTGGAGCAGCTGGTAATTTCGAACTGCTGACCTTGTGGTTCGCAGCCCGATTTGTAACCACTATGCTACCAGAGCTCCTTATCACTTTTCTTTGCAAGATAATTACTTTAAGTTTTTTGTCTATCATATTTTAATTATCTAAACAATTGTGAACAACAACATAACAAATATGTAGTCTGGAGGTATAATGAAATAGGTGCCAAAAATTTACAAGATACTCTGTAATACATAAAATACCAAGATTTGGGATTAAGGGGAAATATTCACTAGCTAGAGGCTTTCTGATCCCGTAAAGATTTACAGCCTTGGAAACACTGTACAGGGTCGCTATGGGTCGGAACCGACTTGACAGCACTTAACGCGTAGTGGTTACAAATCGGGCTGCGAACCTTAAGGTCAGCGGTTCGAAACTACCAGCTGCTCTGCGGGAGAAAGATGAGGCTTTCTACTCCCGTAAAG
>NW_006408520.1:26481256-26482429 GCF_000296735.1 Chrysochloris asiatica | reverse complement strand
ATAGTATAGTACTGGAGTCCTGGTGTGGCGCTGTGGGTTAATGCGCCAGACTGCAAAGCCATTTGAACTACAAGATCGTTGGTTCAAGCTCACCAGCTACTCCTCGGAAACCCTATACAGGGTCGCTATGGGTCGGAGACGACTCGATTGAAATTATCAATGATCAACAACAGTATAATACTGTCAAAGTATTACAGTTTTTATCTACTTTGAAGCAAAAACGACCTTAAATGAAGTTCTAAAAACCTACCACCAGGTGTCACCCTTGCAATTTGTTTGCTGCATAGATGCTAGAACAAGGAACATTTGAAAAGAAACAATATAACCCATTTTTTCTAGGGCCTTAATTCACTAAAGTTTCAATTGTACATATCTTTGGGGCAACATCTGTATCATATGATGCAGTTATATGGGTTGGGAAGGTATGGAAAAACTGTCACAAATGGGGTAGCTATGGAAACCAGGGCTGTTGATACAGATATAGCATGTGCTACTATTCAAATCCTTGCCATAAAAGTCACCACCTAAAAAAATGATGACAAGAGTAAGAAAACGCTGAAACAATTGGTGGTGCATGGTGGAAACAATAAAAAGTAGGTATGAGAAGTGATTAACACAAATGGTTCAAATCCAGCCCCATAGCCCCTCCAGGTGTGCTTGCTGAGTTAGAACCTGTCAGCGCCCCTGGAAAGTAGCTGTAAAAATATACCAGACTTTATAGAAACATATAGATAGAAAGGGAGGAGAACATTTTCCAGAAGAACAGAAGGAGGGGATTCTATTTTTAGAAAGAAAGGTATCACGCCATAGCTGTCCATTCAATGGGAAGACTGACAGGGAGATGAGGGTTGAGAGTCTACCTCTATACTATTTTTGAGGTACGGAGTCCAAGCTTCTATTGCTAGAATAGAGAATCAAATGGGAGAGCTGAATAGAGAAGCAAATTCTAAAACTGGGGAAAAAATAAGGTTCATTGGAGGAGAACAAACAAGATGGAGGATTGGGTGGAAGTGCAGTAAAGGAGCTCTGTCAGCAACAACACAGAATACCCAACCAAGCACGCTCAGGGGCTGGTCCCAGAACTCTGAACCACATATAAAGGAATATTTAGAAGGTTGGAAGGCTTACAGCTGAGGGAATTTGTGGCAGAAGCAAGAAATCCATTGCTTTCTA
>NW_006408520.1:26473840-26478233 GCF_000296735.1 Chrysochloris asiatica | reverse complement strand
GATTATAATCAATGTAATGAAACAAGGTATATGATTTGTTGAATGTAAAACTGATGATATGCCCTGTAAACTTTCACTCAATCCAAAATAAAAACCTTAAAAGAAAAAAAAATAAGCTTCATTTTACAAGCCAACTGATTGACTGGAAGCAAGTGCCTAATGATTGGTTGTGAAATTGCATCAGGACTCAATGGAGAAAAAAAGTCAGGATGGATTAATGCTGTTTATGACAGGTGAGTGACAGGCATGTTCCAGCATGTCACACAGATCTAGGTATGGTGGTGGTGATGGTGGTGTGCCGTGGAGTCGGTTCTGACTCAGTGACTCTGTATAGGGTTTCTGAGGCTGTAAATCTTTACAGGAGCAGAAAGCCTCATCGTTCTCCTGCGGAATGGCCGGTAGTTTCAAGAGTTTACTTAGGGTACTACGACTATAGGAAATGTTGAAGAATGGGATCCAACTCAAACTGGGCAACCCAAATAGTTTATTTTTTGAGGGTGTTTCTTTATAATTGGAGTCCTGGTGTGGCGCTGTGGGCTAATGCATCAGACTGCAAAGTCATTTAAACTGCAAGGTCGGTCATTCAAGCTCACCAGCTGCTCCTTGGAAATCCTATACAGGGTTGCTGTGGGTCGGAATCGACTCGACAGCACTTAACAACAACAACAACTTTATAATCTGCCCTGGTTGCAGGAAGGATGATTAACTAGGACTAATGAGAAGTTCTGGCCACTTCCTTAAACTTTATCTTCTTTCTAATGGTTAGCAAGCACTATCACTAGGGATAGATAACATGTTTTAGAGAACCAATAAAAACAGGGGAAACCCTCAGTGAAATGTGCTGACACACAGCTGCAGCAATGGATTCAAACATACCAATGACATGCCGATGGCACAGGAGCAGGTAACGTTTGTTCTAAGATCATGAACTGGAGGAAACTCAACAGCAACTAAATAACAACACAAAATCTACTTTATCTCCAAAATACATTCCCAAACTGTCCATTCCTCCCATCTTTATTTTCTCTTCCTTAGTCCCAGTCATCAATTTAAGTAACCTATAAAAACCCCAAACCAAACAAACCATTGAGTGGATTCCAACTCACAGCAAGTTGATACAGGGTTTCTGAGATTGTCAATCTTTACGGGAGAAGACTGCCTCTTCTTCCTCCCATGGAGTGGCTGGTGGGTTTGAACCACCAATCTTGTGGTAAGCAGCCCAATACCTAACCCACAGTGCTGCCAGGGTTCCTTAAGCTATAAAATTGTCTCTTTGGCTCCACTTTCACCCACTTATAATCTATTTGCAACTAAGCAGTGACAATGATCTTTTAAAAATATAAATCAGATCACATCATGCCTTTGTTTAAAATCCATCAAGGTTTCACTGTTGTCTTTTGGAAATGAAATCCGAACTGCACATCATGACCTACAAGAAATGACCTAATCTGTCAATCTTTTGTCTTCCTTACTGACTCGTATTCTAATCATGCTGGCTTTCTACCATTCATTCATGCAACACATATTTATCAAATGCCTACTAATGCAAGACACTTCTGCTTGGGATAGATACTGCAGTGACGAAACAGACCAAGATTCCTATTTTCATTGGGCCTTCTTTCAGTACCTTAAATACTCCAGGTTTGTTCCTTCTGCCATAGATTATCCGAGAGGGCTTCAAAAAGTTGATGGAGAATAGAATGAGAAAATAATGGAATTTCTCCATGAACTTTTAGAAGTCTTCTTGATTTACCGCCCCACCTCCCCTTTCAGAGTGAATGAATTGGGGCTTGTCCATGTGTTTCCTTTGGCCAATGGAATGTGAGTGTGATACATATGATGGACAAGGAGAAGATTTAAATGTGGCTGTATGATTAGGCAGCCTCTTGTGCTTCTTGTCTCTACGGGAAAAGAGCCTGCCTTAGATAGGCACTGTTCATTCCTTCAGTGAGGATCCTGTAATAAAAATAGTGTATAGCAGAGCTGCAAATTTCAGCATAGCCAAAAATCACTTGCAACTTACATGTACTGAGTGAAAAGTAAATGCACATGGATGTAAGCCAGAAAAGGTTTTTGGGGTTTGCTTTTTTACTGTCACAAAGCTGATAGATATAAATAGGGGCCTTTGCATTTGCTGTGTGTGTCCAATGTCCTCTGAATGCCCACCTCTTTGTTATGCAGCTCTTTGTTCAAATGTAATCTCCTCAGAGAGGGCTTCCAATATGACCTGAACTAACATCACTCCTCTCCCTCTCACTAATAATTTTAGTAATTTTTGCATTCAATTTTCTCATGACATTCACCACTGTTTGGAATCATTTTGTTTGCTTGTTGATTACCTGCTTCTTTCATGAAAATGTAAAGTTCAGAAAACAAGATACTTGTCTTGCTAAGTGTTGTATCTAAATTAGTATATGGCACATAATGCGTTCAAAAGTATTTTCTGAAAACATAGATGAAATCCTACCTCTTTTAATTATCACCCAAGGAATTACTACCATGGTGTATTGCCTTCAATCCATCATTTGCAGACTTTCAGAGTTATGTACTTAAAATAAAAGTTCTTCCTCTAAAATCTTCAGTGACAAGCCATGATCTACGGAATGTAATTCAAATTTCAACATGATATTTAAGATCTTTGTTAATCTGTTTCCACTTTTATCTGCCACAATTTTATCCCCTCACATCCAGTGAATTAATAACATAAAACCACTTGTCATTTTCTTACTGCATTTGGTACTTTTCTACTCCTGCTTTTATTTAAGTTCCTTCCTTGTTCTGTTTGGTATGTTTGATATGGCCTGCTCCATAATGCCCACCTTGACAACATATCACAGATTCAATTCCTCTCTGTAACATTTTTAGTGTCCTAGTTATAAGGACCATCACTCATCTGTCAGTTTGTTATAGTTGGTGGTTTGTGTGTTTCGGTGATACTGGAAGCTATGCCACTGGTGTTTTAAATAGCAGGATACACCTATGGTGGACAGGTTTCAGTGGAGTTTACAGACAAAGATTAGGAAGAATGAGAAGCTGACCACTTTTAAATGGTGAACCACTGAACCCTTATGCACAGCAGCAGAACACTTTCTGGTATAGTGCTGGAAGATGAGCCCTTCAGGTTGGAAGGCACTCAAAATATAACTGGGGATGAGCTGCCTCCTCAAAGTAGAGTTGATCTTAATGATGTGGACAGAGCAAAGCTTTCAGGACCTTAATTTGTTGATGGGACACAATTCAAAGTGAGAAAAACAGTTGCAAAAATCCATTAATAATTTGAATGCAGAATGTATAAAGTATGAATCTAGGAAAATTGGAAGTTGTCAAAAAATGACATAAGAATGCATAAAGATCAAGATGAGTGGCAGTAGTGAGCTGAAGTGGACTGGTATTGGCCATTTTGAATCAGACAATCATATGATTGACTATGTTGGGAATGGAAAAGGAATGGTGTCATATTCTTTGTCAATAAGTGCTTTCAAGATCTATCTTTAACTACAATGCTGTCTGTGGCAAGATAACATCACAGTTAATACCCCTATTATTCAAATGTATACACCAGTCAATGATAAAGAAATTGATGAATTCTAACTTCTTCAGTCTAAAAATTGCTCAAAAATGCAATCAAGATGCTTTGATAATTACTGGTGATTGGAATGCTTATGTTGGAAACACAGAGAAAGGATCAGGAGTTGGAAAATATGGCCTTGGTGATGGAAATGAAGATGGAGATCACATGATAGAATTTCGCAAGGCTAATGACTTATTCAAAATATGATTTGAGTGTATCCCATCTGAATATAGGAGCTCTGGTAGTGTAGTGGTTACAAATCGGGCTGCGAACCACAAAGTCAGCAGTTCGACACTACCAGATGTTCTGCGGGAGAACAATGAGGCTTTCTGTTCCCGTAAAGATTTACAGCCTTGGAAACCCTGTAGAGGGTCGCTATGAGTCGGAACCGACTCCACGGCACATAACCCCCACCACCATCTGAATGTAGAGACCACCTCAAGAACAGATTTGATGCATTAGATACTAACAATTTAAGAACAGAAACATTGTGGAATCACATCAAGAACGTCATAAAGAAAGCAAAAAGTCATTCAAAACACTGGATAAAACAAAAAGGCCACAGTGGATATTCAAAGAGCTCTCAAACTTGCTCTTAAACGCAGAGAAGCTAAACAACTGGAAGAAATGAAGTAAAAGAGCTTAATAGAAAAATTCAAATGGCAACTTGAAAAGGCAAAGTAATAATGAAATGTGCAAAGACCTGGAGTTAGAAAACTGAAAGGGAAGAGCACACTCAACATTTCTCAAACTGAAAGAACTGAAGGAGATTCTTGCCTTGACTTTCAGTATTGTTGCATTCTTGACAAAATATTGAAAGAT
>NW_006408520.1:26471871-26472925 GCF_000296735.1 Chrysochloris asiatica | reverse complement strand
ATATCCTTTCACCATACTTATCAACCTGTATGATATGCAAATAATCTAAGAAATTATGTTTGAAGAAGACTGTAGCATCAGGATTGGAGGAAGAAGATTCTTTAACAACCCGTGATACTCACAAGATACAAAGCTTGCTTGCTGGAAGCAAAGATGCGTGAAGTGATGAAGATTAAAGACTACAGTCTTTAGAGTGGATTGCATCTCAATGTATAGAAAACAAAAATCCTCACTAGACGAATAAATAATATCAGGATAAATAGAGAAAAAGGTGCTCTGGTAGCGTAATGGTTACTAGTCGGGCTGCTAACCTTAAGGTCAGCAGTTTGAAACTGTGGACTGTCAGAAGAATGAACAAATTTGTTTTGGAAGAAGCATGGGCAGATTGCTCCTTTGAAGCCATGAAGCAATGTCTGCCTCTGGTACTTTGGACTAGGAAGGACCAATCCCTGGAGAAAAACATTGCACCTTGGAGTATCAGCAACCCAGTTGGCATAACATAGTTCACAATGACAATGTTTTATATCCTACTTTTGTGAATAGTGACTAGAATCTTAAAAAGCTCATGAATGGCCATGTAAGGTGCAACTATTGGTCTTTCTCTGATCAGAGGAAAGAAAAGTGATAAAAACCGAAGACACTTAGAAACAATTAAACAATTGGAACTAATGGGCCACGTGAACATCTGTCTCTATGACCATGAGACCAGAAGAACTGGATGGCTGCCACTCTCAAGTGTTCTGGAAGGGATCGCAATAAAAGGCCTTGAGTAGAGTGAGAGAAAATGTGGAACAAAATGATAAAAACAAACAACCATGCTTACTGGTCAGATTGAGACTGGTGGAATCTTTAGACTAAGGCCCTTGGTCAAATTTTAGGTCTGAAACTGAACTCACTCCAGTGGCTCAATGTTCACCCAAGCAATAGATCTGTATATTGCAGGGACAACAACACTAGTGAGGTATGCACATCAAGAATGGTCAGCTACAAATGGGCTCTGTGATACAGGGATCTAGGCATAGTTTGAAGAGGGGAAATAATACTAAGATGCTTG
>NW_006408520.1:26469482-26470256 GCF_000296735.1 Chrysochloris asiatica | reverse complement strand
AAAAAAAAAAAAAAGAATGGTCAACTATTTGAGGTCAGAATTTATCTAAATATGAAATCTAGAAGCCTGGGGAAAGAAGGAGGAATGGAAACAAGAATCAGGAATGAAGTGGGATATGTGATGCTACACTAACAGGATTGCAATCACTGAGATGAAATATGAAGGGTAAGATTTGTTGAATGTAAAACTGATGATCTTCCCTCAATTCATAATAAAAAAGACCCTCAACAAGATGGACTGACGCAGTGGCAGCAACAAGGGGCTCAAATGTAACAGTTGTGAGAATGGTGCCTGACCTGGTAGGGTTTCAGTCTTTGTACACAGGATCACAATGAGTGGGAATTGACTCAGTGGCACCTACGGACAAGTTCTAAGTAATCTCCTCACTTCCTTTTCTTATCAAGACCTTTTCCCTTGTACTTATCATGTTTTTTATGGTTTATGCATACATGACTATTTTCAAGTTCTCAAAGTAACTTTGTCTTATACCTTCCTTTCCTACAGCTAGAAAAAAAAAAGTATATGTGAGTGTGCTTCAAAAAGTTTGTGGAGAAATGGAATTAAAAAATAATGGAATTTTCCCATGAAATTTATGAAGCACCCTGTGGGTGTGGGTGTATGTATATATGTGTGTGTATTTAGTATATTTAATTAAATATATTATCTGTAAAATATATGAGGCGGCTTCAAAAAATTGGAATAGAAAGATAATGGAGACCTAGCGTTGACGGCTTGATAATCAGAACTCAACTGGAGGAAGATTAAAAAAAAAAA
>NW_006408520.1:26460054-26468122 GCF_000296735.1 Chrysochloris asiatica | reverse complement strand
AAAATTACTTCCCCTTCCAAACCTGCATGTCCTCATTAGTAATGGTGATCAAAATAGAACTTAGAGCATAGGATAGTCATAAGCATTAAAACTGCAGTCATGACCTGGTGTAAATCCAATCATGTAGAGTTCTTTGGGAAAGGGTTGTTGTTGTTAAGTGCCGTCGAGTTGGTTCCGACCCATAGCAACCCTGTATAGGGTTTCCAAGGAGTGACTGGGGAGCTTGAACTGCTGACCTTGTGGTTCAATCCGACTTTGCAGTCCAGTGCATTAACCTGCTGTGCCAAGTTAGAGATGGAAACACCTCCTCCAGATGTGTATAGACTTAGATGGAGCGTAAGTCGAGAAACAATAGCTTCATGCTTTGATTTTTTGTTTAGTAAAGGCTTCTATTTACTTTTTTGTTTAGTAAAGGCAACATTTTTATCTTACCCTAGGATTTATACTTTGGAGCACATCTAAAATCTATGAAACCATTTTGATATTATCTGCTTGCTCAAGAGGCCTCTGTTTCTTCAGAATAGCTTCGCAACTTTTGAAAATCAACTTTTTCAAGGTATAATTTAAAACAATAAGCTACACCCAGTTATAGTGTGTAGATTAAATAATTTTGGCAGATGTATGCACCCTAGAAAGCTACACCATCGAGATAGAGAACATTTTTATCCTCTCCAAAGATTCTTTGTGTGTCTTGTTCACCGCTCAGTGCACTTAGTGCTGGGTCATACGGTGAACATTAAAAAAGTATTAATTACTATTATTGCTTAATTTTTAATAATTTATATATTATCTGGCAATTCAATGAGCTCAAATACTTCTTAAAAAGTTGTCAGGAAACCACAGAATGGAAAAGAACATTTATAATATGAAGATGCTTCAAAAGTTCATGGAACTATTTCATTATTATTTACTTTTTTCAAATTTCAGAAGTCCCCCTTGTATATACAATTCTTGTTATTCACAGATTTCATATTTGGGATTCTGCTTACTCAATACATTTTTTATAAACTTAATATTAAATGAATATAGGCTTTCTCAGTCATTTACAAATATCAACAGTAGTTGATATCTAAGTGGCCAACACAAAGGCTGCCAGCTGAGAACAAGCAAGGTGATGGTGTGCCAACATGCTTCATCCTGCTTGTATAGTTCATTTGGTGTCACATTTGTTAAATTTTATGCTTTGAGTCATTGATTTTACTGTTTAAAATGGCCCTTAAGTGTAGTTCCTAAGCAAAAGAAGGCTGTGCGGACTGCTTATACCTGCAACTCCAAAAGCCAGACAAAGGATTTTATTTAATGTAAGATTCCATTTATGTAATATTTTAGAAAATGCAAATTAATGTATGGTGAGATTTTAAAAAGCAGATCAACAGAGTGAGGGATGGACAGGATACATAAAGCATCTTTGGAGGAGACATAATTGTTGTAATTTTGAATGGTAAAGGTTTCCAGGGTATACATCTGTCAAAATTATTTAATCTATACAGTATAACTGGGTGCAGTTTATTGTTTGTAAATTATACCTTGATTTTCAAAAATCAAAAAAAAGTTTCAAAAAAAGTTGATTTTCAAAAGTTGCCAAGATATTCTGAGGAAACAGATGCTCCTTGAGCAAGCAGATAATACCAAAATTATTTCATAGACTTGAGATGTACTCCAAGGCATCAATACAAGGGTTAAGTCAAAAGTATCGTTACAAAATCATAGAAGCCTTTACTAAACAAAAATATCAAAGCATAAAGATTTTTTTTCTTGATATATCCTCCAAGTCTATACACATCTGAAGGAGGTGTTTCCACTTGGTGTGGTACTGGTGGTTAAGGGGTGGGACTGCAAACTCAGTCTGAACCGCAAGGCTGGCAGTTCAAGCTCACCAGTTGCTCCTTGGAAACCTGTACAGGGTCAAGATGAGTTATAACCAACTCAATGGCACTTAACAACAACAACCCTTTCCCAAAGAATTATGTGTGGTTTTATATTGTTGTTGTTAAGTACCGTCGAGTCAGTTCCGACCCATAGCAACCCTGTATAGGGTTTCCGAGGAGTGGAGCAGCTGGTGAGCTTGAACGGCCGACCTTGAAGTTCAAACGGCTTTGCAGTCTGATGCATTAACCCACACCAGGACTCCTACACCAGGTCAAAACAGCAGTATGGCATCCTTTAGTGATTCAAATTGTGTTCCTTTTCAATGTTCTGAGTTTTGGGAACAAAAAGAAGTTTGAAGGGTCAAGATCAGGGCTGTACAATAAATGGAGTATGGGTTCCCAATTCTCGTAGGATAGCCCTTGGTACCCTCTAAAAATGAGCAGTTATATTGTTGTTATGAGGGGGAAAAAAAAATCTTCAATACCAACTCTTCTGGCCTTTTTCTCATTAATCAGTTTTAAGTTTTCTTAAAACTTCTTCATAATAAGCCCATGTGATCATCCTGTGTCCCTTAAAAAAAAATCTGTCATGGTTACCCCTTTGAAATCCAAAAAAAAACAGTAGTCATAACCTGAGCTGACCTCTTTGCCTTGAATTTAACTGGCTCAGCAGATTCTCTTGGAAGTCACTGTTTTGATTGAACCTTTCCTATGAAGCCATGCTAATGGGACTAATACATGTGTATTTCCAAGAGAACTTGACTATTGTTGTTGTTGTTATGTACTGTGGAGTCAGTTCCGACTCATAGTGACCCTGTACAGAGTTTCCGAGGCTGTAAATCTTTACTGGAGCAGAAAGCCTCATCTTTCTTCCATGGAGCAACTGGTAGTTTTGAACCACTATGCTTCCAGAGCTCCTTGAACTTGACTATGTTGTTGTTGTTATGTGCCGTGGAGTTGGTTCCGACTCATAGCAACCCTGTACAGGGTTTGCTATAGCTATCCATTAATCACAGAGACATATTTACACATGTTTTGTCTGGAATAAAACCATGCACATATGAACTGGAACCCTAGCAGCAATAGTTCTATACTTATCCGCATATATTGTTGACCTTGACAAATGAGGGGGTTGGAGGCACAGAGAGGACACCTCCCTGCACCCCACAACAGTAAAAATCTACATGTAACTTTGGACTCCCCTAAAACGTAACTACTAATAGCCTACTATTGACCAGAAGCTTTACTGATAATGTAAACTGTTGATTAACATATATTTTGTATGCTATATATACTGTATAAGGAGCTCTGTAGCACAGTGGTTACAAATCGGGCTGCTAATCTCAAGGTTTGAAACTACCAGCTGTCCCGTGGGAGAAAGATGAGGCTTTCTACTCCTGTAAAGATTTGAAGCCTTGGAAACTCTATGCAGGGTCACTATGAGATGGAACTGATTCCATGGTACCAACAACAACAACAATATACTATATACTGCATCCACATAAAAGCTGCATTTTCAGTAAGATAAAAAGTTATTTCTCCAAAAGTTAAAAAAAGGGCTTTTGCATCTACTGGCACAGCTGCAGCAACAGCTTCATGAATTTCCCCCCCAATGATCTGTACATTGGGTTTATTTATCTTCAAATGGTAGGCAATCACAGATGCAGGGCTCAGTCTATAGAACTCAAAAAGGAATTCAACATATTTTTTTATAATGTCATGACTTTTCTCTGCTTCTTGGAAGCACTTCCAGCATCGGCAGTGGCACTTTGTATTGGTCCCATGACATTAATCACGGTTTACAGTACTGCACTAGACACAAAAACTGGGAGAGACTACTTTTCACAGGTGTTGCACAGTAGGATAAGCACTAGACGACAAGTGCTTGAACTGCACGGTAGATGATTCAAACCCACCAGCCACTCCTTGGAAACTCTATCCAGGGTTGCTAAGAGTCAGCACCGAATGGATGGCACTTAATAACAACAGATGGCAGAAGAAAATACAGAAATATTCCTGTAACGGCTGAAGAACTGAACAGAAGGGAAATGCAAAGCAGGGACAGAAGACAAACAGAAAAGCATCCAATTACAATGAATTCAAAGGTGGGCATTTTTAACTGGAACTTTTAAGTAACAAATCTTTAGTTGTGCCTGGTATTTTGTAACTGTTTAATAGGTATTGACTAAATAAATGAGTTAGTGAAATGGAGGAAGTTTGGACTATCTCTGCAAGATAATATATTGTTGTTGTTGTTGCTAAATGTGGTCGAGTCCGTGGTGACCCTGTATACGGTTTCTGAGGAGCGGCTGGTGGGTATGAACTGCTGACCTTGTGGCTCAAACTGACCTTGAGGTACAGCGCATTATACTGCAGCACCAGTAGTAGGCAGGTTATTTGACTTTTCTGAAATTCAGTTTCGTCATGACGAAAAAAACGCTTGCCTAGGACAATCGCAGGAGTTCTGGTGTGGTTCTGTGGGATAAGCACTTGACTTCAAGATCAGTTTCAACCACAAGGTTGGTGGTTCAAATCCACCAGCTGCTCCTCAGAAACCCTATATAGGGTCACTATGAGTCAGAACCGACTCAATAGCACTTCACAACAACAACAGAGCAATTGCAATTGTGATTAAATGAGGTAAATCCATAAACAGAAATGCACAACTCTAGGCACATATCATATACTCCAAAATAGTTCCTTCTGAGCAGAAAAGATTCTTAGCTACAAATAAGGACAATTAAATTTACACCACAGGAGGTAAGGAGATGTGGGAGTGGTGGTGGTGGTGGTGGTGTGCCGTGGAGTTGGTTCTGACCCACAGCGACCCCGTATAAGGTTTCTGAGGCTGTAAATCTTTATGGGAGCAGAAAGCCTCATCTTTCTCCCACAAAACAGCTGGTAGTTTCAAACTGCTGACCTTGAGGTTAGCAGCCTCGATTACTATGCTACCAGAGCTCCTTAAGGAGATGTAAGGTATAAAATAAATGTTCAGTAATGTTTTCAGATTTAAAAAGGAGACTGTGATTTCTTTAGGGAATGACAGATTGAAGGAGAAGGGAAAGATTGTGTATCAGTTCCTAGAAAATAAATGCTGGTTTTGTGCTTCTTTAAAACTTGAAAAAGGAGCCCTGGTGGTGTCGTGGGTCATGTGTTGGACTGTTAACTGCAAGGTCAGCAGTTCAAATCCACCAGCCACTCCACAGGAGAAAGAAGAGGCTTTCTGCTCCTGGGTTTTATTTGGGTTTAAACTTGAAGGAATTTTTGAGGATAAACAGTAAATAGATTATTATTGGAAGAAAGTAGATAATTAGATGGATTATAAATTGTAATCCAGATGACAAAACCTTAAATGAAGATCAGTCTAACAAGAGGTGACACTGTTAGGTAGTAGGAGTTGGTAGAGTCCTGGGTGGTGTGACTGTCTGGGCCACTAATTGAAAGGTGGGAGGTCCACAGAGACATGCCTCAGAAGAAATTCCTGCAGATGTTCCCACAAAATCAGCCACTAAAAACCCTGTAGAGCACAGTTCTACTTTTGGTTGCTATGGGTCAGAATTCACTACAAGGCAACCGGAAAAGAGAAAAAAACAAAGAGTTGATGCTCAATGAGACCATGATGGGGGTCACACTAACACTTATCCCTTCCTTCCTGGAATACCATACTTACCAAACGTAAACAACAAACACAGGACAGATTCAAACATTTCAGGAAAAGATAATGGAATTTTTCTGTGAACTTTTTGAAGCCCCCTGGTATTTAGTTGCTTTACAGAGTATTTGTGCCTGATACGTTGTAGCTATTTAATATTTACTGACAAAATAATCGACTGCCTTCTTTCCTTCCATCTATCTATTCATCTATGTGTGTTTATGTATGTATCTATCTGTTCATCCATTCTCTGGTTTTCTTTCACCAAAAGATGATATAAATTTTACCTCCCAATTTCTAAGCTTTTACGGTCTTGTTGCTAAATTAGAAGTGATTTTCATCCTGGGATTCTCTTTATTCTTTTATCTTCTTGCTGTATAGCAGTAATTTTATAAAATTAAAACATTATATATTTAAATTATAGAATAAATAAAATCTTATTATAGAAAAAGCATTTAAGGTTCCTGTTGTCTGCCTCAGAGTATGAAGGTCTAAAGGATCTGGGCCATTTCAGGGTCACTGCAGGACAGAAGTGTTACTGTGTTTGTGACCAACATGGTTACCTTAAACAACACTTTAGGGAGCACATGACTGCAAGAGGACAATCAACTGGATGACATCCAACAACAATAATTTACAAGTCATATGGCCTTGAGCAAGTTACTAAACCTATTTAACTCTCCATAAGACAGGGATACAATAACACATAACTTAGAGGGCTTTGTGATGATGAAATGAGGTAATGAATTTATAACACCCAATCTGATGCACAGACAGGTAGTTATTGGCTTAGAAATGCCAGTTCCAAACAGTGACAAGAGATATGTTCGATTTATATAATTCATTCAAGTACCTGGAAAAAAAAATATTTTGAGGGGACAATGCAGAATATGTGTATTTTTATCTATAAGTGATAAGCAATACCTACAGCAGAAGTAGAGAGTCCAAGTATGTTTGAAGGATAAATTGTCCTCAGGAATTTTGCTCTACTGCCCAAAGGGCAGAGTCTTCTCAGATTCAAAAACATGCCTAAGGGACAAAAAGAAAATTTAGAAAGAGTAAATATATGCAAATACATGAACAGATGTTGTGCTGCCAAATACTGTTGAGTTAGTTCTGACAAATAGTCACAGTGACCCTATGTACAAATAGAGCAAAACACTGCCTGGTCTTGGGACATCCTCATAATCACTGCTGCTTGAGCCCACTGCTTGCAGCCACTGTGTAAATACATCTCATTGAGGCCTTTCTTCTTTTCACGGAGCCTCTATTTTACTATACATGGTGTCCTTCTACAGGCCCTGGTCCCTCCCTAATACCAGCATTGGCAATCCATGGTCTATTCAATATTCTTTGCCAACACCATAATTCAAAGGCATCAATTCTCCTTAGGTCATCCTTATTGACTGTCTAGCTTTCACATGCACAGAAGGTGACTAAAAATAAAATGGTTTGGGTTAGATGCACTTTAGTCCTCAAAGTGACGGTGTTGGGTTTTAACAAGTTAAAGAAAGATCTTTTATAGAAGATTTGCCAAATGCAGTGTCATTTGATTTCTTGATGGGTATTGATTGTGGATCCATATAAATGAAATCCTTGATAACTTCAATCTTTTGTTTATTATTGGCCCAGTTGTGAGGATTTCTATTTTATTTATGTTGAAGTATAGTCCATACAGGAGTCCTGGAGTGGCGCGGCAGGATAACATCTGGACTGCAAGGTCAGTTTGAGCTGCAAGGTTGGTGGTTCAAACCCACTGGCCACTCCTCGGACACCCTACACAGGGTTACTATGAGTTGGAACCAACTCAACACGCTTAACAACAACAATAATCCATACTAAAAGCTGTAGTCTATGATCCTCATCAGTAAGTGCTTTGCATTCTCTTCACTTGTAGAAGGCAAGGTGGCAGCCTTTGCATCCTCCAATCCTGATGCCATGTCCTTCTTCATATAGTTCAGTGTCTAGGATTATTTGCTCAGCACACAGATGGAAAAAGCATGATGAAAGGAAAGAATAGTGACTCATACCCTTCTTGAATTTAAACCATGCAATTTTCCCTTATTTTGTTCAATCTACTTACTGTCTTGATCAAATACCTATAGCTAATAAACCATTGTTGTTGTTGTTAAGTGCCATCAAGTCAGTTCCTACTCATAGAGACCCTGTATAGGGTTTGTAAGGTGTGCCTGCTGGGTTTAAACTGCTGGCTTTATGGTTAGCAGTCCAGTGCTTGCCTACAGTGCCTCACCAGAACCCTTGTTGTTGTTAGGTGGTCAAGTCAGTTCCAACTCACAGTGCCCTCATGTACAACAGAGTGAAACACTGCCTGGTTCTGCAACATCCCCACAATAGTTGCTAAGCTTGAATCTATTGCTGCTAACAATGTGCCAATTCATCTCATTGGGGTCTTTCTCTTTTTTGTTGACCCTCCACTTTACCAAGCATGATATCCTTCTTTAGGAACTGGTCCTTCTTGATAATCTGTCTGAAGTATAAGAGAAGATATCTTGCCAGGAGCTCTGGTAGTGTAGTGGTTACGAATCGG
>NW_006408520.1:26457469-26459019 GCF_000296735.1 Chrysochloris asiatica | reverse complement strand
GGTAGTGAGGTTGGCCCAGAATTGGACTTTGTTTTGTTCTGCTGTGCATGGGGTCGCTATGAGTTGGTTCCGACTCAATGGCACCTGACAACACAACAACCTAAAATAAAGCATGAATTTACATAAAATATATTCTTTCTATGATTTAATCTCCCACACTAGAATTATCTATTAATTTTCCCTTATACAAATTTTTATAAGATATTTTAAACTAAAGATCTAAAAATATATTCTGAATTCAAAAAGGAAAGCTGCTGTATAGCCAAGATCAGTGAATTATAGTAAATAAAACTTCCATTTCCAGCAGCTGAAAAATTCAGACTATTTCAATCTAGGATTACTCGACTTTCAGAATGGTCTAGGTAACAGTCACAAGTAATTGCATAACCTGTTACAACAGTCAACTACTTTTGTCAGAAATAGGTTATTTAGAAAGTTGTTTGAAAAGAAAGATGATAGCAAGTCCTTGATAAAGAATATGAGAGTGAATCTTAGCTTATTTTCTCAAATGATACTTCCTTCAACAATTCCACAAATAGCTAGCAAGTCATTTCAATAGATACCAATCGCATAATAGGCATACATTTTGAATTGCCTCTCTCTACCTGTAAGGAAATTGCTATCATTCATGGGTAAATGTAGGGAGGTCAAGGCAATATGAAATTCCATTATTATACTGCCACATAGAAGTGAACCAAAAATTCAACTTTCCAATAATATTCAGGCAAGCAGAAACTTCTTAGTAGGTTTTATTCTCTCAAGTACATGGACTGATGCATCAGTGGAGGCAGAAATAATCAAACCTTACAGAGAAAATGAGACATACTGTGAATGGACCACTATAGCTAGCTATGATCTTTTAAATAGGTTATCAAAATATTATGGCTACAGAAAGCTGTTGTTGTTGTTAAGTGCTGTCGAGTTGGCTCTGACCCATAGCAACCCTATATAGGGTTTCCGAGGAGCAGCTGGTGAGCTTGAACCACTGACCTTGCAGTACAAATCACTGACCTTGCAGTACAAACCACTGACCTTGCAGTACAAACCACTGACCTTGCAGTCAGGCACATTAACCCACAGTGTCACACTATGAAAAATAATATATTGGATGTTTCTTAAAAAGTAGGATATAAAATCCAGATATTGTCAATAAAATCTTGGTTTAAATGACTGCTTCTGGGAAGGGCCTTCCCTAATCCTACAATTTATAACTGCCTTTTAGCCATTCTACATTACATCAGCCAACTTTATTTCTCTGCAAAAACACATTAGGAGGTCCTAGAAGGAGAATAGGAGAAGGATAATAGGATGTGCTTAAACCCACCCAGATAATTATCTTAGGAATTAAACAGCTGAGACCCTAAAAGCAGAATGTTTGAGGAAGTTTGTTGATTTATTGTTTCCTTTTCCCTAAAGGTAGAATGTTTGAGGAAGTATATTGCCTTATTCTTTCTTTTTCCAAAGAATGCTATCTTGATGTTAAAATAGATGAAGTGTTCTCCAAATGTAACTTACCTATATAATGTGCCTGCTCTTTGTGACAGACAAGA
>NW_006408520.1:26454905-26456114 GCF_000296735.1 Chrysochloris asiatica | reverse complement strand
TAACTCAAAAGCGTCAAGTGTTCACTAATAATTGGAACTGACTTGATGGCACTTAACAACAACAATAACTAAGTGCTTTTAAACTTGTATCCTTTCATTTTCTTTCTTATTCTTCTGTAGCTCCATTTCTTTATCCCTCCTTTGTCTTTATAGTTATTATATTACTTTTTTCTCATTGCTGTCTATTTTAACTTATTTTTCTTTTATCATTGTTGATCCCTTGTTTGTTTATTCTGTTTTTGTTTTATTGCATGTGTGTGTGGACAAGGTTTTATCTTTCCCACCCTATAGAAGATAATAACCATGCCCATACAGCCCAGCTACAACTGTACCCTCTGCATCTCCAACTATGAGGCAAGCACCAACAGCAGCTTCTATACCACCCGATCAATGATAGATAGCAGTAAACACCAGCCCAAATCACCACAAACTGAGGTGCATGCACGGTAAAGGAAAACAGTATATGTGCTACCATTCTCTGACGATACCCACAGGAGATAGCTGGTTAGAGGTTAAAAACACATCAACATACAATCATCCATAAAAAACAGATACAACAACTCCATAGTGCCTCACAGACAACAGACAATTTTATTTCACTTAAAGAAACAAGAGAGAAGTGCTCATACAAAAGGCCAAGATGCCGAGCCAGAAAGTGTTCTGAGGAAGGAAAAGTAATGGAATTAACTGAAAAAGAATTAAAAAGAATGGTATTTAAGTAAATTCAATGGATTAAAAGAAAGACTGAGGAAAGCAAGGACACAGAAAAAACTTTAGAATAATTCAGGAAAACATAAGAATAAACAGAAAAAAATGAATGCAAAATTTGAAACAATACAAAACCTGCCATTAGAAATTCAGAAGACGAATACCAAGATTTCATAAATAGACAGTATATTGAAAGGGGGAGTCCTGGTGTGGCACTATAGGATAAGCACTAGCTTGCAAGATTGGTTTGAACCACAAGGACAGCAGTTCAATCTCACCAGACACTCCTCAGAAACCATATACAGGGTTGCTATGATTTGGAAATGACTTGACAGCACTTATGGAAAAGGATGGAAGTCCAAATGAGTGAACTTGAAGATAAATCTTTCAATACTAGTATGCTAGAAGAACTATTGGAAAAAATAGGGAGAAAGCCTAACAGTTATGTGGAACACCATGAAGGGGAACAACTTAGGGGTGATCAAATTCCAAAATAGGAAG
>NW_006408520.1:26444900-26454015 GCF_000296735.1 Chrysochloris asiatica | reverse complement strand
CAGTGCCACACCAGGACTCCAGGGAACCGCAGATACCAATTTATAGTAAAGTCAACTCAAAGCCAACAGAGTGGATAGCGTAGATACAGAACTACCAAATGGCAAAGGAAGTCAAGTAGATTTCAAGATAAAATAGATTGTTTTGAAATAGGGAAAAAAATTAATAAATTACAGGGTAACCTCAAAGAAGATGCACCTACACATCAAAATAAAAAGAGGAAAACCAGATTTATTAAACATTAACACAACAGGAATGAAAAAGAAAAACACAGATAAAATGAACTCAGCTCAGCAAAGTATGTGGAATAAAAAAAGAAGCAGCATTACAAAAAAATCCACAGAAAACTGACAACATTCAATTCATATCTATTGAGAATTACACTGAATATAAATGGATTAAAGGCACCATTCAAAAGACATAGACAGCACAATGGATAAGAAAACAGGATTCTTCAATACACTGTCTACAAGAGACACATTAAAAATTGGAGACAGCCTAAATGCCCATCAATATAAGAATGGTTAAACAAACTTTGGTGTATGCATACAATGGAATAATAGGCAATGTTGAAAAATAATAATGAATCTGTCAAACACCTCACAACATGGATGAACCTGAAGGATGCTATGCTGAGTGAAATTAGTCAATCACAAAAAGACAAATACTGTATGAGACCAATGTTGTAAACAGTTAAGAAAAGTTTCTCTTAACAAAAGACACAATCTATGATGGTTACAGGAGAGGGGAGTAAGGAAAACAATTCATGAGATAGTGGAGGTTGTTGTTGTTATGTGCCATCGAGTCATTTCCAACCCATAGCAAACCTGTATAGGGTTTCTAAGGAGCGGCTGGTAAGCTTGAACCACTGATCTTGTGGTTCAAACTAACTTTGCAGTTGTTGTTGTTGTTGTTAAGTGCCGTCGTGTCGGTTCCGACCCATAGCGACCCTGTACAGGGTTTTCGAGGCTGTACATCTTTATGGGAGCAGAAAGCCTCATCTTTCTCCTGTGGAGCAGCTGGTAATTTTGAACTGCTGAATTTGTGTTTCGCAGCCCGATTTATAACCACTACGCTACCAGATTATAGCGCATTAATCCACAGAGTCACAGCAGTACTGGAGGATACACACGTTAACATGGTGAGAGGGCAGGCAATATACAACAAGAGGGAGGTTAGCAGAGGAAAGACGAAAGTAGTGGGAGACACAGGGAGGAATGTACTAGTTAAAGAGAATGGAGATAATTACTGTTAACATGTTACATGGAGATTACAATCATTGTAATATAGCAAAGTGTATGATTTGTTGAACACAAAACTGATGGTATACTTTGTAAATATTCACTCAATTCATAATAAAAAGTTAAAAAAGAAGAAGATGGAAGGAATACACAGAGTCACTGTACCAAAAAGAATAAGTCAATGTTCAATAGTCTCTTAGGTACCAGATGATTAAGAACCCATGGTATTGAAGGATAAAGCCCAAGCAGCACTGAAGGCACTGGTAAATACATGGCTCCAGGTACTGACAGAATACAAATCAAAATGCTTCCACAAACTGTTGCAGCACTGTATACGTTCACTTTCCTACGTCAAAAAATTTGGAAGACAGGTCCCTGGCCAACCGATTGAAGAGATCTAATTCCATTCCAAAGAAATGTGACCCAATGAAAAATGTAGAACTCATCAAACAATATACTTAATATTACATGCAAGGAAAATTTTGCTGAGGATTATTTAAAAATAATTGCAGCAGTACATCAACGGGGAGCTACCAGAATTCAAGCCCGATTTAGAAGAGGACGTGGAACTAGGCATACCATTGCTGACATCAGATGGATCTTGATAAAACTGAGAATATCAGAAAGATTTTTACTTGTGCTTTACTGACTATAAACATGCATTCAACTATGTGGATCTTCACAAGCCACAGATAACAGTGTGAAGAATGAGTATTCCAGGACACTTCAATGTGCTTATGAGAACCTGTACATAGACCAAGACGCAGTTGTTCAAACAGAACGTAAGGATACTGAATGGTTTTAAATCAGGAAAGATGTGTGGCAGGGTTGTATCCTTTCAACATACTTATTCAATCTGTATGTTGAACACATAATCCAAGAAGTTGGATAACATGAAGAAGAATTCGGCATTAGAATTGGAGGAAGACTTATTAACAACTTGAGATAAACTGATGATGCAACCTTGCTTGCTGGAAGTGAAGAGAACTTAAAATACTTGCTGATGAAGGTCAATGATTTCAGTCTTTAGTATGGATTGTACCTCAATGTAAAGAAAACAAAGATCATCACAAATGGACTAATAAATAACATCATGATAAATGGAGAAAAGTTTTTAAGTTGCAAAAGGGTTCAGTTTGATTGGACCCACAATCAATGATAATGGAAGCAGCAGTCAAATGATGTATTGCATTAGGCAAATATGTTGCTGAAGACTTCTTTAAGGTGTTTAAGAATAGAGGTAAATTTGAGGTCTAAAGTGCCCCTGACCCAATTCAGGATATTTTAATTGCATCAAGGCCTGTGAAAGTTGGACAATGAAAAAGGAAGACTATAGAAAAATCAATGCATTTGAATTATAGTGTTGGCGAGCAGTATTGAAAGTATCATGGACTTCTGGTACAGCACAGTGGATCAGCACTTGATTGCGAACCACAAGGTCGGCAGTTAAAATTCACCAGTTGCTCCTTGGAAACCCTGTATAGGATCACTATGGGTTGGAACCAACTTGATGGCACGTAACAGCAACATACACTGAAAGTATCATGGACTGCCAGAAGAACAAACAAATCTGTGTTGCAAGAAGTACAGTCAGAATGCTCCCTAGAAGTCAGGATGGTGAAATTTCATTTTTTATACTTTGGACATAGTATCAGGAAGAACCAGTTCCTGTAGAAGGACATAATGGAAAAGTAGAGGGTCAGTGAAAAAAGGACAATGACCAACAAGATGGACTGACCCAACGGCAGCAACAATGGGTTCAAACATAACAATAATTGTGAGGATGGCGCAGGACCGGGCATTGTTTTGTTCTGTGCATATAGTTAGTATGAATCAGAAGTGACTGAACAGCACCTAACAACAACTCCCAAAATCTCATCTCCTGGGATCTATTTTACACACATATTATCTCCATAATAAATGTACTTTCTGGCAATTGACTGTGCTGCTCTTTATTTCTCTTCTACTTTCTAAATCTTCTCTTGTATCTTTGGAACAGCTACATAATAATCAGTAAATTGATTAGATCTGTATGTTTTCAGGGTATTCCCTTTACCTCTTTGTTTCTACTCAAATCCTGTTGCTTTGCAAATACACTGATTATTCAGTAATGCCTACTTGTTTTTATATGACCCATCTATGTCTTACTTAAGGAGCTCTGGTAGCGTAGTGGTTACAAATCGGGCTGTGAACCTCACGGTCAGCCATTCAAAATTACCAGCTGCTTTGTGGAAGAAAGATGAGGCTTTCTGCTCCCGTGAAGATTTACAGCCTCGGAAACCCTGTACAGGGTCGCTATGAGTCAGAACCGATTCCATGGCACATCACAACAACACAACAACAATGTCTTACTTACACCTATTTTATCACTTTCAGGCTATTCGTTCCCTATCTTTTCCCACATCTCTCTCATATTTGTCATCTTCTCTCATTGATGTCCGGAGACCCACTGATAACGCTATTTCAATTATTAAATATATTCTCATTAGTTGTACAGTTTTCTTCTGAAGTCTAAGTATTCTAATCATCCTAAATACTTCCAGTGTCTTCAGATATCAAAAATGTCACAGCCCATGTTGATTGTTCTTGTCTTCCATCCCATGTTAGTAGTCTGCACCTTGTCATTACCCTAAATCAGTCTAATTTAAAAAATAATTGAATGATTCTACTCATTGATAATAAACTTCCTAGCCTTTCAATTTGCTTATTATTTCAACTATTAACTATTCTTCAATATCAACAAGATGTCTAAAAGATTGTTTCTCTTTCTCTTAATCAATTAGTCCTTATTCTCCTTATAAGAGTCAGGTAGCTTTTCTTTCCAAATTGTGCAACCAGGGAGATCTAGCCAATGTAATTATGGCACATTATGTATAAGGTAAACTTCATATTCAAATACACATGATCAGTAGAGAATGTTGATTTGTTATCAGTGAAGTAAATTGTTTAAAATGAGAATACAGAACTTATGCTTTAACATATTTTGGGGTGACCTGATGGGAGACTCCTCTTAAAAAGTTCCATGGGATAAAGAACCCAGATTTCTTGGTTTAGATTCCAGTTCCACCATGTAAGTAATACTTTTGACAATACTTTAACCTTTCTGTCTGGTGAAACCCTAGTTCTGAATGAATTCAATGACAGTGTCTGTGTTTCTCAGGTCGACTGGAGAAAGTGTAGGGCGGTTTCACCACAAATTCACGATCATTGATCTCAAATTAACCCACAAGAGTCTCCAGTATTTCTATGATATATTTTCCCATAGTCCAAATTGATTATTTCAATTCTACCCCTCACATCTCCTGCATATCCTGCTCCTCACTCTAAGCAGATAACCTGCTTTGCTTCCTATCACAGAGAATATAAATGAGAGCTCCCTAAGCCTGCCCCTACCAAATCTCCTTTCCCCAGCTTCCTATTATAATAGGGGAAATTAACTCTTATAAAAGGATCCCTCAGAGGAAGAGGAATAGTCAAGGAAATTTGATCCCAAGTATCAACTTTCTCCAGTAGATTAAGCTCTCCTTCCATATCCAGCTCAAATCTCTTCCAGTTAAACAACAAAAACAAAACAAAAAATACAAATAAAAATACATAAAACTCTTGATGCTAGCTTTGTATTCCTGTTCACTTTCTTCTTCAAATCAACTTTCCTTGAAACTAACTTTTTCTCAAAAGCAAAAATGCTTTAAAGAATTATCTTACTAAAATATTTCTCTCTTCAACTGGACAATCTGGCCTGTTTATCCATTACCCCATAGAAGCAGTTATTGTTTTCAGACTTACATATTGTTAAATCCAGTGGTATTTCGTAATTTTTTTCTTTCTTTGAGCTTTCTGAAGCATTAGCTAATCCTCCTCTTTCCTGAAACACTATGTTCCCTTGGCTTCTGTTTTGATATACTACAATCCCTCAAGCCCAAACCTGTGCCATCTTTTCTTATCACTCATAACTCTATGTAGTCGTAATTGTGGAAGAAATTATGGGGGCGTCAATGGAAAAATATGGCTCCAAGGAGCCAAGCAAATTCAAAACTTTTGAAGAGAACTACTTTTCTTCTGATTTGCATAAGCACATTTTAAGCCACACTTGCTAATACAATTAAATGTCATGTATACTCAGACCTTGTGGTTAGCAGTCCAGTGCTTATCCTACAGGATGTAGTCCAAATTGATTATTTCAATTCTACATCCTGTAGGATAAGCACTGGACTGCTAACCATACGGTCTGCGGTTCAAACCCACCAGCTGCTCCTTGGAAACCCTATACAGGGTTGCTGTGAGTCAGAACTGACTCAGGGGCACTTAACAACAGCCTATTCAGTTTTTAATTTAAATAAATTTGGATATCTTTGAAAAGTTGGAGAGGTTTTCAATTATAAACATTTTCATTGTATTCTTCTAGTTTATCCCTAAAAATAATGTTGTAAAAAAGAAATAGACAACTGTGTAAACAGAGAGATCTAGCTAACTTACCTACGACATGATACAAAAGGTATGTTGTTATTGTTGTTAAGAGTCGATTCTGACCCATAGCGACCCTGTATAGGGTTTCCAAGGAGTAGCTGGTGAGCTTAAACTGCCGACCTTGCAGTTCAAGCGGCTTTACAGTCTGGCGCATTAACCCACAGCGCCACACCAGGACTTCATAGAAAAGGTATACTCCATATTCAAATGTACAAGATCATCAGAAAAATGTCAATTTGTTATCAGTGAGGTTGTTGTTAAGTGCCGTCGAGTCGGTTCTGACCCATAGCGAACCTGTACAGGGTTTCCGAGGGTGTAAATCTTTACGGGAGTAGAAAGCCTCATCGTTCTCCTGCGGAGTGGCTGGTAGTTTCGAACCGCTGACCTTAAGGTTCGCAGCCTGATTCGTAACCACTACGCTACCTAAAATGAGGAAACAGAATGCATACTTTACACATTTTGGGGTGACCTAAAGGAGAAAGGTTTAAAGAGAATTCTTGTGAATTGCTGCGGGAAGAATTTAGAGCTAAAATGTAGGATGTTGTGAAGTGCCGTCGAGTAGATTCCGAACCATAGCGACCCTGTATAGGGTTTCCGAGGAAAGAGTGGTGAGCTAAAACACTCAAATAAATTGTAGCAAGTTTAAATGTAAAGTTCTATCCTTGAATCCAAATAATCAATTCATAAGCATTTTGCACACAAGTGAGAGGAAATAGGAAGAGATTTAGTTAATGTTTGGGTTAATTGCTAGCTCTCAAAATATCAAGTCAGATTAAATGTAATATTTCCACTCTTCTTGTTTATGCTGTCGGTCTACTTCTAGAACAGAACCTTTAAAAGATTCACTGGATACAACAAAGACCATTGGGGGTGGGGGGGGACACATGGTGCCGGTTGGGGAAATGCAGTGGGAAAGATAAACCTCAGAGCCACGTCATTGGTTGGAGCAAAAATCATCTACATTTAGTGGGCAAAAAACTTGAAACGTTATTACAAAATCGCTGAAGAGCTATTTTATGAAAACGGGATTTGTATAATTATAAATTTCTCCAGTGGTAAAAAACTTTATAATAGCAGGTTTAAATTAGCAGGAATAAGGCTTTAAAATCACTATGTGGCAAACTTTATAATAGATGGTCTGGAGCTGCCTGCATGTGTGAGCAATCCAGCTGTCCGAATTAACAGCCCAGGAGCCCACACAGAACGGGGACGTTAGACTTCGAGGCTCCAAATCAACCTACTGATCTGCTTTTCTACTTAAAAATTTGAGTTCCGACTAGATTCACTCACATGGCAAATTTTCAGCCATTGTTTCCTTCATACTAAGATCTTTGGTTATGGATGAAATGGAGTTGGCGTTAACCCTCTCAAACTGCTTTTTAAATGTCAAAATCTCAAAATCGAGGGTGGGGTCCAGCTCCTATCCTTCTCTGGATGGACCCTCTGCAGCCGGCGGCCCTGTCTTTCCCTACAGAATAGTTGTCCACCAAGGCCCAGATTCGAGGACCCAGCTGGCCGCTCGCGCCTCGGGGTTCGGAGGGGGACTCTGCGTTCTGATGGAAATTGAGCCCTGGCTCTTCCTCCCAGCCTGGCCAGACAGCGGCTCGCGTGTCCCCCCCAGCCCTCTAAACGGAGCCCCACTTCCGCTCTCGCTCTACTCCCGTCGGGACGCAGCCACCACCGTCATGGAGACTCCATGCCGGAGCACCAAGCCTCCCGTCTCTCACCTCACTTACCTGACAGCTTCTCTTCCCTAGACTTGATTCTGCTCTGTGTTTGAGAACCAGGAAGGACGTGATTCGGACGAAGGGCGGAGCCTTGCCGCGGGAAGGCGTCAATATCGGATTATACAAACGTTAGTTCCAGCTAAATGGACAGAGACGGCCGGAGGGTGGAGTGAGGGGCGGGATGGAGGTGAGTCTGGATTGGCGATGAGGTCTGAATTCCGGATTGGCTGTGGCGACTGGGTGAAGGAGGGTGGAAGGTAAAAGACCCTGAGAAAGGGGGAGTTTGAAAGCCCGCCTGAGTAGGGGGTGGGGCTGGGCGGGGACTGATTATGCCTGGGGATTGGGTGTGGGATTTAGGCCCAGGGCTCCGATTGGGTGCATGTGACTGGGTTGAATTGGATTATAAATAGTGGTTTGTCCAGCCAAGGTGTTTTTAACAAGAGGAGGGTTGCTGTTAGAGTAACAGAGAAAGTGTCAAAGCAAAGCAAAAGAATATAAAAAAGGCTTTGGAAAGGTATTTCAGTTGTGAGAAAGATGAGAATAAAGCAGTGAAGAACATTATTCCCTTGTAAAGTAAAATGAGTTTGAATAGAGAACTGAGCATGAAAGGGAAAGAAAGAAAAGTAAATAACAGTTTTTGAAAATGAAGAATAAAAGTTGACAAGGAGTAATAGGAAAATATCATTAATTTCTCCTTTGGGGAAGGACAGTTTTTGTTAAGAATAGTTTCATGATTTAATTTTTTTCCCTCTCCTGTTAAAACAGGAGAGGATATAGCGGTAGTAGTGGTAGCATTGTTATTCAGGGCAGAAGAAAGAACAGTTAATTGGTTGTTGAAGGAATTTATTCTCCAACTAGGGACAAGGAGGCTCAGAAAATGATTAGGAGAATGAGAAATTATTGTGTACAGTAAAGAATCTACCTTTAGATTGGGAACTTCAGTGAGAGGCATTCATTTGGCATTTTTTTTCCAGACAAAAGACCTCCAGGAACACACATACAATCAGAAAGTTGTAGTGAGAAGCATACATCCTGGGGATCCTTGTATCATCTCAGTAACTTTGTGGTGATGTTGTTAAATGCTGTCGAGTTGATTTTGACTCATAGCACCTTGTGCAAAACAGGAACACTATGCCATCCTCATATTGTTGCTATGTCTAAGCCATTGTTGCTGCCACTATGTCAACCCATCTTCTTGAAGGTCTTCTTTTATGCTAACCGTCCATTTTAACAAGTATGATGTCCTATTCAGAGACTGGACTCCTGACACCACCTACAAAGAATGGGAGATAAAATCTTGTTATCCTCAATTCTAAGGAGCATTCTGACTCTACTTCTTTCAAGATTGGTTTGTTTGTTCTTCTGGTTGTACATGTTACTTTTAATATTCTTCTCCAACACCACAATTCAAATGCATAGATTCTGCTACGGTCTTCCATATTCATTGTCCACATTTCATATGCATATGAGGCTACTGAATATAACATGGTTTAGGTCAGGGTGTACCTTAGTCCTCAGAGTGACATCTTTGCTCTTTAACACATTAAAGATGTCTTTTGAAGGAGATTTTCTTTGTGTGATTGTTGTTGTTAAATGCTGTCAAGTCAATTCCGACTCATAGTGACCTTGTATAGGGTTTCCAAGGAGCAGCTGATCTTGTGGTTCACGTTTCCAGTGTTGAT
>NW_006408520.1:26441788-26444190 GCF_000296735.1 Chrysochloris asiatica | reverse complement strand
GATGGCACCTGACAACAACAACAACAGGGTCCTTTGTTTCTGAAATGAAAGATTAACTGCTCCCCCACTTTAGTTACACATCTTCTACATTTATAGTTGTGATAATCACAATTAGTCCTGATAATGACTACTCAAAATTGAATTGTAAAATTCTATCCTCAGCCTTCCCCTTTCACCAGATCCTTCTGGACAAGAGGAAAACTGTTCAATGGGGACTTTACCTTACTCCCCTTGTTCTGAAATTAAGCACACTCATAAAAGCTTGTAAGCCAGCCACTTTGTGCCTTTATAGCCAATGTCTAAGTTGCCCATCCCTATCAACCCAGTGTACTGAGGAGGTAAGCTTGATCCTTGGTATGAAGAATCCTTCCCTTTCAGTTGGGATTTTGAAGAACTACATCTATAAACAAAGGTCTAGTTCATCAAATTATAGCAATTTACACTTGCTCCCTGTATCAAACTTCTTTATCTTCACCTGGTCGAGTTCTGATCAGCTAGCCATCCAAGTTAGGTCAAATGGGTCCTATCTACAAGTTTGGGGGTTCTCAAACCTCCCTCATTTTAGATCAGCTGGCTACTTCACTCTCAACTCTAGCCCCCAGTGGCTAAGTCAATGTCCATGGGCTCAGGAGTTTACATACTTCTGTAAGCTTCAGCTCAACCAGCCTTTCTCTCTCATCTCAAGGTCAACAGGTGTCAATAGAACATACCAAACTCAGCCCTTGTCTTCATTGCTGCATTTCCCCCACTTCTACTCACAAGTGGACCAGGGCGGTTGCTAGCTAGTATACAAGACTGCTCATGTGTTCCTTTTGAGTTTCAGTCTTAGAAGGGAGTTTACCCGGATGGACTTACTTTTCTTGTCTTGACAGCTCCAAAGCAAACAACTTGCTTGATATTCAAACAGCTAAATGTTTGCTTTTTTTCTGCTGGTCTTTCTTTCAAAAAATATCTTCTGTTCCTCTAGCCATTCAGGGTTGATCTGCATGTTTTTATCAAGTGGGAATATCCTACCTCAGAATGTTCTGGGTGGGGCTTAGGATTCTACCTAAGGCCACATCTTCCACAAGAAGCCTATTTCCCTGGGCTAATTCTAATTCCCTTTTAAGTTAATCTAATCAATTATAGGGTGAAGATGGGTTTAAAAGCTTTCTGTAATCATAATTATCAATATTCCTTTCTAACACACTTAAATGCCTATTTTAAAATAGAAGGCAGGGGAAACCAATGTCCACAAGACAGTCAAGCACCTCAACATTATTTTCCCTCCTTTACCCATTCTGACTATGTATTACAGAGCCCTGTTGTCCCAACGTTGTGTATATATCATTATTTACCTATATCCCATTTAGCCCATTCATACCTCCGTAAGTCTTCCCCTATCTTCCTTGTTCATCTACTCCCTCTCCCTTCTTGTTCTTGACCCTCCTCCTCTTTGTATATTGCCCTGCCTATAACCTGAGCTATCGTATGTCTACCTCCTAATCTGTGATTTACTGACCACTTTCTCCCTCCCCTAGTAACCATCAAATAAATTTTCTTTTAGATTGGAAATCTTAAGCTTTTACAAAAATGGTCTTAACGCAGTATCTGTCCTTTTGTGACTGACTAATTTCACTCAGCTTGATGTTCTCAAGGTTCATCCACGTTATAAGGTGTTTTGCAGTTTCATTGTTATTCCATCAGTATTTTAAGTCATTTTCACTTTCAGCAAGCTAGCTTGTATCATCTGCATATCACAGGTAGTTAGTGAGTCTTCCTCCAATTGTGATGCTACATTCTTCTTTGTATAATCCAGCTTTTCAGATTAATTGCTCAGCATACAGATTTAATCAGAATGGTTAAAGGATACAACCATAACTCACATTTTTCTGATTGTACACCATTCAGTATCCCCTTGTTCTGTTCAAACAACTGCCTCTTGGTGTATGTACAGGTTCCATATGAGCGCAATTAAGTGTTCTGTAATACCCATTCTTCATACTCTTATCCATAGTCTATTATGATACACACAGTCAAATATCTGTGCATATCAATAAAGCACACATAAACATCATTCTGGCATTATATGCATTTAGCTAAGATCCATATGACATCAGCAATGATATCTCACACTCCACATCCTCTTCTTAATCTGGCTTGAATTTTGTAAACTCCCTGTCAGTGTGCTGATGCAGTCATTTAAAAATTATTTTCAGCATATTTTTATATGTGATATAATGGTATTATTTGATGATTCCTGCATTCTGTTGACTTACCTTTCTTTAGATATGGATCTCTGCAGGTAGCTTTCTTCCAACTTTCTTGGCATAGAAAAATGAGCACCTCCAGTGCTATATCAGTTTCTTGAAAGACTTCAATTTTTATTCTGTCAATTCCTGGAGCCTTGTTTTTCACCAGTG
>NW_006408520.1:26439971-26441388 GCF_000296735.1 Chrysochloris asiatica | reverse complement strand
GGTTTCCAAGGAGAAGCTGGTGAGCTTAAACTGCCAACCTTGTGGTTCCAATAGACCTTGACCTACAGAATCACACCAGGACTTTTGATGTGGTACTGGAGGATCAGCACTGGACTGTGAACCACTTGGTTTAATTTTCTTCAACTTCAACTTGAACCTTAATATGGGCAATTGATGGTCTTTTCTGTAGTTGGTCACTAGCCTTTTTCTGATTGATAATATTGAGTTTCTCTTTTACTACATGTGCAGTCAATTTTATTCCTGCATTCCATCTGGTGAGTTCCACTTGTATGAGGGCAAGTCAAACATTATCCTCACTCTACTTATATTAAAACACCCATCCATGTCCACAACTGTTGACAACACTGAGCGTGCATGGGAAATGATTCTGTCGAATAAACGAGTGACAGTGGATTATGTGACAAATCATTTGTGAATCAGCCATAGCTCTGCCTAGGACATATTTCGCAACAGACTTGGGTTTTGAAAGTTTGTGCAAGATGAATACCAAACAACTTATGGAAGAACATAAACAAACGTTTGGGTATCTGCAAACAAAATTTGGACTGATACTAGAAGGAAGGTAAAAGTTTCTGAAAACAAGTAAATGGCAGAGTATGGAATGGAAACATCCTTAATCACCGACCAATTAAAAAATTCAAAAGTCAATCATCATCTGGAAAATGGAGGCTTACAGTTTTCTGGGATTTTCAAGGGCCAATATTAGAACACTATCAGGAAAAAGGTTCAACAATCCATAGTGCTTTTTACAGTGAGATGTTCACTGAAGAGTGAAACCTATACATCAGATTAAACACAGAGGATTGCTATCCAAGGGTGTTATGATCTTGTATGACAATGCACACCTCTACCCACATTGTTGACTCTCTACAAAAACTTGGTTTTGAGGTGTTAGAGAATCTTCCCTATAGTTTTGATATTGCTCCATTGGTCTTACATTTGGTCCCCTCAAAGCAGTCCTTCAAGGACAAAGATTCACTCTGATGAAGAAGTGAACACAGCGGTGCATTCTTGGCCCACAGCTTAGCCTAAAACATTTTTTAACAAGGGAATATGAAAGCTTGTTGACAGATAGACAAAGTGTACTGAAAAGCAATGAGATTATGTCAAAAAACGAGGTGTCTTTTCTAAAACTTGATTAAAATAAATCTGTTGGCAGAATGTGGAAACATTTTGACTCATCTTCATATGTTATTGTTGCTAAGTGCCTGCGAGTCAGTTCTGACCTAAGTGACCCTGTATAGGGTTTCCAACGAGCGGCTGGTGAGCTTAAACTGCTGACCTTGCAGTTCAAATTGACTTTTCAGCCTAGTGCATTAACCCACAGTGCCATACCCTCATCTAGGTGTCATTTATGTTGTTAAAAAGGTGTTTTCATTGAATAAGTTGTGATTTT
>NW_006408520.1:26431707-26436958 GCF_000296735.1 Chrysochloris asiatica | reverse complement strand
ACTAGACTACTAACTGAAAAGTCAGTAGTTCAAACCCACCAGCCACTCCTTGGAAACCTTACACATAATCACTATAAGTCAGAACTGACTCAATAGCACTTAACAACAATGACAACAATCATAGTATTATTGTTAATGTTTTAATACTTCATTCCTTTTTATTGCTGAGTAGTATTCCATTGCATGGATACACCATAATTTGTTTATCTCTCTAATTTTTGGTGGATATTTGGATAGTTTTCAAGTTTGTTGTTGTTAAGTACCATCAAGTCGGTTCCTACTCAAAGTGATACTGTATGGGGTTTCTGAAGAGCAGCTGGTGAGTTTGCACTGACAACCTTGTGGTTTGCAATCCAGTACTGATCCTACAGCACCACATCAGGAGTCTTTGGAAACCTGTTTAGTGTTTCCAAAGAGCATCTGGTAAGTTTGAACTGCCCAGCTTGTGGTTATCAGCACAGTACTTATCCAATTGTGCCACACCAGATCTTCTGGTTTTCAGGTTTAGACTATTACAAACAAAACCTGCAACAATATTTGTATCCAATTGTTTGTTTGGGCAAATGTGTTTATCATTTGCTTGTTTGACTCCTCTTGGATAGTAAATGCCTAGAAGAGAAGTGGCTAGATAACTGGTAATTGTTTAATTTATTGAGAAACTGCCAAATTGTTTTCTAAATTGGAAGTATACTTCAACCAGAAGTGTATTGAGTTTGATTGCACCACAATCTGGTATGTTATGGTCAGCTTTTTAAATGAACCCATTCTAAAATAAGGATGCATGCCCCATTGCCTTCTCTATAGTCTAGCTCATAACCTAGTCATTTTAGCCTTCAAAGTCAGCAAGGAAAAGCATTTCCTAACAAGATGGACATTATAATTTTAGACAATGTACTCACATGAATTCTGTCCATCTTTGTCACATTCACAAGTTAGACCCATAATCCAAGGGGAAGGAATTGCACAGGGATGTTAATACTAGGAGATGGAGACCAAAGGGATCTCCTTAAGACATACACCATAAAAGGTATGCAACTGATGTTAAGAACAGCTGATGGCATGAATTATGTAACAGGTATCTTTCAAGACTCCTGTTAGGCAGATAGAATAGGAAGTGGAAGAAGGTCTGAAGTCACTCTTTATATAGCTGGTCTTAGCAAAATAAGCCAACCTCAGCAATAAGGAAGTTCTGAGGAGATGGGTGGGTAAGAAGAAGAACTGCTTTAAGGGGAAAATAAAGTTAGTCCTGTCAGCCAACTGGACCTCATAGATGTGTACAGAGCATTCAACTCAACAAACAGCACGATACACATTCTTTTCCAGTGCACATGGAACATTCTCTAGAATAGACCATGTGTTAGACCATAAAACAAGCCTCGATAAATTCACAAACATCAAAATACTACAAAGCATCTTCTTAGACCACAATACGATAAAACTAGAAATCAACAATAGGAAGACCAAGGAAATAAAGTCAAATACATGGAAACTGAATAACACCCTGCTGAAAAATGACTGTGTAGTAGAAGAAATAAAACATGAATTCACAAAGTTCCTAGAAACAAATGAGAATGAAAACACAACCTACCATAATCTTTGGGGTACATCAAAAGCAGTGCTGAGAGATTATTGTAATTTATTGTAATAAATGCACACATCCAAAAAGAAGAAAGAACCAAGATCAGCACATTAACACAACATCTCCAACAACTAGAAAGAGACCAGCAAAGTAAACCTACAGTCAACAGAAGAAAGGAAATAATTAAGATCTGAGCAGAAATAAATGAGATAGAAACAGAAAAACTATAGAAAGAATCAACAGGACAAGATGCTGATTCTTTGAAAGGGTTAATAAAATCGTCAAACCATTGGCAAATCTAACAAAAGAAAAGAGGGAGAAGGAAGACACAAATATCACGCATTAGAAAACACATGGGTGATGTCACAACAGAACCAATAGAAATAATAAGGATGAAAAAAGAATATTATGAAGAATTGTAGTTCAAAAAAATTGAAAACCTAGAGGAGATGGATACATTTTTAGAAAAGCATGACCTACCTAAACTTACACAGAGTAAAGTAGAAAACTTGAACAGACCTTTTGAAAAAAGGAAGAAATTGACCAGGTCATCAAAAAACTCCCAACCAAAAAATGTCCAGGTCCAGGTTGTTGTTGTTGTTAGATGCCATCGAGTCAGTACCAACTCATAGCGATCCTATGCACAACCGAACGGAACACTGCCCGATCCTGGGCCAACCTTAGTATTGGTGCCACGCTTGAGCCCATTGATGCTGCCACTTTGCCAATCCATCTCGCTGGGAGTCTTCCTCTTTTTCTCTTACCCTCCACCTTACCAAACATGATATCCTTCTCCAGGGACTGGTCCCTCCTGACAATATGTTTGAAGTATGAGAGATGAAGTTTGGCCATCCTATTCTCCAAAGAACACTCTGACTGCACTTCTTCCAATAGAGATCTGTTTGTTCTTTTGACAGCTCATGGCACTTTCAATATTTTCCTCCAACACCATAACTCAAATTCATCAATTCTTCTATGGTCTTCCTTACTCACTGTCCAGCTTTCTCATGCATATAAGGTTACTGAAAGTACCATGGCTTGGGAAAGGTGCACCGTAACCCTCAAACTGATATCTTTCTTTGCTCTTCAACAGTTTAAAAAGTTCTTGTGCAGCATATTTGCCTAATGCAATATGTCATTTGATTTCTTGTCTGCTGCTTCCATTAGCGTTGATAGTTGAGCTAAGCAAAATGAAGTCCTTGTGCCTCTGAATTGGTTCCAAACCATAGAAACTCTACATAGGGTTTCTGAGGATCAGCTGGTGAGCTTGAGCCTCCAACCTTATAGTTCAAAGGACTTTGTTTCTCTTCATTTTGAGTTGTGCCCCATCAGCCAATGAAGATCCCGAGGGCTTTTCTCTCATGGGCTTTACTCCATTCACGTCATCACAGTCAACTGCACTTTGAGGAGTCAGCTCTTTCCAGTCGTATTTTGAGTGCCTTCCAACCTGAGTGACTCATTTTTCGGCACTATATCTGATAGTGTTTCTCTGCTATTCGTAAGGTTTTCAGTGACTAAATATTTGGAAGTAGTTCGTCATTCCTTCTTCCTTGTCTGTCTTTGTCTGGAAGCTCATCTGAAACCTGTCCACCATAGGTGACCCTACTGGTATTTAAAATACTGGTGGCATAGCTTTCAGAATCACAGAAACTCACAAACCATCACAGTCTGACAGTCTGACAGACTTGTGCCATTGGAGAGATGCAAATCAAAACAACAATGAGATATCATCTCACACCAGCAATAAAAATGAAGTTCTAAAATGCAGAGGATAATAAATGCTGGCAAGGATGTGAAGAGACTGGGACCCTACTACATTGCTGGTGGGAATGCAAAATGGCCCAACCACTCTGGAAAACAGTCTGGCACTTCCTCAGAAAGTTAGAAATAGAAATACCATATGATTCAGCAATTCCTCTACTTGGTATATAGCCACAAGAAATATGAGCCATAATATGAGTATATATATGCACACCAAGTTCATAGCATCACTATTCAAAATAGCAAAAAGATGGAGACAACCTAAGTGCTCATCAATGGAAGAATGGATAAACAATCTTTGGTACATACACACAATGGAATATTATGCTACCTTGAAGAATAACAAGGAAGAATATCAAGCCACCACATAACATGGATGAACCTTGAGGACATTATCCTTAGTGAAATTAGTCACAAAAGGACAAATAATTGAATAAGACCATTCTTGTAAAAGCTTAAGAAAAGATACCCATACTAAAAGGGAAACACAAAAAAAAATTGTTGGTTACCAGTGGGGATAGGATGGGAGAATTTGGGGGAGGTGGGGCGAGATGATGGTAGGGGGCAGACACATCATAGTTCAGGTGTGGTGAGGGCAATACACAAAAAGGGGGAGGGGTGGAAGAACAAGGTAGCTAGGGGAACACTGAGAAAAGTTTACAAAGGCTAAATGGGACAGAGGTAAATAGTGAGGCATGCTCTCAACCTTGGAACAACAGGGCTCTGTGATACAAGGATTGAGTTTTCATAGTTTGAAAAGGGGAAAAAATACTAAGATGCTTAACTGTCTTATGAATATTGGTTTCCCTTAACTACTATTGTAAAATAGACACTTGAGTGGGATAGAAAGGAACATTGGGAAACATGATTACAGAAAGCCTGTAAGGCCGTCTTCAGCCTATAACTGATTGGAATACCTAAAAGGGGTTCTAGAACTTGCCCAGTGAAACAGGCTTCTTGTGGAGTCTTTGCAGTGTATAGACCCTTAGGTGGAATCCTAAGTCTCATCCAGAACCCTCTGAGGTGGGACATTCCCACTAGAGAGGACAAGCAGACCAGCCTGGAACAGCTTTAGTGAAAGATGATACATCTTCAAAGAAAGATCAGCAGGAAAAACCCAAATAAAAATGTCAGTGTGATTGAGTACTACAAGAATAAGCAAGTTGTTGGCCGGGAGGCCATCAAGGCAAGCAATCAAGTCCCTTCAGGAAAAAACGCCCTCTAAGACTGAAAGTCCACCACTCGTCTGTCAGTTTGTCGTACTGTGGTGGCTTGTGAGTTGCTGTGATTCTGAAAGCTATGCCACCTATATTTTAAATACCAGAAGGGACACCCATGGTTTCAGATGAGCTTCCAGACGAAGACAGACTAGAAAGAAGGAGTGATGAATTACTTCTGAATATTTAGTCACTGAAAACCTTATGAATAGCACAGAAATACTTTCAGATATAGTGCCAGAAAATGAGCCCCTCAGGTTGAAAGTCACTCAAAATGCGACCGGAGAAGAGCTGCCTCCTCAGAGTAAAGTTGACCATGATGACACGAATGGAGTATTGCCCACGGGACCTTCAATTGCTGATGGGGCACAATTCAAAATGAAGAGAAACTGCTATAAACATCCATTGAAAATTGGAACATGAATGTACGAAGTATGAATCTGGGAAAATTGGAAGTTGTCAAAATGAAATGGAACGCTTAAACATCGATATCTTAGGCATTAGTGATCTGAAATGGACTGGTATTGGCCATTCTGAATCTGACAACCACATGGTTTACTATGCTGGGACTGACAAATTGAAGAGGAATGGTGTTGCATTCATTGTCAAAAAGAATATATCCAGAGGTACAACGCTGTCTGTGATAGGATAATATCCATACACCTATAGGGAAGTCCAGTTAATACCACTATTA
>NW_006408520.1:26419061-26430549 GCF_000296735.1 Chrysochloris asiatica | reverse complement strand
GGAAATCATCGGACAATCTCTTTGATATCTCAAGCGAGTAAAGTTTTGCTAAAGGTAATACAGAAATGGCTACAATCATACACTGACAGAGAACTTCCAGAAGTTCAAGCCAGATTCACAATTGTAAAGGTAGAAGTTTTGTAACAAAAATAGGGAGTAGTTAATTTTATAATCCAGAAACAGAGGACACTATGACCATCAGGGGAGAAGAGCACGAGCGGAATGCGGGACCTTATCCAGAGAAGCAGGGATACAAGAGATGGAGGCAGAGATGGGGACATGGAGAGAGGGACCAGCTGAGGCTCCTAGGTTCATGGAAAGAGAGGAACTGAGAGCTGGAGGCCAGGTCGCTGACTTGCAGAATGTGCCCTTTGATGGTTTAAATTATTATATATGCCTGAGTGTTTTTTTTTTTTAAAAAAAAAGGCTAAAATGAATAGAGAGAAATACTGTTAACTGATGGTACATGGAGGGGATTATAATTATTGTAATGAAACAAAGTATGTGATTTGTTGAATGTAAAACTGTTGATCTGCCCTGTATGTAAACTTTCACTCAATTCATAATAAAAATAAAATAAAGTAAAAAAAGTTAGTCCTGGTGTGACGCTGCAGGATTATGCACTGGACTGCAAGGTCAGTTTGAATTGCAAAGCTGCTCCTTGTAAACCCTATACAGGATTGATGGCACTTTAACACTAACAACAGTAATAAGCTAAAACCCGAAAACCAAGACTCATGTAAACCATATTTAGACAAACTCCCTAGATCTCAACAGAAAATTAGACCTGCTTCAGTAACAAGGGGACCTTGTTGTTATGAGTCGGTTCCAACTCATAGCCACCCTGTAAAGGGTCTCTGAGGAGTGGCTGGTGAGCTTGAACCACTAACCTTTTGGGTCAAACCGACTTTGCAGACCAGTACATTAACTCGCAGTGCCATACCAGGACTCCAAGGGGATCCTGGTGGTGTGCCGTGGAGTCATTTCTGAATCATAGCGACCCAGCATAGGTTTTCCAAGGCTGTAAATCTTTACTGGAGCAGAAAGCCTCATCTTTCTCCCGTGGAGCAACTGGTAGTTTTGAATCGCTGACCTTGAGGTTAGCAGCCCACTCATAGCCACTATGCTACCAGAGCTCCTTAAGGGGATCTTGTTGTTGTTAAGTGCCTTCGAGTCGATTCTGACCCATAGCAAACCTGTATAGGGTTTCCAAGGAGCAGTTGGTGAGCTTGAACCACTAGGGGTGAAAAAGGAATTGTTGTAAAGGGGAAGAATGTTAGTCAGTCATGAAACAGGGAAACACGACTCAGAGTAAGCATATTTAGAAAAGTTGGCCAATTTAATGGCCCAGACACTTGAGCCAGGAGTACAGCTCACACTCCTGATAGAAGAATATATAAAGTAAGAGCCTAATTGTACTTGAGGCTCCTCCTCCACTTTTCTCACAAGGTGGAAACTCTGCAAGAACATCTATGCTTAATAAATTCTCTTACCTGCTAAAGCCTCTAGTCTTTTTAACCTCTTTTGGGAGTGGGGGAGTAAGTTATGGTATGCCTTCCCAATTCTTTGGAAGAACAGTAGCACCATTCCAGGGACAACACTACACCCATGACATGCCTATTTAAAACATGGAGTCCTTATGTGGTTCTGTAGGATAAGCACTGGACTGCTAGCAGCAAGGTCTATGGTTCAAACCCACCAACCACTCTTAGGAAATGCTATATATGGTCGCTATGAGTTAGAACCAACTCGATGGCAATTAACAACAACAGCATTTAAAAAATGTAACAATCCTGGTGTGGCAATGTAGGATAAACCCTGGATAAGCAAGGCTGACCCTTCTAACCCACCAGCTACTCCTTGGAAAGTCTATGTGTCTCTCTGAGTCAACTTGATGGCACTTAACAACAAAAGATGGGTAATGGTGTCTCATTATGCTTTCTATTTCCTGGTGTGGTACTGTGGGATAATGCACTGGACCTCAAGGTCGGTTTGGACCGCAAGGTCAGAGGTTCAAATTCACCAACCACTCCTCAGAAACCTTCTTTTGGGTTGCTGTGAGACGGAAACCACCCAAAGACACTTAACAACAATGACTAAATAGGTTAAACATCTTTTCATTGCTTATTTGTCATCTGTAGGTCTTGGTAAATGTTCAAATTTCTTTGTCTGTTTTTAAAATCGGTATTTTGTCATAGGGAGAAACCACTCAAAACTTGAAGTAAAATTCAGAGGATATATTCATCATTAAAAATCTGTTTGTATGGGGTAAATCACTAATGCACACAAGTGAGAACATACCAACTCTCAGAGAGGGGCAGAAACAGTTACTGCATCCAAAGAAAGTTACAACAAAAAGGTCACAAACAGGTTAAACTTTCTTTGACATAAAAACACGGAAGATTAAGCAAAGCAGGAAAACATTTCCATTGGATACATACACTTAGGTGGACTAAGATGGGCTACAGGAGTTAATTACAAATGTTTATTTGGGAAAACAGATTCCCAATCATGGTCACTTACAATGCATACCTCCCAGAACAGATTGTAAAAATGTCTAATTCGATGTAAAAACATATCCTGGTTAATTCTAGCAAAACCTTTCCAGTTGCCTGGGGAGTTTTAGATAACACGTTGGTGCCCAAGGTCTTTTTTGGAGGTGTGGAGAGGAGGGGACATTGTTTCTATATCACTATGAAAGGAAAAAAAAAAAAAATTAAGGCCATTTTACACAAATGAATTTGTATTTCCTCCTTAGTCTGCATTTCTTCCTCATACTGACTTGACACAGAGGGAAAAAACCCAGGATTGCTAGCCAGATGATGAATGTAAAGAGCAGGTATTGTAACCTTAGGTTTAATTCTAATGAATATAACAGAAACATGGTTTTAAGTCAGGCATATTACTTTGGTCAAAGGTTCAGGAAAGTTTATGTCTTGCATATTCTCATCATTGAATACTGAGAGTTGTTTATATGTTTGAATTCAATACCTTTATGAGATATGTGTATTATAAATATTTTCTTCCATTCTGTAGCTTGTCTTTTCACTTTCATAACAGTTTTATCATGAGCAGTTCTTAATTCTATTGAAGTCTAGTTAATCTATTTTTCTTATGAAACATGTTTTTGGTATCAAGTCTAGAAATGATTGTTTAAAACAATGTTACAAAGATACTCCCTGACATGTTCTTCTAGAAATTTTAGAGTTTTAGGTTTTATATTTAGTTTTGTGATTCAATTTCAGTTAATATTTAAATATGGTGGTAGGTATAGAGTCCTGATGTGGCCCTGTTGGATAAGCACGGATTGCTAACCACAAGATTGATGTTTCAAATCCATCAGCTTCTCATTGGAAAACCTATACAGGGTTGCTATGAGTTGGAACTGACTTGACAACACTAATCAACAACAACACGCATCAAAGTTCATTGTTTTTCCATATGGGTGTGTAATTGTTCCAGCATCACTTATTGAAGGACATGTTTTCTCCACTGGATTGCCTTTGCACCTTTGTAAAAAATCACTTGTACATACATGTGTAGATCTATATTTACTCTCTCTCTGCAATTTTATTGTTATATTTGTATATCTTTATGACAGTCCCATGCGGTTTTGATCGTAGTGCTTTTAAATAAATCTTGAAATCAGGAAGTGCTAGGATTCAACTTTATTCTTTTAGTATTTGTTTCAGCTATTTAAGTATTTTGCATTACCATATGAATTTTAGAATCAGCTTGCCAATTTCTACTCAGATATTGAACAGGATTTTGTTTAATGTTACATCATTTTAAGACTTGACTTTTTTCACAGTATTTTGTGTCTCCTGATATGCAAGATGTATCTATTTCTTTAGATCTCTAATTTCTTTCAGCGATGGTTTTGTAGTATTCAGTGTTCAGTTCTTTTACATCTTTTGTCAGATTTGTCTGTAAGCACTGCATATTTTTAATGTTATTTTAAATGGTACCTTTTAAATGATAATTTCTGACTGTTTATTCCTGGGAAACCCTATACAGGGTCACTATGAGAACTGATTCAATGACACTTAACAACATTCCTGGTTCTATAAATAAAATGGACTTTTCATATAGATCTTGTTTCCTGCAGCCTTGCTAAACTCACTTATTATGATAACTTTTTTTTTTTCATAGATCCCATTGTTTTTATGTTGATAATGATATTGTCTGTGAATAATGACTGTTTTATTTCTGTCTTTCCATTCTGGACATCTTTTATTTCTCTTTCTAGCTTGATTTTACTGATTCGCACCATCAGCACAATAATGCATAGATGTGGTGAAAGTGACCATCCTTGTCTTACTCCTGATATCAGAAGAAAACATTCAGCCTTTAACTATTATATAAGGTGGTTGTTGTTTGGCGACATTTACAACAGAGCAAAATGCTGCTATGCCTTTATCATCCCCATGATAGGTTGTGAATCAGACTTTTGTGATCCTTAGAGTTTTCACTGACTGATTTTCAGAAGCAGATCTCTAGCCCTTTTGTTTCAATTTATCTTAGTCTGGAACCTCCACTGGACCCTGATCAGCATCATAGCAATACAAAATCTACCACTGATAAAGAGATAAAATTCAGAGAAGAAAATTTAAAGTATTTGCCACTAGATGGAGCTAACTGATTTTCTTGAATTCTAGTTGTTCTGACTTGACCCTGTACAGCAGGAGTGGGGAATGTCAGGCCCCACTGGCCATATAAGCCCATGAAATCATTTGGGATGGCCCTGCCAAGGCAAATGCAGGCAGGACTCCAAATTCAGTAAATCTAGCCCCCCTTTTTGAAAAAAATAGCAACATAAATTTATATTATATGATGTTACACATATCCAAATGGCTCTTGGCAGAAAAAAGTTTCCCTACTTGTAAATCTTTGCAGGAGCAGAAAACCTCATCTTTCTCCCACAGAATGGCTGGTGGGTTTAAACTGATGACTTTCTGGTTTACAATCTAATGCTTTTTCTATGGAGCCATTGTGTTCCTCTAGTCCATGATAGGATATAAAATTGTGCTTTGGATCAAGGATAATAGACTCTGTTCCAAACAAATTAAAATTTCTTTTTCCTTCTCATTGATTGATAAGGGAAGATATAGTCAAGCACAATAAGGAACTGTCTGAAATGTCTTGTGGTAATGTTACAGCAGTTTTAGATTTGTGGTCCAAGAAACCGAGGCCACTTGGAGAGGTGAAGTGGAGTTTCATATTATATTAAGCCAGCTGACTCAGAGGAGCTAATTTCTCCAGATTCTGAGCCCCTGAATGGAGGGCAACATGGGCCTATATGGGGTCAGAGTTGGGGAGGGGCCAGGCTGCATACCTGTTTGAAGGCAGGGGAAAAACCAGGGGGATTGGTCCCATTTGGTGACCTGATTAGCATTTTAGCTTGTCTCCTGGGAGGGAGAGGGCAGTGAATGATTTTTACCTTTTCCTGTTCATTCCCCCCTTTGATGCCCTTTGGGACCTTTTCCCCAGGGACATCATCTAAATGTTGCGTAAGGAATGGTATTTTGGTATTGATTTGATTGTTGGTACCCTTTTGATTGATTATTGTTTTAATGGCAGTTCCCATGGCCCTGATTGCTATTGGGAGTAGGCATGGACTGATTCACCAATTCTAAATAAAACAGAACTCCACCCACAAGGGTATTGAACCCTGTAAAGGTGAAGAACTGTGCTCCTCATAGGCTCTGTGGGTTCCACCCACTCCAAGTTTGCACAGGGACATGGACAACTTTCTGCATTTTACAACTTTTTCTACTGCCAGATTCTCATCATCTACTTGTATGCAGCAGTTAGCAAAATTAACCTTCTCACATACCGCTCCTCCCTCTGCAGCCAATAAGTAGTTCGGACTAATCTATTTTGATAAATGGCATTTGGTATCTAGGTCTATTGATGCATAAAAAGGGTTAGGGTCCCCCCAGTTCCATTGGTTATAGATTCAATTACCTAGAAGGGTGCCCTCACTTTTACAGCAACTATAGAAGAGTAGTGTGATTACTGTTTGGTCCATCTTGGTGGTGTGGGTGTATAGATTACACAGATTTCTCCCTTTCCCACATCCCAAAGTCTAATTAAAATGAGTCCCATGGCGGACATCCGCATGCTTCGGCCATGCGTAGATCAACAAGCTCCTGGTTTGTGGTTGAAGCAGGGCGGGTTGTTGCCTTGTGAGGGTTGGTAGGGTCAGTTTCAGCTTCTCATGGAGATGAGGGAGGCTTTCTTCAGTCTGCTGTGGTGAATCTAGGTGGGGACTTTGGCTGCTGAGCTTGGGATAATTTCTTGTTCTAGTCCTCAGTAATCTTTGCAGATGCTTCTGGATGCCCTCCTGAAAGGAAAAACTAATCAGATACATTTATTACACGCTAAGCTAAATAGGCCCAAATGTTTTTCATCCCGTTGAAAGGAATAGTGTCTTATGAGAGTCCCATTGTATCCAAGTTGAGTCCCGCTAACTTAACAGTTGACAGGGTGGCTAGAAGGACTTCCCAGAGTCCAGTCCACTTTTTTCTAACTGGTTTTCAGGTCCGTCTCTCCATGTTCTGAGCAGAATATGATCTCTAGGATGGAAGGGATCAGGTTACCTGTAAAGAAGGAAGCAGACCTGGGAAGAGCAATATTACAAATAATAGAAAGTGGGTGGTGGAGGTGTTGTGCATACCACTGCACCTTTAAACCTTGGCTGAGGTCAGGTAGAGGGTTGAGGGAAGCTGCCTGGGAAGGTTTACTGTACACAACTGCATAAGGGCTCAACTTAAGCCCGCTTCTGGGGGCTACCTGAATTCAAAACAGGGCTAAGGCAGCACCTGGCCCCAATGTAGATAAATTTCCTGACAGTTTTGTTACTTGTCTCTTTAGTGTCCACGTTGAATGCAATCTCCATTTATTCTGTAGGTGTTCACTGCTCTGTTGTCACTGTGGACACTCTGGAAGTCCAAACTTGGAAGTAATCTCCTTCAAGAGGATTTTCACCATTTCTGAAGTTCTTAGTTCTGTTGGGGGAAAACCTCTACCCAATCAGAAAAGGTGTCTACAAAAATGAAACCAGCAAATATTTAATTCCCCAGCTTGGGGGCATCTGCATGAAACCAACCTGTTAATTTCCAGGGGGTTGTTTACCTTGATATTGGTATAGGACAGCCTGTGTTGGGATTGTTCTTGAGGCAGGTAACAGTCAGAGTTAACCTCATGAATGATTTTTTTTTGAAAATTTCTTGTTCTAGTGCCAGGGCCTAATGAACCAAGTCAGGGCCTCTTTCCTGTAGTGGGTCATTTCATGGATTCATTTAAGAAGAGCAGGTGTTAGTTTTCACAGAATCAGAACCATTCTATTAAAAAGCCTTTTACTTTTTAGCTTTTAACTTCTCAGAACCTGAGCAATTCCATTGTCATCTACTTTTTATTCTTTAACCCCTTTCTCAAATCCTTCTGCCTCAGTTCTACTAAAGTCCTCTGGGTACATATTCAGTTTTACTTGCCAACATTTCTAATGCCCTTGTCAGTTCAGCTTTTTCAGCTGAGATCCCTGGCAGGAGGGCTATTGCCTCTACCCGGTCTTGTCAGATTACTATTACACACCCTGCTATCTGAGTCTCTATTTCCATGTAACTACTTCTGTTCACTAATAACATCTAGTCCACAAGATGTAGTCAAACAGGTCAGGTTGGCTGAAGAATACTTGGTCAATGATTTCTATACAATCATGGTTCAGCCCTCCAGTTGCCACATCAGGGGAGGATGGCTGGTTTAGTTGCCCCATAATTCACAGGGTAATATTCAGATTGTCCAGTAAAATAACCTGGTATTGCCTATCCATCCTGTTGTGAGCCATATGTTTCCCTTCTTCAGTAACAGGGAGACGGCTTGATCGGGACAGGGATGAGCTGGCTAGAATGAATTTCTCGGCCTCTTTTCTGAGAGGATATTGGTTTCGGTGGGATGGTCAGTTTCCAGGCTTTAATCAGACCTTGTTGGGGGATGCTTGTTGGCTCTCCCTGGAGTTCCACTAGTCCACATGGGGAGTTTACCTGATTGTCGATCTCCTCAGGACAATGTGACTGGTTTCCTGAGTCTGAATCAGTAATAACCAGGCATGTCATGAGGGACCTCCATCTGCAGACTTTTGGTTTCAGACAGCTGTTTGAACATGCAACTCTGGAAGCAGGTCCTGGCCCAGTAAGGGGACCGGTCAGTTATTTTCTTTTCCCCAATGAAACAGTCCAGGGGTTTCAGGAAGAACTGGGCCTCAGGTTTCCCTGAGATCTCAGTCACCATCACTGTCCCCCATTATTATTTTCAGCTGAGGTCCCACGGGTGGGGGCAATAGGGGTGGCAGAGGTTGATGAAAATCATGCTGGCCCCTTACCCCCTGACAACGTTAGTCTTCTGCAGACAGTAAAACTTGTTCAACCATCTGTTGAGTTGGGTGGCTTTTTCTGCCAGATCCTCCCCTGAGATTTGGGCATTTGTTTTTTCCAGTATCCAGGCTTTTGCATAAGCACATAGGTTCTTGCTTAAGGCCCTCGTTCCTTTCCAGGGTCCTCCCTGGGGTCACACAGGCTTACCTCTAGTGGCCTTTTAGGAGGACAGTTATGGCTTGAGATTTCTCATGTTCTTGGCTATTAAATACCTCGAAGGTGATGTTCACCAGTTGGGATGGATTCATGCCAATTGCCCTGTAAAATTTCTGCCATTTTTTTCTAAAATCCTGGGTGCTCTGGGAGAAAAAAATCACGTTAACCATTCGGATATGTGCTGAATTCTCAGGATCAAGGTCTGTGTACTTACAGTATGCTTGGTAGATTCATTTAAATAATTCAGAGGGGTCCTCCGTTGGCTTCTGCTGAATTGCTTGTACCACGTTCAAGTTATTTTTTGGTTTAGGAATTCCTTTTTGCAGACCTCTGAGAATGCACCTTTTATAGTACTCCAGTGTACCATAGTGGCTATGAATCCAGCTACAAACTGCAAGGTCAGCAGTTTGAAACTACCAGCTATTCCGTGGGAGAAAGACAAGTGCCTCCACTCCTGCAAAGATTTACAGACTCAGAAACCCTGCACAGGGTCGCCATGAGACAGATCAGACTCCACAGCCCATAACCATCACCACCACCAGTCATGGCAGGCCCATCTAGATTTTAATTTGTGTCAGCTAGAGGAATTGCCTTATTGGGGGCAAGCGTCCTGTTCAGGGTTTTTTTTTTTTTTTTTTGTTTGTTTTTGATGCATGCTGTTTCGTTCCAGGCCTTGTTTCAGACCAGCCTTTTTTATCCCTGGTCAGGAGCATTGTCAACAAAGCCTGAATATCTGCCCAATTAGGATGATGGGTAGCAAAAATGTTGTTGTTGTTGTTGTTGTTAAGTGCCATCGAGTCGGGTCCGACCCATAGCGACCCTGTACAGGGTTTCCGAGGGTGTAAATCTTTACGGGAGTAGAAAGCCTCATCTTTCTCCCGCGGAGCGGCTGGTAGTTTCGAACCGCTGACCTTAAGGTTCGCAGCCCGATTCGTAACCACTACGCTACCAGAGCTCCTTGGGTAGCAAAAATAGTGGTTATAAATTTGTTATTTTGGTTGGGTCATCCTGGTGTGGCACTGTGGGTTAATGCATTGGACAATCAAGTCTGTCTGAACCACAAGGTCAACAGTTCAAGTCCACCAGCCGCTCCTTGGAAAATTCACACAGGGTCACCATGAGTAAGAACTGACGCCACCATGAGTAAGCGCTGAACAACATCTCAATAAGAAGGATTTGAATTTTTCCTATTTAACAAGTCCAAGATAGAGAAAGAAGTATGTGCCCAGTAATATCCACGGCTCGCCCTTCTGCATTCAATTCTGTGGCATCTGCAGAAGGGGTATTGCCTTGCCTCTGTTCCGGGTAGCCCTCTACCAAAATGGGTCCCTAGAAGTGTATGGTATAGAGAAATCACTTCCAAACTGCTTTCCTCAGTGGCTGAATATGGCCAGGCAGGTTCACTAGGTCAAGTTATAATTTTCTCTAACGGCAGCTGCTGGGGTATCAAAGGTTGTAATAAGACAAGGTTACAATCAAGAGCTATATTTCACAAAAAAGTAACTATTTATATCTCTTTGTATATTCACGTACAGGACTGCTTAGAATTGTTTTTACTTAATATTCATCTGTATTCATTTTTCCTCTGCCTGGCTTTCATATTAGTGGTATAAGTGCATTATAGTACATATACACGATATAACTTACATATTCTTGGAAATGCAGGTTGTTTTCAGTTTCTTACACATAAACACAGGATAAAAACATAGTGATTTTACAAACAAATAGACAATCTGACTCAGTGGTTTAACAATTCAAGCTGTAAGATGGTATAATAATTTTAAGGATCAATTTAAAGGTTATTTTTCCCATCATCTAGATTGTGCATTGGCCAAGCTGTATTATAGTAAAACACCATTTCCTTTGATGTCATAGGAGGGTACCCATACAGAAACCAGTTAGAATTACACTTTACAGTAATTTTCTTTCAGATTGAGGCCTATATTTATTTTAGATACAGAGGTTAACCTTAACAGAAAGAGATGGGGCATTTTTAGGAAAGTACTTCCTGTCTACCACGCCCTGAATGTGCGCACCCAGAAAAAAGCAAAAAGGGTATCTCAAAGTGAAGGTAGAGGTCAGTGCAGGAGACACAGGGCCGAAGACTCCCAAGAAAAGATTCCACAGACAGATCCAGACTTTGCTACTTTTCTCACGAGAATTTTCAAGTGTATCTTAGCTTTGGAGAGTTTTGAACCAGGAGTCCACTCCACGCCAGCAGTGAGGACCATCTCCTTAAGCTGCATGAGATTCGCTACCAGCCAGGTACCAGACACACTTACACACTCCTGCATACCAGACCTCCCTTTAAAAAACAAAAAACAAAAAAATCCCTCACAAACCTTCAACAGTTCTGGGTGGGCGTGCATATCTTTTCAAATGCAAATGTCTCAACTCAGGTTGTGGCTCTAGATACCACTTCAAAGTTCTAATGAATCCAATCAAGTGTAGGCCAAAGGCTAATTTACAAACTTTCCATAATCATACCTTAAATGACCACTCACAAGCCAATGGACCTTGAAGACCCCTGAGTCTATGATCCTGAGTCCCCAGGCTCAGAAACTTATTCCCTCAAGCTGTTTGATTATGCTAAGAAGTAGCAATTGGGTGTTACTCATTTTTTAAGTATTTTTTAAATGAGTGAATTCCTCCAGCTTATATAATCGATATTTCCCCCTCAAGTGGTCTTAACTCACTAGAGAGACTGTTTTGTAATTAGGTTGGTGTAAGAATCATTTCTTTCCTCATGTCTCAGGGATCCACAATTCACTGCAATGTCATCTCACAAAATGTCAGGAAAATGCTTCACATACTTGTGGAAGGTTGTTGTTGTTGTTGTTGTTGTCAGGTGCCATCGAGTCAGAACCGACTCATAGCAACCCCATGCACAGCAGAAC
>NW_006408520.1:26416472-26417839 GCF_000296735.1 Chrysochloris asiatica | reverse complement strand
GTTGGGTCACCTCTCTTTGGAATGGGCACAAAAATGGATCTCTTCCAATCAGTCGGCCAGATAGTTGTCTTCCAAATTTCTTGGCAGAGATGAGTGAGTGCCTCTTGTGCTGCCTCACTTTCTTGAATGATTTGAATTTTTATTCCATCAATTCTTGGTGCCTTGTTCTTTGCCAATTCTTTCAATGCACTTTGTAGAAGGTGGCAAGTTCCAAACCTGTAGTTCAGCTGTCAGCCTGGAGGATTCTCCTTGCTCACAGCAAGTCAGGCTGCAGACTCACAGGCTTTGGATGCTGGTGAATCAAGTCAGCTGATAGGCCACCAGCTCAAGTTCTAAGAACTGGAGGTCAGATGGAGGCAAGTCAGATACAGGATATAGATCAAAAGAGAGAATCTTGCTAGATAGAGTTGCTCAGTGCAGCTACAGAAAGCAAAAGAAGAAAAGGCACATCAGGACTCATGTCACCAATATGGTTCCCTGAGTCCTAAGACAGTGATCTTTTAGGGCAGTAACTGACAACTGATTGGTGTTCATCAGGATGATTTAGCACTTGTCTTCCATGTATCCTCAGTAGGGAAAAGAGGCCACAAAAATGGTGTTTTACCTGAGTTAGGGGTGTTGATGGGCTTCAGAAAGTTAGGTGAAGGACATGTTTGTCATTACTGAACATGTTAGGTTGGTTGGCCAGACTTAGTCCCAGCCAATTTTCAACCCCAGCCTCCTGCTTTTCTTAATTAGGCAGGAAGCTGACAATTTGTTAAGACGGGAACAGCTTAGTTAGTTCTTATTTTAACATATATCAAAGATACCAGCTAATTTGGAGGCCACACCCCCAAGGAAACGTAAGGTAACTTGAGTCATACCCTCCAGTAAATCAGGGACTCATAATATATCCAACTTAATCCTGCCTCATTAATATAACAGACAACTTATTCCAAAATGGAATTATAGCTACAGGGATAGAGACTAGGGTTTATGATATATCACAGAATGGAGTACTATGGCTAGAAGGACCACATTAAGTAATAGTGCATCTCAGTTGGGGAAATAACAAGAAACTTCATATGAAAAAATGGATGAGTTTGCCTGTTTTGTCTTCTATGCTTTCCTTTTTTGGCAAGGATCTCCAAGTGAGTGGGAATGGGGATATGTGTGTGTGCATATTAGGGATAGGATTTTGCATGACTTTTTTTCCTTTTCCATTTGGGCACAAGCTTAATACACAGAGCTAGATATATTTGACCAATGTGAGGCACATGGCTTTATCAAGGTAAGCTCTAGAAAGGGGATCTTGAACTTTTTCTATCTTCTACAAGGAGCTCTGGTAGTGTAGTGGTTACGAATCAGGCTGTGAACCTTAAGGCCAG
>NW_006408520.1:26414871-26415967 GCF_000296735.1 Chrysochloris asiatica | reverse complement strand
GTTTGGCCATCCTGGCCTCCAAGGAGCACTCTGGCTGCACTTCTTCCAACACAGATCTGTTGGTTCTTTTGGCAGCCCATGGTACTGTTACCGGAGTCATTCTGAAGGAGTTGCCAACAGCCACGTGGATTATAACAAAAGAAGGATTTTATTGTGCTGACACATAGCTCAGCATATTCTTATCCAGAGACTGAGCCCTGTTCATAGGATGGACTCTTGTCTATATAGTGTTTGGGTCCTTGGGGCCACATTACAGAGTAAGCAAAGGGAGAGGTATAAGACTGGTATTTACTACTTCAAACATACAGCAGGTAGGGAACAGCAAGCAGGCAGGTGAGCAGTTTACAGAAGTGGAAGCAAGTAAACTTTAACCTTGGGAGCTTTGTTATTTCCAAGAGGCAAGTCTGCAACAGGAGGAGTTTAGCTGTGATAAACATGTGGAGCCGAGGAGGTCTGTTGTTCAGCTCCTGGATTGTGGACTGTGTCCTTGGAATGAGATGTGTACCCTGGGAGCTGGGGCCCAGTGCCTGCCTCATTCCCCTCTTTTTGAGGCCCATTTAGTTAGATAGTGAACTAGTGGGCCTCACTTTTCTCAAGAGTACTTTCTAAGTTAGTGGGCACAGGTTGATAGTTGCGCTGCCAGAGTATGTGGGTTTGGTGCTGTGGGCTAAGCGCTGGACTGCTCATTGAAAGGTGAGCAGCTCAAACCTACCAACCACTCCACCCTATACAGAGTCGCTATGCCAATTAATCTCATTGGGGGTCTCCCTCTTTTTCTCCAACCCTCCATTTAAAAAACATGATATGCTTTTCCAGGTACTTGTCCCTCCTAATAGCGTGTTTGAAACATGAGAGCCGAAGTCTGGCCATCTGGTTTCCAAGGAGCATTCTGGCTGTTCTTTTGTTTGTTTTTTTGGCAGTCCACAGTAATTCTAATATTCTCCGCCAACATCATAACTCAAATGCATCAACTCTTCTACGGTCTTCATTATGAAACAGCATTCACATGCATATGTTGTTGTTGTTGTTATGTTCCGTGGAGTCGGTTCTGACTCATAGTGACCCTGTACAGGGTTTCTGAGGCTGTAAATCTTTA
>NW_006408520.1:26387646-26411951 GCF_000296735.1 Chrysochloris asiatica | reverse complement strand
CATTCACATGCATATGAGATTATTGAAAATACCATGGCTTGGGTCATGTGCACCTTAGTCCTCAAACTGACATCATTGCTCCTGAGTGCTTTAAAGAGGTCTTGTGCAGCAGATTTGCCTAATGCAATACCTCACTGGATTACTGGACTGCTGCTTCCATGAGTGCTGATGGTTGATCTGAGCAAAATGAAGTCTTTGACAATATGGATGTCATGTATGGGTCCAGTTCTTTACAATGAGGTATATAACCCATATGGAAGACTGTGGTCTTTGATCTTCATCAATATTTTAAATCCTTTTCACTTTCAGCAAGCAATGGAACAGATGTGTGGGGGAGAACTAAAAAGAAAAGAAAAGGGATTGGTTATCTGTGTTGGCAAACCATCTGCAGTGTGACTGTCTTGAACTTTCATGGGTGACTTTGAAGGCAAGAGGGCAGTACATGGCAAAGAGGCATAGTGCTTATTGGTGGAGAGAAAGGTGCAAACTATTTTTTCTTCTACCTCACATTACCTTGGTGACCAGATGCCGGGGACTGACCTCGACATAGTTGTGTTGTTCACGAGTGTTTGGTTCACGAGGAGGGGAGATCCAGCGGCGATAGGGATAGCGAAAGAATACACAGACAAACAGAAGAAGGGAGAAAATGAGGCACCTCAAAGCCAGGGTGGATACATCACTGGTGGGCAGGCTTGGGACTACAGGCATCATGGCCTCTGCAGGCAGCAACTCACTGCCCTGCAATCTTTATTGCATGCCTTCCAACCAGTAATGCACTGCAATCATTACTCCATGCCTTCCAACCAGTAATGCACTGCAATCTTTACTGCAAGCCTTCCATCTGTAAGGACCAAACTGATTTTGCCTACCTAGAAACTGCTTGACTAAACTCTAGTCAGGCTCAGGAAAGCATTTTAAATAGACAAGGCCTCAGTTATTAGTTCCCTTCAGAGGCAAGGTCAATCTCCATTCTGTACATTAGCCTGAACACGTACTCTAGCTCCAAGAATATGATATATGCATAAAGAGCCAGGCAGCTCAAGGCCAGAGGCCAGATGTTTTCCTTTACCCTAGCCTAAGAACAAAGACCACCAGTCCTGACCAATTAAACTGTAACATCTCATAGTTTGCCAATTGTTAACCAATCCAAAGATTGTAAAGCTGAGAAACCTGAGCTGTTTGAAAATTCTATAAAAACCCTGCAGACAATGCATTCGGGGCTCTTTTCCTATTCCGAAATGTCGGATAAGGTTAGAGACCTGGCTCGAGCTTGATTAAACAACCCTTATGTATTTGCATCGGTACACGGCTCCTGGGTGGTCTTTGGGGACCCTGAATTCTGGGCATAACACATCCAGTAATGCACTGCAATCTTTACTCCATGCCCTCCAACCAGTAATGCACACCTGGAGAGGCCCGGGCCTCTGCTTTATTTAGGGGAGGAGTTTCACACCAAGCTGGGAGGGACCAAGGCAAGGTACAGCTAACATCAGTACTTTTCCAGACATTCAGGTAATTTTACATCATACTTTGCTGGTTTGAATCCCAGGCCAGCAACTTGTTTTCTCAGGCCCAATTAACATATCTATAGCCCCTGAGGTCAGTTGGGGGAAGTTGAGAGTTCTGTAGGAGAAGCCCAGGTGAATGGGCTGCACCTGGAAAAGGGATTAGGGAGGATGGGTTCTTTGTCTATAGAACAAAGAACTGAGAAGTAGCTAAGATATTTTTAATTAATCCTTTGGAGAAAGGTTTAACCTTGCAACCTTTAGTCTCGGTTTTAGGAAAGTATCACATTTATCTGTGGATTTTCAAAGGCTCTGTGTATTAATTTAATATATATAACTGAATATTAAGATGAAAGCAATTTGCCATTAACTGCCAGTGGCCTCATTTGTTACACTCGGGCCTATAGGGCCTCGAACCTCTGACCAGTCTTACACGGTCCGCAACAACCAGAGGTGTGGCTGGCCCCAACCTATATATAATCCCAGGGAAGCATCAAATTGTGTGGGGAGCTAGCAGCAGCAACTATACCTGTTACCTGGAATTAAGTGTGGCCTGTTCCATACCTGCAGAGCCTGTTCTAGTAAGCCCTAAACTAGTGGGACCTCTAAACCTTGACTTCCCTCTGGGACAGAAATACACCGATCTCCCAGCAGCTTTGGGGTCTACACAAAGCTACTTTTGGATTGGGTGCCTAGAAGAGACAACACCTAGTCTTACAGGAGCTCCATCTAAGGTTGAGTGTTACTATCTCATCCCTTACCCACCCATAACGTGAGGTCCTTGGCTGACAGGAGACCCCAGAATTTTCTCCTCTCTGGGTCTGGCACATACCTTGGCTAGTTCTTCCTTTCGTTGTTTTCGTTTGTTATTTCTCCTTTGCCTTTCTTTCTCTTGATTTCTATCCTTTCTATCTACCCTTTAGTTTTGTTTTTTATTGTTCAGCATAACTTTCCCAACTGCTGTTGCTTCTTTCTTTCTTGTTGCTCTTTTTAAAATCCTCCTTTGTTTGTTTTTACTGCTTTCTTGTCTCTTTCTCTTTACTCATCCCTTCCCTAATTGTATTTAGGTTTTTCTCTTTCATCTTATTTTCTCAATTTTATTTTTGTCTTTTTAAACATTATTTTGTAGTGTGTCCCCTCTTTTTTCTCTTTGGTATTTGTATTCTTTTTCTAGCTGTGGCAGGTTTTTTTCTTCTTTCTTTCTTTTTTCCCTTTACTATTTTCTTTTTCCACTGTTGTTTGCTTGTTTTCTTTCTCACTCATGTGTGTGTTTTCTTCTCTCGTCTCACCCTACAGAAGACAGCAACAGAGTCTTCACAGTCCAACCACAGCCTTACAATCTACAGCCCTGCCTATTGGGCAAGAGCCAATACCAGCATGATACACTGGATCAATGACAACAGCCAACATCAGTGGAACCCATCCTTAACTGAACTGTATGAACTGTGAACAGAGAACACAAACTCATTTCTTGAGCATACCACAGGGAAACAGTTGGTGAGTGCTTAAGAATATACCAACATATAATCATCAAATTAATACAAATACAGCAACACCACAATGTCTCAAAAGCAGCAGATAACTTCTGTTCACATGGAGAAACAACACAGAGTGGCTCAAATAAGTGATCAAGAGGCAGAGCTAGAAAACGTTTTTGAGGAAAAAAGACATTGGAACTACCTGAAAAAGACTTCAAAAGAATTATATTTAGATACCTTTAAATGATTGACAGAAAGGTTGAGGAAAACAAGAAGAATTCAGAAAAGCTCTACAGGAACAATTGAAGAAAACAGATAAGGATTAGAGACAATACAAAACATGCAAATAGAAATCCAGAAGATTAATACTAAGATTTTAGAATGGATAATACATAGAAAAGGCAAAGGAGTATATCTGAGTCAATGAAAGCCTGAATTAATGAACTGGAAGATGAATCTTTCAATACTAGTAATTTAGAAGAACAATCAGAAAAAAAGAATGAAAAAAAATCTGAAGAAAGCCTAAGATTCTTTTGGGACACTTTGAAGATGAATAAACCTACTATATCAGAAGTAATATACATATATATATACACTGTCTCTGACCTACTAGATCAGAAAAACTTTATGAGGGTAGGGACCAAAACTCTCTGTTTTAAATAAATCTACTTGAGGCACAGCATGATTGAGGACCATTGATGAAAACAACATGCCTTTCTTGGGAGAAAGCTTTATTTTATTCCTGGAGATATTACAGAAAATGCACTAAACTAGAAGTTTGATGATTTGGAATTGGGCTTAGACTCTGAAAATACTAATCCAGGGAGTGAGCAAGTTAATTCTTTCTGTTCCACTGTTTCAAGTTTCTTATTTTTTAATGACTAATAAAGAAACCTCAATTTAGTGTTTTTAACTTTTTATTGTGAATTAAGTGAAGGTTTGCGGACAAAATCATCAGTTTTACATTGAACAAATCATACACGTGGTTTCATCTCAATGACTGCAGTTCTTTCTAGGCAATAACAGTTATCCCACTTCCTCCCTATAGCTCCTCTACCCATTTGATCCAACTTCCCATCTCTTCTGAACATTTTTCTTAGGTAAATGTTGCCTTTTGGATCTTGAATGACTGATGAACATATCTTACTTGTCTTGTTGCACTCCCTATATACCTATCTTCTGCTTGGCAGAAAATTGGGCAACTAGGGTGAGTTTCAGAGTCCTGGTGTGGAGCTGTGGGTTCATGCACAAGACTACAAGGTCCGTTTGAACTGCAAGGTCAGTGGTTCGAGCTCACCAGCACTCCTTGGAAACCCTATACAGGCTTTCTATGAGTCAGAACCAATTAAACAGCACTCAACAACAACAAACAACAGGGTGAGTTTCATTCCAGACCTGAAGGGTAGTTGAGGGCCATAGTCTTGGATTCCTCTTTTTGACCGATAAGTCTGATCTTTTATATAATTTTGAGTTTTGTCCCACAGTTTCTCCCACTCTATCTGGGAATGCTAATGTTGATAGTGGTGCCAGGCACCACCTAGTTCTTTAGGTTGCAGAAATGTGGTTATTGATACTCACCTGCTCCATTGTTCCATTGGACTCGTTGATTCCAAGCATCTTCAATTTTCATCACTCTTCTTTCTTCTGCACATGGAGAGATCAATAGCTTCACCCTAGATAATTGCTCATGAGATTTTAAGATCCCAGACACCAGTCATCAAAGTGGGCTGTAGAACATTGTTTTTTTTTGGAATATGTTAAGCCAATCGACTGTGTCTCCCCTAAGACTATAGATCTGAGCCCCCCAGGTCCAGCAACTCATTGCCTTAAGAGTTTGATAATATCTAAGAAGTTTTCAACATTATGCCCACTGTATGCTCTACCACATTTATAACTGTGTTTGCAGGAAAGGTAAACAGCGACATACAAATATCCTCTTTTAAACCTTTATGTATTTGTATACTTCCACTCTCCCTCCTCTGCCTGTTCAGCCTGTGCATCAGTCCAGTTATCTACTTGCTGAATACTATTGTTCCAGGGTTGTAGATATATATATCACTACTTATTGCTGTCCCTTTAAGCTATTGTACACCTCCTCGTGTCTTCACCTGTCATCATTGTTCTTCTGCTAATCTCCCTCTTCTTGTCTATTGCCCTCCTCATCATCAAAGCTAACATGTGCTTATCTTTTAGGTAGTGAATTAATATCTCTTCCCTCCCACCCCTTGCAACCATCAAAGAATATTTCTTGTAGCATAAAAATATTTTCTTGAGTTTTTCCAATAGTGATCTCATACAATATTTATCTCTAGTGGTTGACTATTTCACTCATAATGTCCTCTGGGTTCATCCATGTTATGAGGTGTTTTGCAGATTCACTGCTATTCTTCAGTATTGCATAGTATTCCACTGTATATGTACCAAAGTTTGTTTATCCATTCTTCCATTGATGGGCATTTAGACTGTCTCCATCATTTTGCTATTGTGAATAGTGTTGCAATGAACATGAGTGTGCATATATCTACTTGGGTTCTGGCTCTTATTTCTATTGGATATATGCCAGGAAGAGGATTTGCTGGGTCATATATTATTTTTATTGTAAACTTTCTGAGGAAGAGCCACACCGTTTCCTGCAGTAGTTACACCATTTTACAGTTCCACTATCAATGTAGGAAGGGCCACATCACTCTATACCCTCACCAGCATTGGGTTTTACCTTTCCTTTAAAAATTTTATTTGAACATTGTTATTAAAACTGATGTAAAATGATAGCTCATTGTTGTTTTGATTTGCATATCTCTCATAGCTAATTATACAAACATTCCTTCATATGTTTGTTAGTTGCCTGAATGTCTTCTTTGGTGAAGTGTATGTTCATGTATTCTGTACATTATTTAATTGATAATATTCTTGTAGAGGTCTTATAGTTTTCTATAAATTTTAGATTAGTTCTTCATCTGACATGCCATTGCAAAATTTTTTCCTAGTTTGTGGCCTCTCTTTTTACTCTTGGTAATTTTTTTTTTTTTTTTTTTGCCATACCCTTATTTTAATTTTATCCAAATGGAGCCTGACACATGAAGCTAAACTTACAGTACCATGCTGTTTCCATTATAAATTCCAGTTTACATGAGTTTAAATTTCTAAAACATCAGCCTAGGAGAAAGATTTAAAATAGTTTGTCTCTGATGTAGAATTCAAAGCAGAGAAAAAAATGAATAGATATTTTCTTGATCTATATACCTTATTTATTTATTTTTAAAAAAGTTTTTATTATGAATGAATGATAGTTTACATGAAAGTATTCCATTGTGTATATTCCAAAGTTTGTTTATCCATTCTTCCATTGGTGAACATTTAGACTGTCTCCATCATTTTGCTATTGTCAATAGTCTTGCAATGAACATGAGTGTGCATGTTTCGTTTGCTTGATTACAATCCCCTCTGTGCATCACATTCAACAGTATTTGCTTCTACTCCCTCTATTTTTTGTTTTGTTTTGTTGTTGCTGTTGTTCTATTTTTTGTTTTGGGGTTATACACAAAAACACTCAAGAATACATAATCATTTAAACAACAAAAGGGCACATTCTCCAAGCCTGCCTCCTAGCCATCAGCACACAGCCTTTCTCTTTCCATGAGTCTAGAGTCCTCAGCTGCTCTATCTCTCCATGTCCTCATCTCTGCCTCCATCTCTGGTGTCATTTCTTCTCTGAATAGGGTCCTACATTCTGCTTGTGCTTGTCTTCCTTCATGGTCCTAGGGTCCTCTGATCCTGGACTGTAAGATTAACTGCTCCCCCCTTTTCATTACAAAACTTCTACCTTAATAGTTGTGACAATAGCAATTAGTTATGATAACAGTTACTCACAACTGAATCATCAGAATCTTATCCACATCTCCTTTAACCACAACTGTCTAGACAAGATGGAAACTATTCAGTGGGAATTGGTAAAATCTTTTGATGCACATAAATTTCTAACTTTCAGGAGGTCCCAGTCATTTATTTTGTCTCCTACTGTTTGTGTGTTTTTAGTTATGTTTGGCAGTGTATCTACGTCATGTATTAGAGCTCACGTTTATTCCTATTTTTTAATTGATGATCTTTATAGTTCTAGGTTTTACGTTTAGATTTTTGATCCATGTTGAGTTTGTTTTCCTATATGGTGTGAGATATGTTTCAGTCTTTTGCAAATGGGTTTCCAGTTTGCCAGCCCCATTTTTTTTGAAGAGACTATCTCTTCCTTATTTAATGTGTTTTGACCTTTTATTGAAGATCAACTGATTGTATGTGCATGCATTTACTTCTGGGTTCTCAATTATGTTCCATTGATATATGTGTCTTTTGCTATACCAGAACCAGGCTGTTTTCACCACTGTGTAGTAGATTTTAAGATCAGGAAGAGAGAGGCCTCCAATTTTGTTCTTCTTCTTAAGTAGTGCTTTGCTTATGCAAGTTCTCTTTCCTTTTCACTTAAATTTAATGATCAGTTTTTCCATCTTTTTAAAGAAAGACATTGGACTATTGATTGGAATTGCATTATAGCTATAAATTGTTTTGGTTAGTATTAACACTGTCACAGTATTAAGTATTCCTATCCATGAGTATGGTATATTCTTCCATATTTGTAAATCTCTTTTGGTTTCTTGTAGTAGTCTTTTATAGTTTTCTTTGAATAGGTTTTTTATTTTTCTTGGTAGATTTATTAAATGATATTATTTTCCTGATTTCCTTTTCAGAGCTGTCTTTATTTGTATAGACTGATTTATGTACATTGTAACTGATTTATGTACATTGCTTTAAAAAATTTTTGCTTTTTGCTATCCCCATCTCCTTTTGGCAGTCCTGCCCAGACAGATTGGATACCACTTAGTGGAGATTCTACCTCCTTCCGTGCCCTCTGGATCTAGGCTCCTTCTTAAAAGCTTGTAAGCCAGTCACTTCTTGACTTTTTAGTCCCTCCCCCCACCCCCATTTTGGGCAGCCAATGTCCAAGTTGCCTATCCCTGTCTACTCTGTGTATTGAGGGTTGGGAATGATCCTCGCTGTAAAGATTTGTTCCCTCTTTTGAGCTACTGCATCAATAGGTGTAGGTCAAGTTCATTCAAATTATATCAGATTACTCTTTTTTCCCCTCTTTTTTTCTTTTTCTAGTTGAGCTCTGATCATCCAGCCATCGAAGCCAGGTCAAGTGGGTATTATCTGCAAGTTGTACATTGCTTTTGTAACCTGTGACTTTGTTGAATTTTTGAATGAGTTCCAAAAATTTTCTTGCTGAGTCTTTGGCATTTTCTATGTATTGGATCATATCATCTTAAAACAGAGTTTTACTTCTTCTTTGTCATTTTGGATGCCTTTAATTTTTATTTCTTGCCTTATAATTCTAACTAAGACTTCCAACACAATATTGAATAGAAGTTGTGATGAAGAGCATCCTTTGGTTCCTGTTTATAAGGGAACACTTTCAGTATCTCTCCATTGAGAGTTATGTTGGCTATTGGATTTGTATATATGCCCTTAATTATGTTGAGAATTTCCCCTCTATTCCTATTTTGTTGAGTGTTTTTATCAGGAATGGATGTGGATTTTGTTAAATACCTTTTCAGCATCAATCTGATCATGTAGTTCTTTGTTTTATTTATATGATAGATTACATTGATTGTTTATCTAATATTAAACCATCTTTTCAAACCACTTGGTCATGCATGGTAAATTATTATTGTGACATGTCGCTGAATTTTATTGGCTAGGATTTTGTTGAGAATTTTTACTTCTATTTTCATGATGGATGTTTGTCTAAAAATTTTATAGTGACTCCTTTGGTTTTAGAATGAGTGTTATGATCACTTCAAAAATGTATTTGGGAGTTTTCTTCTATATTCAGGAATAATTTGAGTGGAATTGGTGTCAACTTTTCTCTGAATCTTTCATATAATTCACTTGTAAAGCCAACTGGTCATGGACTTTTGTGTGTGTTTTATTTTTAATGACCTCATCAATTTCTTTTGTTATAGGCTTGTTCAAGTTTTGTACTTCATCCTGTGTTAGTTTTGGTAGGTTGTGTTTTTCCAAAAATTCATCTATTTCTTCTAGAGTTTCTAGATTTGTTGGTATACACTAGTATTCTCCCTAGTATTCTGTTATTGTCCTTTTTATTTCTGTTAGTTCTGTTGTGACATCACCCATGTTGTTTTTTATGTGTGTGTTTTGCATCTTCTCCTTTGTCATTCTTATTAATCCTTTCAAGGAATCAACCTCTTCTCTTGATTCTTTGTAGTGTTTTTCTGTTTTATAATGCATTTATTTCTGCTTTAGTATCTATTATTTCTTTTGTTCTGGTGACTGTAAGATTACTTTGCTCCTCTTTTTCTAATTGTTGGAGATGTTGCATTAATGTGTCAATTTGGTTCTTTCTTTTCTTTGGATAGGTTCATTTTTTTATTTAAATTGCCCTCTAAGCATTCCTTTTTCTGTATTCCAAAGGTTTGTTATGTTCTGTTTTTATTCTAATTTTATTTTATTTGTTCTACTTCCCAGTAGTTTTAACCAGGGTGTTATTCAATTTCCACATATTTGATTTTTTCCTAATTTCCTATTGCTGATTTCTTGTGACCTAAATAGATACTTTTGTAGTATTTCAATGTTTTTAATTTATTGAGGCTTGGTTTTTGTCTTAATATATAGTCTATTCTGGAGAAGGAATTCTGGTAGCATGGTGGTTACAAGTCAAAATGCTAACCTCAAGTCAGCAGTTCAAAACTACCAGCTGTTCTTTGGGAGAAAGATGACGCTTTCTGTACCGTAAAGATTTGCAGCCTCAGAAACCCTATGCAGGATCACTGTGAATTGGATCTGACTTCACAGCACACCATCACCACCATTCTTGAGAATGTTCCATTGGCACTGAAAAAGCATACATATTGTGCTGTTGTTGGATTGAGTGCTCTGTATAAATCTCTGAGATTACATTAGTGGATTCAGTTATTCTGTGTCTTTGTTAAGTTTCTTTCCAGTTGTTCTGTCCTTCATTGAAAATGGTGTATTAAAATTTCTTACTGTTATTGCAGCACTTCTTATTTCTTCAATACTTTTGCAGTTTGATTTATGTATGTGAAGTTCTTTTATTAGAAACATAGATATTTATTATAGTTATGTACTCTTGTTCAATTGTCCTTTTAATCAAAGATAATGTCCTTCTTTATTTCTTATTCTAGTTTTTGCCTTAAAATATATTTTTATCAGAAATTAATATCACTCTTGCTCATTTTTGGTTGTCATTTTTTCCCATCCTTTGATTTTTAATCTTTGTGTGTAAGTTATGTCGTGGTGTGTAAATTATGTCTTTTGTAAAGAGGATGTTAAAGGAATCTGTTTTCTTCCTTTCTTCTTTTTTTTTTTAAGGATTTTATTGTTGATTGAATGAAACTTTACAGGGCAGATCATCAGTTTTACATTTAACAAATCATACACCTTCATTCATTACAATAGTTGTAATCCCCTCCATTCACCATTAGTTAACAGTATTGCTCTCTATTCATTTTAGCTTTCTGAAAAAACAAAAACACTCAGGCATATATAATAATTTACACCTCTAAAGGGCATATTCTGCAAGTCTGCCTCCTGGTTACCAGCTCTTAGTCCCTCTCTTCCCATGAATCTAGAGTTCTCAGCCACTTCCCCTTTCCATGACCCCATCTCTGCTTCTGTCTCTGGCACCGCTACTTCTCTGGATAAGGTCCCACATTCTGCTTGTACTCTTCTCCCTTGATGGTCTTAGGTTCCCCATTTTTTGGACTGTAAGATTAACTGCTCGCCTGTTTTTGTTACAAAACTTCTACCTTTACAATTGTGACAGTCGCAATTAGTCATGATAACAATTATTCCCTATTGAATCATACGAATCTTATCCCCATCTCTTTTCACCGGATCCATCTAGACAAGATGAAAATTATTCAGTGTGGACTCTTTCTCCACCCCATACTCTTAAACTAAACTCCCTCTTGAAACCTTGTAAGCCAGTCACTGTGTGCCTTTATCGCTCCCTCATTTTAGGTAGCCAATGTCTAAGTTGCCTATCTACCCTATGTACAGAGGGGATAGCATTGATACTTGATGTGAAGACTCCTTCTCTCTCTATTGGTATTTAGAGTAACTACCTCCATTGAGTATAGGTCAGGTTCATCAAATTGTAGCAATTTACCCTTGTTTCCTTTATCAAAAAATTTTTTTTAAAAAATTTTTTGTAATCTTCCTTCAGTCGAGTTCTGAGTATCAAGCCATCAAGGCTAGCTCATCTGGGTACTGTCTGCAAGTTTGGGTGTTCTCCCCTCACTTCATATCAGCTGGATGCTTCACTCTCAGCTCTAGATTTCTGTGGCTATATCCTTGTCTATGGACGCAAGTGTCTCTAGGTCTCACCACACTTTGGACCAACCAGCCCTTCCTCTTCTTTCTCTCATCTCCAGGTCAACGGGAATCAATGGACTCAGCCCATTTCTTCATTGCTGCCTTTCTCTTTCTTCCACTCACCAGTAGACCAATGTGGTCGTCAGCAAGCTTACATGCCTGTTTATGTATTCCCTTTGAGTTTCAGTCTTAGAGGGGTGTTTGTCCTGAGGAACTTGATTGCTTGCTTTGATAGCTTCCCAGTGAACAGCTTGCTTACTCTTGTAGTAGCCAGCCATGCTGACATTTTTTTTTTTTAAGGAGCTCTGGTAGTGTAGTGGTTACGAATCGGGCTGCGAATCTTAAGGTCAGTGGTTGGAAACTACCAGCTGCTCAGCAGGAGAAAGATGAGGCTTTCTACTCCCGTAAAGATTTACACCCTCGGAAACCCTGTACAGGGTCGCTATGGGTCGGAACCGACTCGATGGCACTTAACAACAACAACAACAATCTTTTATTAGTAAATATTCATTAAAAAAAAGATATTATCTAGAATGCAGCAGAGAGAGCAGAAAGATACAAAATAGAGATTAACTGACATGGGAGTTAAGAGGACTGTGGAACATGGATTTACAGGTGGTGGTGGTGGTGACCCTGCATATGGTCTCTGAGGCTGTAGGTCTTTATGGGAGCAGAAAGCCTCATCTTTCTCCTGCGGAACGGTTGGTAGTTTCGAACTGCTGACCTTGAGGTTAGCAGCCTGAATCATAACCACCACCCTACCAAGAAAAAACCTGGTGGGGTTGTGAGGATAATGCGCTGGACCACAAAGTCTAACGTTCAAACTCAGCAGCCACTCTTTGGAACTCTATGTAGGGCCAATGTGAATCTGGCTCCACTGCACTTAACAAAAGAAAAATCAGATGAATGAGTGGCAAAATTGAAGGGAGAATAGTTGAGAATTTTCCAGAACTGGAGAGTCCAACGCCATCTCTTGGCTATTAAGAGTCAGTGCGCATGTTGTGATTTCCCCACGGGGGGCGGATCTGGGGTCCACCAGTCTGCGATCACTTTTAGGGTATGAGAAGCAGTTCAAGGAACTCTGAGATTTTAAGGGCTTGAGAGTCCTCTGGGTCCCACTCAGTAACGAAACTGCCCTTCCTTGTCCAGGCCATGGCCCACCAGTTCCCCGTTGCTGGACTCCGGGTGGCGGTGGGGTCCATGGGTCCAGGATGGGGGTGGCAGGCAGCGGAAGGAGGCGTCAGGCCAGACAGGCTCAAGCAGCTGCGGCAGTGAGAGAAAGCCGAAAGTGTCGGGAAGCGCAGTCGGAGAATGAGCGGAGCACGGCATGGGGGGCGGGGAGCCGAGTGGACCCTGGAGTGGCACAGGAAACCCAGGTAGACAACGGCAGCTGCAGGTAGCAACACCAGCAGGAACACAATCGCTGTCCGACTGGGCAGCAATAGGGTCCCCAGTCCCCTTGTGGCCAGGCCTGCCCACCCTGGGGATGTCTGGTGGTCGGAGAACCTCTGGGGAAGCATGGGTGTCATGTCAGAGCCACACCCTCCCTCATCCTCCTCTGTCTCCCTCTCCTGCTGGCTCATCACAGTCCATGCTGACGTTTTTGTTTTGTTTTTTTTCCTGATGATCTTTCTTTGAAGACGTAGCTTCTGTTGCTCTAGCTATTCCAGGCTGGTTTGCTTGTCCTTACTAATGGGAATGTCCCACATAAGGTTCTGGATGGGATTTAGGATTCCACCTAAGGTCCTATACTCTGCAAAGGCTTTGCAAGAGGCCTATTTCCCTGGACAAGTTCTAGAACCCCTTTCAAGCATTTCAATCAGTTATAGGGTGAAGATGGTCTTACAAGTTTTCTGTAATCATGTTTCCCAACAATTCTTTTTATCCTACTCAAGTGTCTATTTTACAATAGTAGTCAAGGGAAACCAATATACATAAGACAGTCAAACAATTTAGTATTATTTCCCTTCTTCAAACTATGCCTTGATACCTGTATCACAGAGTCCTGTCTTTCCAAGGTTGAGTATGCGTCACTATTTACCTCTGTCCCACTTAGGCCATGGAAACCTGTCTCAGTGTTCCCCTATTTTTCTTGTTCTTCTACCTTCTCCCCCTTCTTGTATTGCCCTTCCCAACACCCGAACTAAAACCCCCACCCCAACCCCATTGTTGTAGTTACTGTATATTCCATTAACTCTTCCCTTTATTTAAGACAGTCTCGTTTATCCTGTAATCTACCTGACTTTCTCACCACCTGGATCTCTGTTCCTGTGTTTACCTTCTTTCACATTGCAAGTGTTTTGCAAGGGAGATCATAGACTGACCTCCCAGATCCTCTGTTCTTATAATTTTATTATGTTCTTGAATTTTTCCATTTGTCAATTGCATTCAGGGCGATGCTGCTATGTACATCAATCTCTGGTTGTTGTCTGTTCTTGTTGGTTCTCAGTCCACAGAACTTCCTTTAGGATGTTTTTTATCGCAGGGTTGGCTTTGGCAAAATCCCTTAGCTTCTGTTTATCCTGGAATGTTTTGATTACATCACCATATTTGATTGACAGCTTTGCTGGGTAGAGGATTCTTGCATGGCAGGTTTTTTTTTCTATCAGGGCTTTATATATGTCTCCCCATTGCCTTCTTGCCTGCATGGTTTCTGTTGAGAGATCCGAGCTTAATCTGATTTGCTTGACTTTGTATGTTACACTTCTTTTTTCCCTAGCTGCTTTCAGGATTCTGTCCTTATCTTTTATTTTGCAGAACTTGATTATTATATATCTTGATGATTTCCGTTTAGGGTCTATCCTTCCTGGGGTTCATTGAGCTTCTTGAATCCTTGTGTTTTCACTTTTCAGGATGTTAGGGAACTTTTCTTCAAGAAGCTCTTCAACTATTTCCTCTGTGGACTTGTGTGATTCTTCCTGTACCAGAATGCCAATAATTCTTAAGTTATTACTCTTCATGTTGTCCAACATGAATCTTAGGCCTTCTTCAGATTTTTTAAAATCCTTTTTTCTTCTTGCTCTTCTATCTTAATAGTTTTGAGAGATTTATTTTCTAGCTCACTAGTTCTGGCTTCTATCTCTTCAAATCTACTCCTTTGCCCTTTCAGTATATTATCCATTTCTGATATTCTATTATTAATTATTTGGACCTCTTTCTGTAGGTGTTGAATTGTTTCTAATGCTGTATCTATCTTATTTGATTGTTCCTGTAGCACTTTCCTGACTTCTTTCTTATTTTTCTCAACTGCATTGTATAGTGTTTTGATACCTTTTATAATCATTTTTCTGAATTCCTTCTCTAGCATTTCCAAAACCTGCCCATCTTCCAGTATGGAGGGTAGGTGTACTTCCAGCTCATTTGCCTCAGTCACTTTATCTCGTTTGTGGACATATGCTGATATGGTCATCTGTTTCTGTTTTTGGGGAATATTCAGGAGTTATCTGTGGCCTTAATACTTAGATGGGTGTGTATTTTGGTATTTCTTATGCTTTCTGATTGCCTCCAGGTAGATGTGATCAGGAGATGGACTTCTCTTTTCACTCTTCTTCCTAAGAAATTTCAAGATGCCACTGTTGGTCATTGTGACATAACTCAGGATTTAATTTTTAGCCTAGTTCCTTTTTAGTCTGCCTGTCCCACTCCACAATCTCCATTCAGGCCTTTTTCCAAGTGATATATAGTTCAGGGCCAGCTGTGGCCATTTTGTGCTGCCATTTGGTTTTAAGTGGAAACCGTCACTTTAAATTTTGAGAAGATCTGTGCTCATGCATAGTAGAACCCTTTGGGGGTGGGTGTGGGTGTCCACTTGCTCAGAATAATAGTCACCAGAATAGAGGTGTGCAGACAGTGAGAGACCAATGAAAAGATACAAAAGAAAAGAATGTCCACATCTGTATCTCCGCAGTTCTGTCAGGCAAATGTGGCTGCTCTGGTCCTTCACCTGCTCTGTCTTGCCCAAGATGGCAGCTCTGGGAGCAGCTGAGTGTCTTGAATTAGAAAGCAATGGATTTCTTGCTTCTGCTACAAATTCCCCTAGCTGTAAGCCTTCCAATATTCTAAATAATCCTTTATATGTGCTTTTGAGTTCTGGCACCATCCCCTGAGCCTGCTTCGTCCAGTATTCTGTGTTATTGCTGACAGAGCTCCTCACTTGTTTGTTCTTCAAAAATCTGTTTTCTTATCCCTTCTGCTAATCTCTGTCTTTTGACTAATACATTTAATCCATTGACAATTATTTTAATTATTGATAGATCTGTATTGATTGCTATCATTTTGCTGTGTGTTTGCTGGTCTTTTTATTTCACATAATTTTCTTTGCTGAGTTCATTTTGTTTGTGCCTTTTCTTGTCAATTACTTTCATTGCTGTTGTTTTAATGCTTATTAAATCTTTGTGCTATTCCTTTTTCTTGATTTGAAGTGAAAGTGTATTAATTTTCCTTTAGGATACCCTTTAATATACTGATAGTATATTAAAACAGTTTAATACTATCTGTTTTATTTTGAAATTTTACTTCACTTCATCATTTTGACTGCCTATAGCTACACTTTTTCCTTTTTGCTTTGTATTTGTCTTCATTATAAATTGTTATCTCTGGTTTCCTGTTTTCAGTCTTATAGATTTATTTTACTTTGGATACTTCTATTTCTGGATTGAATTTTGGGTGTTGTTGCCTTCAATGTCAATCTCAGGCTATTGTCTACTGTTGTTGGTTGTTAGTCCAAAGGAGTCCATTTAGTACTTTTTATAAAATTTTCCTGGTTATTGCATGCTCTTTTAATTTTTGTTTATCTGGAAATGCCCTAAGTTTACTAACTTATTTATATGCATGTGACAGTTGGACAGTGAATAAGGAAGAAAAAAGAAGAATTGATTCATTACAGTTATGATGTTAAAGGAAAAAGTGAACAGTACTTTGGACTGCCAAATGAACAAACTAACCTGTGTTGAAAGAAGTACAGCCAGAATGTATCTTGGAAGCCAAGATGGCCCGACTTTATCTCTCATACTTCAGACATATTATCATGAGGACGAATCCCTGGAAAAGGATATAATGTTTGATAAAGAGGAGGGTTGGAGAAAAAAAGGATGACTCCCAACGAGATGGATTAGCACAGTGGCGGCAGCAATGGGCTCAGGTTTAGCAACGATTGTGAGTTTGGTGTGGGATCAGACAGTGTTTCGTTCTGTTGTGCATAAGGTCACTAATAGTTGGTACCAACTCAATGGCACCAAACAATAACAGCAACAACAACAAAATTTAAAGGAAAGTTTTTCTGGGTATATGATTCTTGGTTAACAATTTTTTTTTCTTTCAGAGCTTTGTATATGTTATCCCATTGCCTTCTTGGCTGCATGATTTCTGCTGAGAAGTCAGAGCTTAATCTTATTGGTTTTCCTTTGCAGGTAAGTTTTCATTTTACCCAAGCTCTTTCAGGATACATTTTCTTGTCTTAGATTTTGGAAAGTTTGATTGATATGTCTTGGTGACTTTCTTTTGGGGTCTTCCTTATTTGGGATTTGTTCAGCTTCTTGAATGCTTATCTTCTCTTCTTTCACAATGTTACTGAAGGTTTCTTCCTGCAGCTCTTTGACTATCTTTCCTGTTCTTTTTCTTTGTCTCTTCCTGTTCTGAAATTCCATTCATCCATAAGTTATTCCTCTTCATGTTATTCCACATGAATTTTAGGCTTCCTTCCTTCAGATTTTTTCATTCTTTTTTTTCAGATAGTTCTTCTAGCTTACTAGTATTGAGAGATTTATCTTCAGGCTCACTAAATCAGGCTTCCATTGATTCAGATCTACTCCTTTGCCCTTTCAATGAATGTATTATCCATTTCTGAAGCTTAGTATTAATCTTTTGTATTTTTATTTGCATGTTTTTATTGTCTCTAATCTTTTATCTATTTTTGTTTTATTGTTCCTGTAGCACTTTCCTGAATTCTTCCTTGTTGTTCTCGATCTTTCTGTCAGTCATTTGGAAGTACCAAAATATATTCTCTTGAATTCTTTTTCAGGTAGTTTCAATGCCATTTTCCCCTCAAATATAGTTTTTAGATTCGCCTCTTGATCACTCGTTTGAGTCACTTTGTCTTGTTTCTTCATGTGAACAGAAATTGTCTGCTGCTTTTGAGATCTTGTAGTGTTGCTGTATTTGTATTAAGTTGATGATTGTATGTTGATGTATGCTTAAGTACTCACTCTTTCATGGTGGGCATGATTAAGGGATGGAAGCATGTGTCCCATTCTTTGTTCACTCTGCATGCAGCTTAATTTAGCATGGGTCTAGCTTATTTTGGTTAGTGTCATTAATCAGGTTTATAGCAGCTGGTATTAGCTCTTACCTGATGGATGGTGTTTTATATGGTTTTATCTGGGCTGTATGGGCATGGTTGCTCTCCCCTGTCAGTTGAGGCAAGAAGTGAAAACACACATACAAGAGAAAAGTAAAACAGACAAACAAGCAAACAACAGTGAAAGAAGAATATAGTAAAGGGGGAAAAAAAGCATGAAACAGCATCAAAAGAATACAAAAACCAAAAAAGTGAAAGAGAGCAAGAAGAAAAATCTAAAACCCATGGAAGGAAAAAATAAGAGAAAAAATAAAAAGAAAAGAAGTAAAAACAATTAGTGGAGGAGATGAGTAAAAGAAAAAGAGATGAGAGAGTAGTAAAGAAAATCAAGCAAAAGAAAGAAAAAAAGGAAAGAGGTTACAGTGGCTAAGAAAGAAAAGTAGAAAAAAACCTCTGAAAGTACAGATAGAAAGGATAAGATGCAAAGGTAGGTAAACAAAGGAGGAAGATAGAATAAACAAAAGGTGACAGTAGAGAACCAGAGAAGACGCCAGGCTCAGAGAGGAGAAAATTCTGGGGTATCCTGCCAGCCAAGAACCTCACATAGTAGGTGGGCAAAGGCTGACACAGTGTTACTCTGGTCCTAGGTGGAGCTCCTGTTGAACTAGATATTATCTGTTCCATGCAACCAATCCAGAAGAAGTTCATGCAGACTCCAGTGCAGTTGGGGAGTGAGGATATTTCCATCCTAGAGGGCAGCCAATAGTGAGAGGTCCTGCTCATCCAGGACTGGCCAGAATCAGTTTGTACGTCTGGAGCAGGCCACACCTGATTCAGGTGCTAGGGTCGATGCTACTAACTCCCCATTCCCTTTGATTCACCTCTGACCCCCTGGAGAGCAGCACTAGGAGTGTAGGCAGTTGAGGACTGGCCTTCCCTCTAGACACCAGGGTAATGTGGGGTACAAGAAAAAAATCTCACACTTTTCTCTGCACCAATAAGAAGCATGCCACTGTGCCACCAACCATCCTCTTGTCTTCACTGCCACCCAAGAAATTTCAAGGTGGCTGTGTTGTGTTTAGCTTGTTGGCATGGATCACCTGCTTACTTTCTCTTTTTCCTCAGTGCACCTGTTCAGCTGCTTCTCTTAGTTAGGGCTAGTCCAGGGCTGTCCAGGGTTGGAACTACAGGTATGAGACAGGACTCACCTGAATCCAGATACTGGGGTTATTGGGAATAGCTTCCCACTCAGTTTCCTAAGACTCATAACTATGGCATTTGCCTCTCTGTGGCTCTGACTACAAGGAGAGTGTGAGCTTTGCTGGGGGTGTATGTGGGTAGGGGCCATCTATGCCTTTTATCACTAGGGGAGTGTGAGGAACAAGAAAAAAAATTGCACTCCTCTCTCTGTGAGTCACTGGTATGTTTCTGCAATGCCAATATACTATCTTGTCTCTGAAGCTGCTCACAAAAGCTTAATGTGGCAGCACTACATCTAGTCAGCTGACACAGGTCATCAGTATGTCTCCTTTTTCTGCTGTGTCTGTTTAGCTTCCTCTCCTAGTAAGTCTTTAGTGCACATCTCTATCCCTTCATCTGAAGCTTAGGGGTCTAGGACTATCTTCTATGTCTGGTTCATTTGGCTTTCTGTATCTTTATTTAAGTGTGTCTGTGCAGTATTACTGCCTAATCTGCCATCTTCCCTCTTTCCAACTATGATTTATTTTTGAAGTCAGTTTTTTTTTTTTTTTTTTTTTCTACTCTGAGATTTCTTTGAGTATGTAAAGGTCTTTTATTTGTCCTGTTATACCAATGCAGCTTGGAAAATAAAATATAAAGCATATCTATGTACATGCTCCATATAGTATTCTGTGGTCTTAATTGGTTCCTTATGAGTTTCAGTTCGCATGAAGAGATATTTCTTAGCAGAACCATGCTCAACAGTGAAATAGACATTCTCTGTCTGATGGGGTAGGGGTACTCAAGGTAATAAAACTTAAAACAATCAGAAAAAGGCAGGGCTATCAATGTGAATTTAATGGCACTAGCTACTTCCCTGTATTTTTCTCATTATATAATATTGTGAAACACTACATATCTTTTTTCAAGATCTTATCATAGGTTTCTGTTCCTGGATTCAGGAAGTTCAAAGCACAGGGGCCTCAGTGTACAACAATGCACTCCACACCTAGGTCTGTGATGGTATAATATCCTGACGCCTACAAGGAAGCCCAGTTAATACCACCATTATTCAAAGCCAGTGATGATGAAATTGAAGAATTCTACCAACTTCTGAAATTGATCAAACATGCAATCCAGATATGTTGATAATTACTGGTGATAGGAATGCAAAGGTTGGAAACAAAGAGGAAGGATCAGTCATTTGAAAATATGGTCTTGGTGATATAAGCAATGCTGGAGACCACATGATAGAATTTTGCAAGACTAAGGTCTTCTTCATTGCAAATACCTTTCAAAATAACATAAAAGATGACTATACATATGGACCTCACCCGATGGGATACACAGAAATCAAATAGACTACATCTGTGGAAAGAGATAATGGAAAAGCTTCATATCATCAGCCAAAACAAGGCCAGGGTCAGACTGTGGAACAGAGCATCAATTGTTCATACGCAAATTCAGGCTGAAGATGAAAAAAATTAAAACAAGTCCATGACAGCCAAAATATAACCTTGAATATATCCTACCTGAATTTAGAAATCATCTGAAGAACAGATTTGATGCATTAGACACTACAGACTGAAGTCCTGAAGAGTTATGTCATGACATCAAGAACATCATATAGAAAGAAAGCAAAAGATCATTGAGAGGTTAAGAAAGAAGGAAAAGACCAAAATGGATATCAGAAGAGACCCTGAAACTTGCTCTCCAGCATAAAGATGCTAAAGCAAATGGAAGAAGTGAATAGGCACAGAACTGAACAGAAAAATTTAAATGTCAGCTCAAGAAGACAAAGTCAAATATTATATTGGAATGTGCAAAGACCTGGAGTTGTAAAAAAAAAAGCATTTCTCAAGCTGAGAGAACAAAAGAAAAAATTCAAGCCTCGACTTGTGGTATTGAAGGATTCAGTGGACAAAATACTGAATTATGAGGAAAGCAAAGAATATACAGAATCACTATACCAAAAAGAAATGGTTGATGTTCAAACATTTGAAGAAATAGCATATGATCAATAGCCAATGATCCTGACAGGAAGTGCAAGGTGTATTCATTGAAGGTATTGCAAAGAGCAAGGCACTGGTAATAGGTGGAATACAAATTGAAATCTTTCAACAAACTGATGTGGTATTAGAGGCACTCACTTATCTATTTCAAGAAATTTGGAAGACAACTACCTGGCCAACTGGCTGGAAGAGATCTGTATTTGTGCCCATTCCAAAGAGAGGTGACCCAACAGAATGCGGAAATCATCAGACAATATCATTGATACCCCATAGGAGTAAAATCTTATTAAAGGTAATACAAAAATGGCTGCAACCATAAATTGACAAGAGGTTCAAGCTAGATTCAGAAGCAGATGTGGAATGAGGGATATCATTGCTGACGTCAGATGGATCTTGTCTTAAAGTAGAGAACACCAGAAAGATGTTTACTTGTGCTTTATTGACTGTGTAAAGGATTTCAGTTGTGAAAAAATAAGTATTCTGAAATTCTTAATTGTACTCATGAGGAACGTGCAGAAAGATCAAGAGGCAATTGTTCGAATCAAACAAGGGAACACTGAATAATTTAAAATTAGGAAAGGTGTGTGCCAGGGTTGTATTCTTTTATCGTGTTTATTCAATCTGTATGCTGAACAAAACATCTGAGAAGCTGGATTATGTGAAGAAAAACATGGCATCAGGATACGAGGAAGACTCATTAACAACATGTGATATGCTGATAATACAACCTTGCTTGCTGAAACTGAAGTGCACTTAAAAAATTTAACTGATGAAGATCAAAGACCACAGCCTTGGGTATGACTTGCATCTCAATGTAAAGAAGACAAAAATTCTCACCACTGGAAAAATAAACAACAGCTATAAAAATGGCGAAAAGATTTTAAGTTTTCGGACATCATTTTGCTTGGATCAGCCATCAAGATTCATGGAAGTAACAGTCAAGAAATCAAATAACGTATTGCATTAGACAAAGCATTAAATAGCAAAGATGTCAGTTTGAGAACTATGTTGCATCTGACCCAAGACATGGTATTTTAAATAACCTCATGTACATGTGAAAGTTGGACAATGAATAAGGAAGATCATGGAATAATTTATGCAGTTGGAGAATGTTAAAAAAAAACATGGGCTGCCAAAAGAACAAAGAGTTCTGTGTTGGAAGAATAACTAGAGTGCTCCTTGGAATCCAGGATAGACAGACTGTATCTCTTATATTTTGGACATATTTTCAGGAGGGACCGGTCACTGGAGAAGGTCATCAAGTTTGGTAAAGTGGAGAGTTGGAGAAAAAGAGTAAGAACCCCAACAAGATGGATTGGCACAGAAGCAGCAGCAGTGGGATTAGGGGTAGCAATGACTCTGAGGTTGGCCAGGACCGAGCAGTGTTTTGTTCTATTGTGCAAAGGGTCACTATGAGTCAATAACAGCTCAGTGGCATTTCAAAACAACAACATCTGGCCATTTTCAGAAAAGTTAGCTGACCATTGGTATAAATATTAAAACCTTATATTTTGATGATAAACTGAAAAAAATAAAAAAATAAAACCAAAACAGGAATAAAATGCCTAATCATATGTATCTTATTTCCATCATGAAAAAATAAATTGCTTTAGACAACATCAACTGCTTACCTAGAAAATTTGACAACTGGGATAAAGATGATATATACTAAGTAAAAACAAATGTATTATTTATTGATAAAAATTAAAAAAAATAACCATATTCTCTTTAGGGAAAAATAAAAGGCTTTCAAATATGTGTGCTCTGAGTTGGGAAAAGGCTAGCTTAATCTTTAGGATTCAAAAACAATCAAATTATTAAAAAAACTCAGTTTTCTAACATACTTTCTAACACATTTTCCATTTAAAGTCCATTTTTGTATATTATACATTGGTTTAAATGTACAATATATAGTTGTCATCATGTTACTATGCTTAGTCCACTGTCTTGTCTAAAGTCCTAAAAAGTCATATTAAAGTGTAATATGTGTGAATTTAAGAAGGGAAAGTTTTCTTCTTTAGTATATATTTTTGTGACCTAACTCTAACCCTTGTAATGCTTGTTTGCATTTTCCTGCAGAAATTATAGACAGAGTCTAGTGTTTTCTATGATGTTGTTTGCTTTACCTTGGAAGCCATCAGTGATGACTATTTACTGCCAGTATACAGTAATCACATAATTGTGTATAGACTGTAATCTTAATCCAAAGGAGAACCGTACCTTGCCTTCACTAAGAATTCAGGGTTGTTTTTTTTTTTTCTGCTATTGCTCTCCATTGTATATTTAGACAAAATGTTACCCAATTGTATCCTGAGATGTTTCCTTTAGACTTTGTATATTATCCATATATCTGTTGTTGTTGTTAAGCGCCTTCGAGTTGGTTCCTACTCAGTGACCCTATATGAAGTTTCCAAGGAGTGACTAGTGGGTTTGAACTGCTGACCTTATAGTTAGCAGTCCTGGTGCTAATACCACCAGGACTCCTACTGGTGATTATTTGGAAGACTAAACTTTCCCTGAAGTGGGTTAAACATTGGGCTGCTAACCAAAGAGTTGGCAGTTCAAAATGACTAGTTGCTCCAAGAGAGAGAAAGATGAAACAATATGATTCTGTAGATTTATATCGAGAGCAGTTCTACTGTATCCTATCGGGTCACTATGAGTTGAAATTGATTCAATAGTAGAGGCTTTAGTTTTTCTTGGGCTTGAGTAGACCCAGCTCATGATACTTTCTTTGTTGGAATAAAGGTAAACTATAACCTTATTCCACAATTTATTTTATGAAAATAGACATGAATTCAATTATAATGCTGCATATCTTTGCAAATTTTTGGTGTTATAGAAATTTAAGACCTAATTATCAAATTGTAATGATTAAAAAAAAATATCACGTTGCTTGAGTAATTATCAAATTCCTTGGGTAGGAGTGCAGCAGAGTTCTTTAGGTTTCTAGCTTATGATACATCTCTTCTTTGGTGGCTCCATACTCTTCCGGATATTCTGTATCTCTTTATGAAGTCGTCTGCTCTCATCTTGGAATCCTTCCTTGAGGAGTTGAGCCTGTTCCTAAAAAGAGATGAATGGAAACTTAATAAATTGCAGACTTAAGTAAAATTTCTAACTTCTATCTAGTTTCCACTTTCATTGATTTTAAATTATTTCTTCTTGAAATTTTTTCCACCCTTAACTTTTACTATTCTTTTAAATGTGCACCTTATCTCTGTGATTGCTTCTCTTGTATTTTTATATAAGGATTTTCAGATTATACCTCCTTAGATATTTTTGACTCTAGAATATCAGTCTTGACCTTTCTTCCTATTAATTGTATACCATTTTTATGGGCAATCTGAATCATATATTTGACTTCAGATCTTATCTATGAATTATAAACTCTTTTATACACACCCACATACTTAATAGCAACAACATA
>NW_006408520.1:26380944-26387546 GCF_000296735.1 Chrysochloris asiatica | reverse complement strand
ACACACACACACATATAAATAAATAAAGCACTCTCAAAATCCAATGAGGTGTCAGAACTTTGTTGTTCTTGTTAAGTGTCGTTGAGTCGGTTTAAACTCATAGTGACGCTGTGTAAGGTTTCCAAGGAGCAACTGATGGGTTTGAACCATTGACCTTGTGGTTAGCAGTATAGGTCAGGGTGTTTTATCTAAGACTCTATAATTTGGCATGAATAGCAGAAGAATTTAGGGTCACAGGCAGGCCATACTGGATTTCTGCACAGAATTCAGGGCTTAACACAAACTTGGAACATGGCATAGGAAACAGGTAGTAGGGTCAGATGGTCACATAGGAGTGTCAAAGAGGTTAGAGAGTTAAGGTGTCCTTCTGCTCATAAAGGTTCTCTTAGAGCTAAAGTCAAACCTGGTATGACATTAATACAAACAACAACAACAACAACAACAACAACAAAACCCACCGCAGGCTCTACTATGGGATGAAAATAGATCAGTTATTTTACGAAACTGTGTGACCCAGGGAAAGTTATTTAGTGTCTCTGAACCTTTGTTTTTCTTTCCCTAAAGAACTGTGATTGAGTAGTTCATGATTCATAGGACATTATTTCTTGCTTTATCAGGCATTAACCAAGAGAATACAGATAATACTCTTACATTACCTAGCAGGTAATAAACCGCACCCCCCCAAAACAAACAAACAAACAAACAAAAAAAACACACCAAGCCAAATTATTGCCATTGTGTAGATTGCAAATCATAGTGAGTCTATGTCGAATTTCTTAGCCCATAAATATATGGGTACAGACAGTCTCATCTTTCTCCTGTGGAGCAGCTAATGGATTTAAATGGCTGACCTCTCAGTTAGCAGCCCAATGCCTAACTCATAGTGCCACTAGGTAATTGCTGTTATTGCTGTTAAGTGCTGTTATGTTGGTTCTGACTTATAGTGACCTTGTCTAGGGTTTCCAAGGAGAGGCTGGTGAGTTTGAACCTCCGACCTTCTGGTTCAAACCAAATTTTTGGTCCTGTGCTTATTCTCCAGCACCACCCCAGGACTGGCTACCATTTCTTGAGGGATATATAGATAAAGGACTAGATGTAACATACTGAAAATAAAAAATACTTATTAACCAGAACTAGGTAGGGGCCAGGTGGATAAGATAGCCAGGGATCAAAATGTATAATGGAATAAACAAGGTCCTTCTTCTGGGTTATGTGTTCTTACTGCCACAGTAAGTTAGTGATTAGGGAGAACAGAAGGAAAACAGAATCACAAGATGCTGTAATTAATTACCTCAAGTTTAAAAGCTAGAGTCCTTTTTTGCTCTTCTAGCAAATGGGCCCTATATTGCTCCATCTTCTCTGTCAATTGTTTCACATGTTCCTGGTAACTCCTTTCCTTCTGTTCTATCATCTGCTGATTCTTTATTTGCATTTCCTCCAACATTTTTGCAGAAGCCTGTGCAGATTCAGCTTTCACACGTTCCACTGAGGAACAAAAAAAAAGGAGAGAAATTCAAGTAATTTTCTATTATTGTTACTTGATAGATTAAATTCCCTGGGATGATTTTTTCCTTCTTGGTAATCATAATGCAAGTGATATCATATAACACAATAGAAAGGGTTTCAGAAATTAAGCCATGTCTTTGCTGTTCTTGGTTTAATTTAATGATCCCAGATTTACCTAGTCAGTCTGTCTGTCTATCTATCTATCTATCTATCTATCTATCTATCTATCTATCTATAGAGAAAATCAGTTTTCCATTCAACAGTTCATACATACTTTGTGTCATGATATTGACTGCAACCCCTTCAGTGTACTAGCACTCATCTTTCTTCCCCCCTGCTTCTATTTTCTCTTCCTTTCCTATCCCTCCCTGGCTTCTGTGCTATGTCTTTGGGAAAACGCTGCCCTTCTAATCTTGTATGGCTGATGGTTCTCAAATAATTTCAACTTTTAATAGTTTTTGAAAGCTTTTTTGTCTCTTGATTCAGTCCTCACCTTCAATCTCCTTTTCCTTTTCTGTAAGAGTCTGATCTGTCTGTAGAATTGCATCCATCATAGACTCCTTGGAAATCAAGTATTTCTGCAGAATCTCTTCAGCCTTAGGAGTCAGAGACCAGAGTTAGCTGTAGGAAATGGCTGTAAACATTTGTTCCTGTTTTATCAGCCCACCATCTTTTCTTACAAGAAATTGCTTCTCTAGGCTCTGGTGGGACTGTTGCAGGCCAAGCCTCCCTATTACAGATGCTTCAGATTGACCAATTAGATCACCCCACAAATGTGAGTCATTTATAGCAGGCTGATATAGATATTAGGAAAAAGAGAGTCTTAGTCCTTTTTAGATTATTGCTGCCTCTTTGTCAATCCATTTTATTGGGGAGTCTTTCTCTTTTTCACTGACTTTCTACTTTACCAAGCATGATGTTGTTCTCCAGGGGACTGGTCCCTCCTGATAACATGTGTGAGTATGAGAGATAAACTCTCACCATCTTCATTTATAGTTGTTGGTGCTGTGGTCCCAAATAGTGCAAGCTTGCTAGACAATAAAGCCATCATGGAGAAAGCAGATTAGAAGAACGGAAATAGAGAGAGAAAAAATGAAAGGGAAGCAACAGTTTGGGTAAGAAACCATAGATAGAGAAAGAGATGATGGCATTCTTTATAGTTTGGGATCCAGTATTCTTAAAGCCAGTTTGAACATAAATCAGTGAATTACTATTTTTGTTTAAGCAACTATCTTTGGGGTTGTGTCTCTTACAACATAAAAGTACCACTAGTACTAGCTATAATAGAGGATAGGAGTCCTTGTTGTACAATGACTAAGTACTCAGCTGCTAACAAGAAATTGGTGGTTCAAACCCACCCAGCAGCTGTGGCAGAAAGGTCTAGTAAGTTGCTTCCATAAAGATTATGGCCAAGAGAACCCTGTAAGACAGTTTTACTCTGTAAGATGGAGTTGCTGTAACTCACAGGTGCCTAGCAATGACAACACAATAAATGGTTGCAACAACAACCTGGAGATTAATTTGATGATTCAATTTATAACTCAAATGTGAATTGAGTGCATTCTTTTTGATGCACATCTAACGGCATAGCTAGTACAACAGGATCACTGTACATGTTTATTGAAGAAAACAGTGCATGCTATGTAGATAATGAAGTGGTTTTGTGTTGGTGCTTGAAATATATACCTCTGCTGCAGAAATCACAAATTTTGATTACCTGTATCCCTTTCCTAGGTTGCTCTAAGTATGTTTTCTTCAACTCTTGTATCTTCTGAATGAAGAGATGATATCCCCCTGATTTAGAATAAATTCCCTTCCTCACTTCTTCTTCTAGAGGACTGAAAATATTCTGAAGTAAAGCTGAGCAACGATCCGATGATACTTGAAGATTCTGCTTACAAAAGTCATCCCGCTTTTTATCCAGCTGAGCCTTTAATGTAAAAATAGAGAATACAGAAAACAACAGGGAAAAGATGTCAAAACTTCTGGAAAGATGTCTCCAAAGTGTCTATGAGCCCTAGAAAATTATAGGTACCCAATGGGACCATCTCCTTCCTTCTGGTCCCTACATTCTACTGAAATCCCTTTCCATTGGAGGTGATGTTCAGAGTGGAGAGTGTTAGTTTATGTCCCATGTTAGCAGTGAATTTCTGCTTTTTAAATTGGATGAAACGTGGTACAATGTAAGTCTGCTCAAGTTAACTAAGACTAGAATTTCCTTTCCTTTTGCTTATTGTTGTTGTTAGGTGCTATAGAGTTGGTTCCAATTCATAGCAACCTTATGCATGACTTAATGAAACACTTCCCAGTCCTGTTCCATCCTCACAAATGTTGTTATTCTTGAGCCCATTGTTGCTGCCTCTGTGTCAATCCATCTCTTTTTCACTAACTTTCTACTTTACTAAACATGATGTCCTTCTCCAGGGGATTGGTCGCTCCTGATAACGTGTCTGAGTATGAGAGATAAATTCTCACCATCCGCACTTCTAAGCACTCTGACTGCACTTCTTACAAGACAAATTTGTTTGTTCTTCTGGTAGTCTATGGAACTTTTAATATTCTCCAACACCATACCTCAAATGCATCACCTCTTCTTTGGTCTTCCTTATTCATTGCCCAACTTTCACATGCATATGAGGTTATTGAAAACACATGGTTTGGGTCAAGTGCACCTTGGTTCTCAAACTGATCTCTATGCTCTTGAACAGTTTGATGAAGTCTTGTGCAGCATATTTATCTAATGCAATGCTGCATTTGATTTCTTGACTGCTGCTTCTGTGAGTATTGATTGTGGTCCCAAGCAAAATGGAGGATTTGATAACTTCAAGCTTTTCTACATCTATCATGATGCTGTTTATTGATGGAGTGGTGAAGATCTTTGTTTTTGTTACATTGAGGTTCAATCCATACTAACGGCCATATATAGCCTTTGATCTTCATCAGTATTTTAAGTCTTTTTTTCCTTCCTTCAAGCAAGCTATAACATCTGCATATTGCAGGTGTTAATGAGTCTTCCTCCAATCCTGATGCCATATTCTTCTTCATATAATCCAGCTTCTCAGATTGTTTACTCAGTATACAGACTGAACAAAAATTGTAAAATGATAGAACCCTGTCATACACCTTTCCATGAGCTTCAGTGGTTTGACAGGTAAGTAATGATGTTGTCACACTCCATTTTTGCATAATGCAAACTTTTGTGTAACCACCTGGTTCTTAGATCCTAATCATGTTGATAAGTGAAGAATGTGTGTAGTTTATTCCTGAAGTTTGAGCCCATAACAATAAATTGGTTATGAGGGGGCTCCAAAGAGTTTTTGGGAAAATTACATTATCTTTTAATTCTATTTTTCCATGAAGGTTTTGAAGCTGCCTTGTAGTTACAAATAGGTGGTTGTTAACATTTTTAAGTCTAGTAAGACTGGTCCTCTCAAAATCAATACCCATTTAATTTGTTAGTAGTTTGTTACCATCCAAGACCCTATTTTACATAGAGAAAAAAATTACCGCTAATGTCTTTTGAAATAAATGGTCTACATCTTTAAATGAATTCTTGATGAAGGCTTGGATGGCTTCTTTCTCAGTGGCCCTGTGCAAGTCCAGCAGTTCCTGAAGGGTTTCTGTGGGCAGCTGCATCTTCTGGCTCATCTGCTGGTCATAGTGGGTGAGAGCGATTTGTACTGCAGCTGTGTTCTCTATCTGTGCCATAGCCAGGACTGCATTCTCCATGCAGGGCAGAGCACCACTGCTGATGGCATTGACATAGGTCAGCACTAGGTTCTCTAGACCTTCAAATAGAGAACAAATGGTGATAGTTTCTGTAGGTGGTGTGAGGACACATTTCTATTCGGTGTAAACTGAGCATGTCTGTTAATATCTATTTGCATCACAGAATCAAAGGCATCAGCATTACCTGGAAGCTTGTTAGAAAGGCAGACAGTCATCTCCAGACCTACTGATCAGAACCTGCCCTTTGGCTACATCCCCAGGTTATATATATATGCAAACCAATAACTGAACATCCCTGTACTATATAAAATAGGTCTGTGCTTTTCTAATGTTTACATACCATTTACTATCAAGTACCATTAGGACAGGAATTAGTCCTCTCTTATTTAGATCTGTATCATTAGTCATTTAATGATATAATTTAATGTATAAATAAAATTAAAATAATATCTTCATCAAAATGAACAGAAACAGCTCTAAACATTCATTAATAACTAGAACATTGGAATGTATGAAGCATGAATCTAGGAAAATTGGAAATTGTAAAAAATGAAATGGAACACATAAACATCGCTATCCTAGGCATTAGTGAGCTGAAATGGACTGGTCTTAACCATTGGGAATGACAATCACATGATTTACTATGCCGGGAATGACAAATTGAAGAGGAATGACATTGCATTCATTATTAAAAAGAAAATATCAAGAGCAGCCATGAAGTGTTGTAAGACTGTCTGTGATAGGATAATATCTATGTGCCTACAAGGAAGACCAGTTAATACCATTATTATTCAAATGTACGCACCAACCACTAAAGCCAGTAATGATGAAATTGAAGAATTCTACCAACTTCTCAGTCTGAAATTGACCAAACATGCAAGAAAGATGTATTGATAACTACTGGCAATTGGAATACAAAGGTTGGAAACACAGAGAAAGGATTAGTAGCTGGAAAATAAGGCCTTGGTGAAAGAAACAATGCTGGCGATCACATGGTAGAATTTTGCAGGACTTGTTCATTGCAAATACCCTTTTAAAATAGCATAAAAGACGACTATACATATGGACCTCAATAGATAGAATACATAGAGATCAACTAGACTACATCTGTGAAATGACACGGTGGAAAAGCTCCATATCGTAAGCCAAAACCAGGGAGGGACAGACTGTGGAACAGATCATCAATTACTGATATGCGAATTCAAACTTAAGCTGAAGAAAATGAAAACAAGTCCATGAGAGCCAAAATATGACCTTGAATATATCCCATCTGAATTTAGAGATCATCTGAAGAACAGATTTGATACATTAAACACTAAAGACCGAAGACCAGAAGAGTTGTGGGATGACATCAAGAACATCATACA
>NW_006408520.1:26373347-26379879 GCF_000296735.1 Chrysochloris asiatica | reverse complement strand
ATTTAATCTGTATACTGAACAAATAATCCGAGAAGTCAGATTATCTAAAGAAGAATTTGGTATCAGGATAGGAGGAAGACTCTTTAACAATCTGCGATATGCAGATGATACAACTTAGCTTGCTGAAGCAAAGAGGACTTAAAATACTTAATGATGAAAATCAAAGACCACAGCCTTTGGTATGGGTTGTATCTCAATGTAAAGAAAAGAAAAATCCTCACCACTAGACCAATAAACAACATCCATATTAATGGAGAAAAGACTGATGTTGTCAAAGACTTCCGTTTGCTCGAATCAACCATTAACACTCATGGAAGCAGTAGTCAAGAAATCAAACGATGTATTGCATTAGGCAAATTTGCACAAGACCTCTTTAAAGTGTTCAAGACTAATGTGCACCTGTCCTACATCATGCTATTTTCAATAACCTGATAAGCATGAAAAAATTGGACAGTGAATAAGGAAGATTGTAGAAGAATTATGATGTTGGAGGAGAATATTGTAAGTATCATGGACTGACAAAAGATCAAACCAATGAGTACAGCCAGAGTGTTCCTTGGAGGAGAGGATGGCCAGACTTTGTCTCTCATATTTTGGACATAATGTCAGGTTGGCCAATCACTGGAGAAGGATATCATGTTTGGTAAAATGGAGGTTCAGAGAAAAGAGGAAGACTAACAGAGCGATGGATTGGCACAGTGGCAGCAGCAGTAAGCTCAGGTGTAACAACAGTTGTGAGGTTGGTGCAGGACCGGGCAGTGTTTCATTCTGTAGTGCCCGGGGTTGCTATGAGTTGGTACTGACTTGATGGTGCCTAACAACAACAACAACATCAACTCAGCACTCCATAAGATTTTTCTGTGACTGTGAAACTGTTGTATATCTGTTTTGTCTAATATGTTAGCTATTAGCCACATGTGGTTACTGAGCCATTGAAATGTGGCCCTGTGTCAAATATTTAATTTTTATGTAATTTACTACTAAAGACAAATTGTCACACAGCTCTAGTCACACACACAACACAAGTCCAGTTGACTAGATCAGTATTAAGCAACAGAGCTTCTTCCTTTGGCCTTCTGTGACTTTTCCTAGCAAAGAGATTTGACTAGATCTACTAAAAAGAGATTTGACAAGATCTACTAAAAAAGGTTGATATCAATTTGGAGTTTAACATAATAATAGCAATATACTTTACATTTCTGTAAGCTGAAACAAGATATTATACTTAATAATGAGTAGAATGATAGAGCACTCACGAGGTCCATTGACCTTGATGTCTCTTGAAAGAGTCTTAATCTTGGAATGGCTGAAGATGTAGGAACAGAAGACTGTAACTTGTTGCACAAAGTCAGGATCCAACTCATCATCATGCAGTTTCTCTAGCTGGCTAAGCTTTTTCCGATGGACGGGCTGATCAAAAATGAAGCATTTCTTCCTTGGGAAGAACTTCCGGATACAGAGTCGAGGCAGGTTAAATTTTTTATCTTTTTGACTGGTACCTTGAGGAAGATAAAAAGGACTTTTCCTAATCTAAGGGTTGACTGACTATTTCACAATAAGAATAAAGAATAAATATTTTTGACTTTGCAGCCCTGATGATCTCTTTTAAATCGTACCCACTCTGTCATTGTAACATAAACCAGCTACAGACAATAAATAAATAAAGGAACACAACTATATGCCAATACAGTTTTATTTACAAAGGTGTCAGGCTATATTTGGCCTACATTCTACCTGTCAGTTATAGTTTGCCAACCTCTGAGCTAGTATAGAGTTCATGCTTTACTGTATTCTGCTTCCTTCTCAAACGTCTCCTCTGATTCATATTCTTTGGCCAAATACAACTTCATAAACCCTAACTGGGAGTTAAACTCAATGTAATCACAGGACAGGAAAGGGGAAGGAATAAAAGCTTTCCTTTAGAATAGGAGAGTTGTTTTTGCTGTTAATTACTGAGTGGTATAATTTTAAATTGTGTCTATTAATTCGAATATTTAACAAGCTTTGATACTTAGAAATAGCCAGCTGAGAAGAAATAGAAACCTTTAAATATAAATACCCACTCCAAAAGAACGATTTCTAGTGTTTTGTACTGTCCATTATCTATCCGCAAGTCCATGTTACCTGGATTTAGTTTTAGGGAATTCTCCAGGTACTGGTCTGCTGTGATGGATTGTCCATTTATTTCCAAATCCAGGGTGAAATCTCTCAGAGCCCATACAAAGTCTGGAAAGAAGCTCACAAAGTCAGCTGAATCCTCAACCTCACTCGTATCAGGTGAGGATTTTGACCGGATTCGTTCTGTCAGCTCTGTCACATAACTGAATAACTTACCTAAGGAAAAGTGGAAAAATTAACAGCATGCCTCATCCACACATTACAAAACTTTCGAACTGCCATTTTTCTGAATCCAGGCTAATTTAGCAGTAGAAATGGGGTCTCTTTCCCCAGCACTTGATTAATAATCAGGCAGCTTGTTTATCAGTACAGATGCCCCCTTCTGACTTTCAGGCTGTGCTTGTCCACTAAAGGATACTGCAGTTGGTCCATGGCCTGCTGGTTGATGGTTCCCATACTATTGTATATGAAAGTGCTGCTCAGGAGGACGGCTAAGGCGAAGATCCAGGAATCATTCTGGTTGTCACCCTTGAAGTCAGAATGCAATTGGATCAGATACATGAGAGGGCTTTAAGAAGCTTTTGGAAAAATGAAATGAAAACAAAACACAATTTCTCCATGAACTTTTGGAATTCCGCCCTCCCTTCTATGTTCCCATTCTCACAGAACTTTTCTAATTGCAGTGGGAAAGTGTGCTAATTGAACTGGAATCTTTTTGGACTAATGACCTATAAATGGAACCCCAATCCACATGTAAAATGATTGATAGTTGGCCTTGGACTTTTCTCAGTTTTGTCATTAATATTTTTGTTTCTTACTGATTCATAGTTTATCACTAACTAGGCCTTCTTATGTATGATCATTGTCAGATAACCACAAAATAAATATTTCAAGGTTGATAGGTAGGTATTCCAGCCTTTACAGTTAAGATTTTTTTTTCTCTTTTTCCAACAGCAAAATTGGTTTTTACAAGGAGATTTGAAAAAGTTTTGGGGAAATTTTTAATTAAAGGATTATGAAATTTTAAATGAATGTTTTGAAGCCCTCTTACATAAGAGTAATACTACTTCTATTTATTTTATTGAGCAATTGTTTTGTACTTGACACTTTACACTACTTATTCAAAACCCTACATGGGATAGTAACAGAACTATTTTATCCACTTTGCAGATCTGAAAGCCAAAATGCAAAAAAAAATCAAATATTTTGGTAAGGTAACTGAGTTAATGACAGATTAATGAAAACCAATTCTTGAGACTACAGAACCCAAATCCTCTGTAAGATAAGACTCACGACACTGATTTTATTCATATTATCTTCATGCAAATGAGTTAACTGGCTTTTTAAATAATCTACAGTTAATGATTAAAATACCATCTTGAGATCACAATGCTCTTCTGCTAGATTTTTGGCTCATGAATAGTTTTTCAACTCTGGTTGTTACATTTGACCTTATAACATGTACACAGAAATAAAATGATAATATTGTGGTTAAACAAAAGCTCTCTTATAAGGAAAACTAAATTTGTTGTTGTTGTTGTTGTTAAGTACCATTGAGTCAGTTCCCACTCACAGTGATCCCGTATAGGATTTTGGAAGAGTGGTTGGTGAGCTTGAACCGCCGACCTTGCGGTTCAAACCGATCTTGTAGTCCAGCACATTAACCCACAATGCCACACTAGAACTCCGAAAACAAAATAGTATACAACAGATATTTAGAGAGGATCATCTTAATTCAGAACTGGATACTCCTTCCTTACCTTCTCTACATCTCCTAGTCCCTCAGTGTCAAGCAGAACTAGGGTGTGATTTGGCTTCTCAGGATGAGGCACACACCACATCCAGATTCCCTTGGTGTGAGACTGCACTGTAGAGCCCAGAGAGAAACCTGCCATAGGATATTAGGTGTAGAGATTTAATAACAGAAAATTCTGGAAATTAAGCTAAATGTTAAAGTCACCATGGGTAGGAGAGGTAATAGAAACCACAGCCAGGATTATTTTTAATTACAAACAGAGAACTAGGAAAATAGAATATCTAATACAGACTGACAGCACTTGTCTGCCAGCTTGTTCTACTGTGGTGGTTTGTATGTTGCTGTAATGTTGGAAACTATGCCACTGGAATTTCAAATGCCAGCAGAGTCACCAATAGTGGACAGGTTTCAGCAGAGCTTCCAGATTAAGACAGATTAGGAAGAAAGGAGTCTACTTTTTAAAAAGTAGCCATTAAAATCCTTATGAATAACAGCATAACACTGTCTTATATAGTGCCAAACAATGCATCCCTCGAGTTGGAAGGCACTCAAAATATGACTGGGGCAGAGTTGCCTCCTCATAGTAGATTGAACCTTAATGAGGTAGATGGAGCAAAGCTTTTGAGGCATTCATTTGCTGATGTGGCACAACTCAAAATGTGAAGAAACGGCTCCAGGCATCCATTAATAATCAAAATGTGGAATGTATGAGGCATAATTCTAGGAAATCTAGGAAAATTGAAAGTCATCAAAACTGCAATGGAATTGAAGCTCTAGGCATTAGTGAGTTGAGATGAACTGGCATGATGGTAGCAAAGAATCTAAAATAGATCATGGACTGCCAGAAGAATAGTGAACAAATCTATGCTGGAAGAAATACAACCAGATTACTCTTTAGAAATGAAGATGGCTAAACTTCATCTCATGTACTTTAGATATGTCATCAGGAGGGACCAGTCCCTGGAGAAGAACATCATTTTTGATAAAGTAGATGGTCAGTGAAAAAGAGGAAGACTCTCCATGAGATGGATTGACAGTGGTTGCAGCAATGGGCTCAGACATAGGAATGATCATGAGGATGGCAAAGGACCAGACAGTGTTTTGTTCTGTTGTACATAGGGTTGCTATGAGTCAGAACTGACTTGATGGTCCCCAACAACAATAGATTGAAATATTTTACTTTACTTAAAGATTAGTGGAAGCTTGTTGTTACTATATCAACTGATTAGTAAATATTTTATTATGTTAATTAAATATATTTACATAAAAGCAAAGAACATCTATAATTTTAAAAGGAGTAACTACAAAGCATGAAGACAAGCTTCCCAACTGTGGATGTAAAGCTAACTTTCAATGTTCATCCTGTCTCCATACTTTCTCTCCTCATATCACCATGTTTGATGGTGGGCAGTGTGGGTAGACAGAGAGACTCAGCAGAGCTTTACTGGTGCCACTTACCCTTTTTCTTCCCAGCCAATTTGTTCATCAGGTAGGATTTACCTGTGCGGTAGAGACCCACAATAGCCACCACCATGAGAGGCTGATTAATGGCTGACAAGATCTTCAAAGCTTCTTGATTAGCCACTAGTTTTTTATTAATGTTCTCAATGAGGCACACTGGGCCTGGCATGTGAATCTCTGAGGCCATGTCCAGGGTGTTACCTTATCTACAAGAGAAGATCGAATTAGATCAAGAACTTTCACCAGCATATTGCTTTCATAAAGTAGAATAATGAAATTCTCTAGCATGGGTAAAAATGTCATTTATAATAGTGAGATAGTTATATCATTTTAGAAAATCACATAAGTATTAAAAAAGTGGTCTATTGGTAATGGCGGTGATTTATCAACATTCAACCACTCTCATGATCAAATTTTCCAACAAAATTTTTGTTGATAACTTCTTTTCGGTACTCATACAAGAATTACACAAAATATACTAGACGTTAAACGGAAAATATACTCAAGAGAAGTATGCAAGCTGACTATGTAAGAAATTAAATGTTTATCTATTTAATAATTCTTAATTGAACCTGGTGTGGCTCTATAGGATAAGCACTGGACTGCTAACCACAAAGAAGGTGGTTCAAACCCACCTGTTGCTACTTGGAAACCCTATACAAGATTGCTCTGAGTTTGAACCATCTCTACAGCCTTAACTACAACCGAAGAAAGATTTTATTTTTATTGATATATTGTGTATGTTGTTTTTATTAAGTGCCATTGAGTAAGTTTTGACTCATAGAGACCCTGTATAGAGTTTCTGAGGAGCAGCTGGTCTCAGAACTGTCGACCTTGTGGTTCAAACAGACCTTCCACTCCAGTGTGCCACAGGACTCCAATCACTAAATCTTTGTTTTCAACTACAATGGATAGTCTGATTGTGAGAAAAAAATCACATACAAACAAACCTGTGTTTACATATAATATGCATAATATTATAGAATATTTAATAGAGTCTCTCACATAACTCTGTCTAATCAGGATTTTCCTGTTTTTCTATCTTTATCACTGAATCTTAAATAAGTAAGATCTAGAGACTTTAAGTCTGACCTATGGGCTGGTATACTGGTTCTTACTTTTGGTTGTGCAATAGAATCTGATATCCAATATGCCAATTTAGGTTGATTTTTTTTTTTTTTTAATTTAAGGTTTTTT
>NW_006408520.1:26372034-26373247 GCF_000296735.1 Chrysochloris asiatica | reverse complement strand
CTGAAGAACAGATTTGATACATTAAACACTAAAGACCGAAGACCAGAAGAGTTGTGGGATGACATCAAGAACATCATACAAGAAGAAAACAAAAGGTAATTGGGAAGACAAGAAAGATGGAAAAGACCAAAATGGATGTCAGCAGAGACTCTGAAGCTTGCTATCCAGTGTAGAGATGCTAAAACAAATGGAAGTGAGGAGGCACAAGAGCGGAAAAGAAAATTTCAAATGTCAGCTCAGGAAGACATTCAAATATTATAATGAACTATGTAAAAACTTGGAGTTAGAAAACCAAAAGGGAAGAATACAGTCAGCATTTCTCAAGCTCAGGGAGCTGAAGAAGAAATTCAAGCCTCAACTTGTGGTACTATAGGATTACATGGGCAAAATACTGAATGATGCAGAAAGCATCAAAATAAAATGGAAGGAACACACAGAATCACCATACCAAAAAGAAATGGTTCAACCACTTACAGAAGTAGCATATGATCAAGAGCCAATGATCATGAAGGAAGAAATCAAAGGTACATCGAAGTCATTGGCAAAGAACAAGGCACCGGGAATAGATGGAATACAAATTGAAATCTTTAAACAAACTGATGTGGCACTGAAGGCATTCACTCATCTATGCCAAGAAATTTTGAAGACAACTACCTGGACAACTGACTGAAAGAGATCTGTAATTGTGCCCATTCCAAAGAAAGGTGACCCAATGGAATGCAGAAATCATCGGACAAAATCACTGATAGCCCATAAGAGCAAAATTTTACTAAAGGTAATGCAAAAACAAGCTGCAACCATACAGTGACAGAGAACTTCCAAAGGTTCAAACTGAATTCAGAAGAGGATGTGGAACAAGGTGTATCATTGCTAGTGTCAGATGGATCTTGGCTGAAAGCAGAGAATACCGGAAAGATGTTTACCTGTGTTTTACTGACTACGCGAATGCTTTCTATTGTGTGGATCATGACAAACTGTGGACGATTTTACAAAGTATGAATATCTGGAACATTTAATTGCACTCATGAGGAACCTGTACATCGACCAAGAATCAATTGTTTGAACAAAAAAGGGAACAACGAATAGTTTAAAATTAGGAAAGGTGTGTGCCAGAGTTGTATTCTTTCACCATACTTATTTAATCTGTATACTGAACAAATAATCCGAGAAGTCAGATTATCTAAAGAAGAATTTGGTATCAGGATAGGAGGAA
>NW_006408520.1:26364816-26366189 GCF_000296735.1 Chrysochloris asiatica | reverse complement strand
TCTTTTTGACAATGAATTCCTTTTGAATTTGTCATTCCAGGTATAGTAAATGTAGAGCTCTTGTTAGGGATTGAATTGTATCTTCACGAAGACATGTTAAAGCCCTAATACCATGGAATGGGCCTTATTTGTAATTGGGATTTTTATTATCAATTAAGTGTATAAGGTCATGCTGGAGTAGGTTGTGTCTGAAACACTTCTGTGTGGTGTCTTATATAAGGGAATAACAGGCTCAGAGACAAAATCTCACAGGGGGAAGACACTAGGTGAAGAGACATCTCAAAGCCAAGAACACCAAGAAATGCCCTGACTAACCAGAAGTTGGAAGAAACAAGAATTTTCCTCTAGAGACTTCAGACGGAGCATGGACTGGCCTACATGTTGATTTGGACTTCTAGCCTCTAGAACTGTGAGAACATAAATTTATATATTTTTAAACTACCCAGTTTTTGGTATTTTGTTTTGACAGCCTTAGAAAAGTAATAAATGCATAAAAAACAAATTGATAATTTGGACTTCATCAACATTTAAGATTTCTGCTCTTCAAAAAACATAGTCATATATTTTTAAGTAATTTTTTCCAGAATATATAAAATACTTTCAAAAATTTATTTAAAAAAAACCGTCAATTTTTAAAAAAAGGTAAAAGATTTAAATAGATGTGTCTCCAAAGAAGAAATAAGGATGACAAATAAGTATATAAAATACTTAGTATGAGTCATTTGTTTGTTGTTAGGTGCCATTAAGTCAGTACCACCTCATAGCGACCTTATGCACAGCAGAAAGAAACACTGCCCCATCCTGGGCCAACCTCACTACTGTTGCCACGCTTGAGTCCAACGATGCTGTCACTTGGCCAATCCATCTTGGGTCTTCCTCTTTTTCTCTGACCCTCCACCTTACCAAACATGATATCTGTCTCCAGAGACTGGTCCCTCCTGATAATATGTCTGAAGTATGAGAGATGAAGTTTGGCTATTCTGACCTCCAAGGAGCACTCTGGCTGCATTTCTTCCAACACAGATCTGTTTGTTCTTTTGGCAGCACATGGCACTTTCAATAGTCTCTTCAAATATCATAACTCAAATGCGTCATTTCTTCTAAGGTCTTCCATACTCACTATCCAGCTTTTGCATGCATATGAGGTTATTGAAAATACCATAGCTTGGGTCAGACACACTTTAGTCCTCAAGCTGACATCTTTTCTCTTCAACACTTTAAAAAGGTCTTGTTCAGCAGATTTCCTTAATGCATTACGATGTTTGATTTCTTGGCTGGTGCTTCCATGAGTGGATCTAAGAAGAACTAAGTCCTTGACAACTTCAGTCTTTTCTCCATTGATAAGAATGTTGTTTATTGGTCCAGTGGTGAGG